>NW_024081219.1:785632-1275979 GCF_003009895.1 Hyaena hyaena | reverse complement strand
GTGCCCCTCAGCTCAGTTTTTAATAGATCTGTGTCTTTGGTTCATAATTGCTAACCTCTCTGAAACCCAGTCCTTTAATACTTACCTGGGGATAAGAAGCAGGTGGATACAAGAGGACATTTATGGAGTTCACCTATGGGTCCCAGCATGCTGGCTAAGTGACATCTGCTACTTTTAGCTTAATGGGCACTTGTGACACTAAAATCTGAGCACTTCCTTTTCTTGGTAACTCCCCCACTCAAGAAAGATCTTTGCTTTTCATGCTCATTCCTGGGGGCTGCAAACGCTTTGGATGAAGCGCTCAGGGAGACATGTGGGGTATGGCGCTCCCTCCTCAGGTCCAGGTGCAGTATTGTTTTGCGTGCTTCCAAAACAGAGCGTTTTGACACTGGCTCCACAAGGCGGTCTTGTGACCTTGCTTCTATTTTCTGAAATGTCTCCCTGTTTTTCCACTTTCCATGCTGATGAATTTAACAAATGTTTCCTGAGCAGGTACACTCTGTGCCGGGCCCCCTGGCCATGGTGTGGTGTGGAGAGACGACCTGGGCGGGGGCCCTGCCCTCCACAAACTCACCATCTGCCAGGGGGCATGCACGATGGCAATGTTACCTCTGTAACACTCAGCAGAATGGGGGGGGGGGGACACGTCCTTTCCTTACTGTACATGGTGCGTCCAACTGCTGGGCTGGAAATGAGATATAGGCTCACCGATGGCTGCAGGGCCCTCGGAACAGGGCTCAATGTCCTTGGACTTCCTCTTCTTCAGCTGTCAGGTGGGGACACACCTTCCTTAAAATGCTGTTGTGCCAGGAATGAAAAGGGACGCACTCCTGACGCACGTGCAATGACACGGAGAATCCCATGCGTGTTGTGTTAAGTGAAAGAAGCCAGAGTCTAACACCTACATACTATATGGTTCCATTGAGATGAGGTTTTGGAAAGAGCAAGATGTTAGGGAATGAAATCAGATCAGGAGATATCAGGGGCTAGTGCTGGGGGCATGAGGAAACACCAGCCAGTGGGAATACTCTCTATCCTGACTGTGGTGGTGGTTAATGGCTAAATATTTTTGCCAAATTCTTAGAGCAGTGTGCCTTAAAAGGGTGAATTTTACTGAATGCAAGTTGAATTGAAAGCATACACAAGTGTGGCACCCAGGTGTCTCAGCTGGTTAAGCATCCAACTCTTGATTTTGGATCAGGTCATGATCTCACTCTTCTTGAGTTCAAGCCCCACATTGGGCTCCGTGCTGACAGCTCAGAGCCTGCTTGGGATTCTCTCTCTCTTCTCTTACTGTCTCTCTCTCTGCTTCTCCCCAATGATGTTCTCCCTTTCTCTCTCAAAATAAATAAATAAACTTTAAGAATAAATAAATATATAAACGAGCAAACACAAAAAGCTTGCAGTGGACCAAATGAGATCATCTCTATGACAGAGCCTGTGTCAATGCCCAGCACCCAGTTGGTGCCCCATAAGAACTTGTTTCATCCATTCAAACCAAAGAAACGAGGATCTTTTATGAAATAGAGAGACAGACCCAGGTTCAATTCCAGCTCTTTCATTAATTCGTTTTGCAACTTTGGACAGTTTGGTTCAATTTTCTGAAATTAAAATGGAAATAAAATGGCAATTTTGCACTGTAGGAGTTTGTGAGATCTGAAGCCAAGGTAGTTTGTAAAGAAAGTTTTATTTTATTGTATTTCTTTCAACACACGGGCACTCTCCTGTTGTATACTAGCTGCTATGCTAAGATTCTAATGGATTTAATCCCTATTATGGCTCCATCTTGTAGATAAAGAAACTGATCACTGGAAGGCCAAGTGCAGGGCCAGGGACACAGGAGGCATGGGCAGGTGCGTCCCGAGTTCTGTTTCATTCCCACTCAGCTCTCCCTCTCCTACTGACTAATCATTTGCAGCGAGACCCCTTGATGCTGAAAATCACTTCTGTGCAGTCTTACATGTTAAAAAATCCTACTGGGAGAAGCAAGTCATATTCTTACTCTTCACTGGAACTTTGCAATCATTTCTGCATGATGGAACTGGTATTCAGGGTACTGGGTGTGCACGGAGGCAGCTGAGGTATGACTTGATCCCAGACCTTCTGTTTCTGGGTCTTGGACTTTCGGACTCAGCGTCAGAGTCTGCATCAACCCTGCCTCCTTTGTCTACAGAAATAAGCTAGAAATAAGCTCCCAGGCAAAGGTTTCTAAGTGAGAACGTAAATACACTCTCCTGAAACGAAACTCTCCCAAAAACTGCTGGCAGGGCTGAATTGCTAAGATTTTTCCGGAGGACAATTTGATGATATATGTCAAATGCCTTAGCAATGAACCTTGCTTTGACTTAGCAATTTTAATTCTAGGGGTTTTTTTCCCTAAAGAAATAATCATATATAGGCAAAAATCTATAGACAAGCAACTCCATTACATTATTCATGCTGCTGAAATTCTGGAACCACATTAAATATCCACCAGTAATGGAGTAGTTAACTAATTTATGGAGCAGCCATAAAGTAGAATACTAAGCGGCCATTAAAAATCATATTTTAGAAGCTACTTAATGACATGGAACAAGTTCATAGTATTTTTGAGGAGAAAATGAGGGATTAAAATAAAATTATGCATATATGGCTATAGAAAATAAGACTAGAATGAAACACATGAATAAAATAAAATACATGAAGAAGTTTATAGAACAATTAAGGTGAGAGGAGTGTGGGTGGTTTTGTTTCTCACTTGTTGCTTTTCTATATTTTCTAAGTTATATATGTGTATTTCTGGTTGGCAGAGCACCACACCTGCCATTACAACTGTTAAAAGCATGAAAGGGTCTCTACTCCCTTGAAGATGAAAACAAAAGTTGGTTTCTTTTTTCATACAAGTGAGGGAGGGGCAGAGAGAGAGGGAGACCCAGAATCCAAAGTAGGCTCCAGGCTCTGAGCTGTCAGCACAGAGCCCGACGCGGGGCTCGAACCCTGGAACCATGAGGTCGTGACTTGAGCTGAAGTCGGACGCTCAGCTGACTGAGTCACCCAGGCACCCCGAAGTTGTTTTCTTTATAGTGTGTCTATACAAATATCGACTTTGTTTCCCCAAACCTGGTGGACTTCTTAGATACTTGACTTTTTCCTACATAGATTATGCACAAAGGCAATATTGATGAGTGACTTGGTGCTCTGTAAACTCTCAAGAACACAAGGGCAATGGAGTTTAGGGGGGTTGGAAGTGGGTTCTGGGCATTATCTCCCTGCTGGTTCCCTGTTCAGGAATCTCCAGGTTCACAGCTCTGACAAGAAGTCATCTTCTCCAGGGCCAGGGCCTCACAACTGGGGGTTCTCACACTGCTGTACTTCACACGCTTCCTGGATCTTCTTCTGAGACAGAATCTGTGGGTTCTGTCTCCTGGAGCCACACAGCATGAGTCAGTCCCCTTGTATAAGTGACAGCCCTTCCAATGTGGGAAGATAGTCCTGTGTTCCCTGGGCCATTGGTTTCCCAGTCAGATCTGTGAAAAAGACTGGGGTGGGGGTGGAAGACATAAGTCAATGCCAGTTAAGACTGTGGGTCGGCAGACACAACTCAACTGTGAAGAGGTTTCCTCCTCAGGAAGTCCTTCCCATCCCCCACTCCCAGCACATCCAGGGGTTCCCCATCCATCTTTCACTTCAACTTCTCGCCTTGCTGTGATGATGAGGTCCTTTTCCACAACACATTGTGACCTCCACCAGTCAAGGGACCTTCTTCACATCTTGTTTACACACTCAGTGCCTGGAACAGAGATGGGTATCTATTCCTTCATTGGGTCACACAGCACACATTGACTGTCAACACCAAGCCAGCTACCTGAGTCAGGTACTACAGTAACTCTGAGTGTACAGCTGTAAACAAAACAGATGGGACCACCTTCTCTGGATGGAGCTCACAGTCTGTGGAAGAAGTCAGAAGATAGATAGATGATAGATGATAGATGATAGACAGATAGATAGGTAGATAGATAGATAGATAGATAGATAGATAGATAGATAGATAGATAGGTAGATAGATAGAATGGGTGGATGGGTGGTTGGTTGGATGGATAGATGGGTAAATAAATAAATGGCAGGGACCAGCTATTTTATATTATAATATGAATAGAAAGAAGAGGGGGTACATGAGAATAGTATAATAGGAACAAGAGTTTTATGGGGCCAGAGAGTATGATTCCTGGCCCCACCTCTCACTGGCTGGGTCTATGCCAGCAAGATGCTTGTTTTTGTTTGTTTGTCTTTTAACAGTATTCTTTGATTTCTTCACTAGTCAAGTTAGGATTAAGTGTGTTTATTTCTGCAGAATGTTTAAAGCGCACGAACACACACACACACACACACACACACACACGTAAATAGTGGTTGTTATTGTTATTGTCAAGATGTGTGTGTGTTTAGATGGCAGAGCAGAGAAGACCTTGCTGGGAGAAATGGGGAAACGACTCTTGAGATTTTAAGGATTGGTAAGAGATGACCGGGGAATATGGGGAGAAGGAGGGGGAAGACATGATGGAGGACTCCTGACTGATGAAGAGCCTGGCACACTCCAGGGACCAAAAGCCAGGGAGTTTGGAATGTGAGGGCAGAGGGGAGAGAGCCAGCTGTCCTGGGGAAGTCAGCCACTCAGCTCCTGCAGGGCCTCTCAGACCACTTCCTTTTGGGTTTAGGAGTGTAAAGTTTAGGGACTGAAGGAGGGAAGGGCCTCATCTTATTTTTCAGTCTCTCTAATTATTCATTGTGAAGGAGGGAGGCAGAGAGGCCTGGGAGGAGGCTGGGCAGAGGTCAGGCAGTGGTGGACCATGTTATGGAGGCAGAGCTGATGCTCCTGCATGTGGAACTTTGTGAAAATGAGGAAAATAGACCACAGACACACATACAAACACACAGGCAGACATGGTTCAGGTACCGGGGAATCACGCATGGACAGTGGACATAAGTTGGGTGTAGTCTGTGCTAACATGCTTTTTCACGTTTTTTAAAAAAACGTTATTTATGACACTTGTTTAAGATGGAAAAGCAGACTTTATTCGGGACCATTCTGATCAGTGTAGGGACCACTGCAATATAATTTTGTGGTGGGGAAAAGAGGGTGGGCTCAAGTCCAAATACAGCATGGGTGTAGTGGGGTAGGGGTCAGTGAATGGAAACTTTCCTAGAGGAAATATCAGGCATATCTGGCTAAATGGGCCCAACAGGAATCTTGCTGAAGACAGGCTGGGATGATCAGAAGCCCCTCCACTGAGGGTGATGGAATATGAGGAATCCGGTCAGATTCCAAGGGGGATCAGATGTGGAGGGTGGGCCATTTTTGCTAAACTGACTTAACAGGGTTCTTGCTAAAACTGGATTTTACAAGGAAGGATATAGATGGGCTCCGAAGGTTCAGGGGCCTGACTAAATTTGGCCAAGCCAAGAATCTTTGTTGCCCTGTGTACACACACTCATTGTTTCTGTTCAGATGAGTGTGTGGGAGAGAAGCTGGAATAAGGCAGATGAATGAATGACCCCCAGACTGGGTGTGCAAGAGATTGGCATCCAGGAGGGATGGGGTGATTCTGCTGTCCTCCATGGAGTTGAACAGGAAGGAATGCATACTTATACGTACCAAAGGGTAGGAAGATGTTGACTTTGTAGCATCTTTTTAGGAAAAAGGAACCAAAGACATTGAGATGAGAGATGTATACCATGAGATGAGAGAATGGCAGACATCACGGTCGGGGTCAGGGGGGAAGGTGGAGCCTGGAGAAAGTCGCTGGCACCTAGAGCCACTGTTTTTTTGTTTTTATTTTTTATTTTTTATTTTTTTTCAAATAGTTTGTTGTCAAGTTGGTTTCCGTATAACACCCAGTGCTCATCCCCACAAGTGCCCTCCTCCATGCCCATCTCCCCTCTCCCTGCCCACTCCCATGAGTCCTCAGTTTGTTATTATTCAAGAGTCTCTCATGGTTTGCCTCTCTCCCTCTCCCCCACAATTTCCCTCCTTCTTCTCCCCCATGGTCCTCCATTAAGTTCCTCCTAATCCTCCTATACGTGCAAACATATGGTATTTGTCCTTCTCTGCCTGACTGATTTCGCTCAGCATAACACCCTCAAGGTCCATCCATGTTGCTACACGTGGCCAGATTTCATTCTTTCTCATTGTCATGTAGTATTCCATTGTATAGATAAACCACATCTTCTTGATCCATTCCTCTGTTGATGGACACTCAGGCTCTTTCCATGCTTTGGCTATTGTTGAGAGTGCTGCTATGAACATTGGGGTCCATGTTAGAGCCACTGTTCTGAAATACTTGAAGGGTCGCCATTGAGAAATCAAGTTTCACTGGTCTAGCATGGCTTTCATGAAGGGATTAAAGGCTAATGGATGAAGCCAACAAGCACATGAAAATATACTTAAATCATTAGCCATTAAGGAAGTGCAAACCCAAACCAGAAATGAGATATCACTTCCTGTCCACTAGGATGGCTGTAATAAAAGAAATATAATAAAAGAAAAGGACATGGAGATGATGTGGGGTCACTAGAACCCTCACGCATTGCTGGTGGGAATGTAAAATGGTACAGCTGCTTTGGAAAACAGTCTGGTAGTTCCTAAAAAATTTAAGCATAGAATTACCACATGATCCAGAAATTCCACTCTTAGGTATGTGCTCAAGGAGACTGAAAACAAATGTCCACATACAAATTATACACAGATGTTTACAACAGAATTATTTGTAATAACCACAAAGTGGAAACAACTCAAATGTCCATCAGCAAATAGATGCATGGATACACAAAATGTGGTACCTCCATAAAATGGAATATTATTTGCCCATGAAAAGGAATGGAATTCTGATATGTGCTACAATGTTGTTGACCCTTGAAAACATGATGCTGAGTTAAAGAAGTCAGACACCAAAGGCCTCATGTTGTATGTTTCCACTAATATGAAATGTCCAGAATAGGCAAACCCATAGGGACAGAAAGTAGATTAATGGCTCCCAGGGACATGAAGTAGTAGGAAATAGACAGTGAGTACCAGATTTCTTTTTAGAGCAATGCGAAAGTTCTGGCATTAGATCTGGTGATGGGTTGCACAACTTTGTGACTATACTAAACATCAATGGATGGTCCACTTTAAAGGGATCGGTTTTGGGGTGCCTGGGTGGCTCAGTTGGTTAAGCATCCTGCTCTTGATTTCAGCTTAGGTCATGATCTCATGGTTGGGAAGATTGAGTCCCTCATTGGGCTCCATGCTGAGCATAGAGACTGCTTGGAATTCTCTCTCTCTCTCTCTCTCTCTCTCTCCCTCTCTTTCTCTGTCTCTCTCTCTCTGTCTCCCTCTATCTCTCCCTCCCCCTCTTGTGCCCACACTCGCACTCATGCTCTCTATCTCAAAAAAAAAAATAACTTAAGAAAGTTTAAAAAAATAATAAAAGACTAGGATGTATGGTGTGTTAATTCTATATCAATAAAGTTGTTATTAAAAAAGAATTCAAAAATTATGGGTGAGAAAAGGACTTTGTACTTAGAAAAGACAGCCAAATCACTTTAAGCCTATTACCTAAACTGTACAATAAGTATTGTTAATGGATATATATATATAAATATATATATTTATAATAGTAGAGCCAACCTATATAATAATGTTGTCACCTGATTTTTAAGTTTAATTTACTGTAAATATTTTTCTGTGTCAGAAAAGAGCAGTGCAATGCCATACATAGGGAGTGTTCCGTGCAGAAGTCTACAGTGCGTCATTTATCTAGCAATGGCTACTAGGTGGTTTCTATCCCGACACTTTATAAACAAAGCTCTGCCGACATCCCATGCACAGGCTTCTGCGCGCTCCCCTCGCAATTTTCTCAACTTCAATTCCTAAATTGGAGTTTTCCGGACAGACATACTGTACAGGTTTTTAGCGATTTGGGATGCATTGGCGGATTACTCTTCACTCAGGTTGTGCCATTTTTTTTTTGGTCACCCCACCAATAGGACATGGAATTAATTCCTGCATGTGTTTACCTACCCCGGGCCTGGTTTTTGCTGAGCTGAACAGCCTTTTGCTGTAAGGCGAGGGGGCAGGACAATTGGAATGAAAAACTCTGTGGGTCAGGTTGTGGTTCCTACTTCTTGCTGGCCTCGGCCTGGCGTCCAAGACAAATCTCCCCCTGAGCTGTGACCATTAAAGCCTCAGCTAAAGAATGAGGAAGAAAAAGGACAATTAAGTCAAGTCAGGGCTAATTGGTGCTGAACCTTACCAGCATTTGGAGGTGCTGAGGATGTCAGCTCTGAGTCGTCATGGGCTCTGAGTCGGGTAAACGACACGATCAAATGACACTTCATCTTGCTGTAATTAATTGAGGATCTATAAAAATAGCATAACTGGCAAACCATCCTACAATTAGCATATTAATATGGTGACCCTTGCCAGGTGAGTAGCCTGGATTTATAAGTGGGCGTTGTGCTGGGGCCCGTGGCTGGAAGGCAGATCGGGTGCGGGGAGGTATTGGAGCTCCATTATCCCATCGACAGGTTTCCTTTGTTCCAAGACAAGGATTTAGTGCTAATAATTTCTCCCCAGGGAAGCGCTATCTAAATCCAGGTTTTCTGCAGAGTCTGTACATACAGCCAGAGTCCTATCAGGGAGCAGAGAGGAAAGGCACACGTTAAGTAGGTCAATCTGAGAGCTATTGTGTGCCAACAATGACAGAGAACATCAAAGTTTCCACGTAGCTTAGGCAATTGTCCTGTTTGTATTGACCAAGTAAGCTGGGAAATCCAGGAGCGAGATGATTATAACATTCAAAGCCATAGAGTTTCCTGAAGCTGAAATAAGTAAATAAATGGATAGATAGATAGATAGATAGATAGATAGATAGATAGATAGATAGATGGATGATAGATAGATAAATGATACAAAACAAAGTAAGATATAATAATAAAATAAAATAAAATAAAATAAAATAAAATAAAATAAAATAAAATAAGATAAGATAACCAAATCCATTCCCACAGAGTCCTCAGAGTGACGGAATGATCTTTCTGGGCCTTTCTCTCTCTTGTCTTGTGGTAACCGGATCTGAGGGAAACCCACCTCAGCTTTATGGCAGCACATTTGAGAAATGGATAGTCACAGGTGGTTGTTTTAAATGTGTCCTCTGATCTAGTTCTCTGTAAGAGCTTGTTATTATGACCCCGTGAAGTAAAATTGCATGGTAGAAAAGAAACATTACAGGCTGTTGAGTTGGGTTCTAGACCCACCTGGCCAACGAGTCTGTGGTGACTGGAGGCCAGTGATGTGTCCCTCGTTTTTACACGTCACTGTGTATCAGATCAGCAGGTGGGCTGAGTGGCCTCCCCTCCTCCATTACAAATAATAATAATAGTAATAATAATAATATTAACTCTTAAGTCAATTATGAATAACTTGGAGAGGGATGGTATGAAAGCAATCTGTAAACCCACGGATGTGGAAAGGGCACCGGTAACAAGGAACAGACATGTATTCTGTGACTATTATGTGCCAGGCGCTCTGCCGTGTGTTCTCTCATGGAATCCTCATAGCCACACACGATTTTGGCGTAACTTCCATTTTTGCCTCTGAGTCAGTTGGGGGGGTCACAGAGTTTGCCACTTACCTAAGTTTTTGCAGCTGGCAAGTCGCAAACATAGGTCTTAATTATATAGGAAGTTAATGGTAGTAGACAACATGTGCTGAACACTCTTAAAATTATTTAATATTATTATTTTTTAAAATTTATTTAATTTTTTTTGAGAGAGACAGAGACAGAGACAGAGAGACAGAGGGTGAGCAGGGGTGGAGAGGAGAGAGAGGGAGACACAGAATCTGAAACAGGCTCCAGGCTCTGAGCTGTCAGCACAGAGCCCGATGCGGGGCTCGAACTCACAAACCATGAGATCATGAGCCGAAGTTGGATGCTTAACAGACTGAGACAACCAAGCACTCCTTGTTGTTGTTATTGTTGTTGTTGTTGTTGTTGTTGTTATTATTATTAATTCGTTTAATCTCCTCAATAACACTGTGAGGTAGGAAGTTTGGTTTTGACAGATAAGGAAAGAGATGTTCAGAGATCAGTGGCCTTTTCAAGGTCAGCAGGTTAATGAAACGTTATAAAGAAATACTGCTTTTTGATTGCATGAATGAGTGGATGGATGGGTGGATGCATGGATGCATGGATGGATGAAAGAATGAAGAAATTAATTAAACAAGTTTCTGATGAGTCTTGGACAGATAAACCACCAATAGCTCATGGTGGTAACAACAATTGAGGGATGATTTATCCTATGCCTCTTCATTTGAAAAGTGTTTTCTTTTAGTTTATTTATTTATTTTGAGAGAGAGAGAGAGAGAGAGAGAGAGAGAAGGGATGGAGAGAGAGGGAGAGAGAGAAGGGATGGAGAGAGAGGGAGAGAGAGAACCCCAAGCAGGCCCTGCACTGTCATGCAGAGCCTGATACAAGGCTCAAACTCACAAATGGTTAGCTCATGACCTGAGCTGAAATCAGGAGTCGGAGCCTCAAACAACTGAGTCACCCAGGCACCCCTGAGAAGTCTTAGAGAATTCCACATTGTCTGGAAAAAAACAGATTCCCCCAAATAGTCTATAATAATACCACCACCACCATGTATTGATCATCGACTATATGCCACAAATAATTAAGTAAACTCTGCATAGATATCTCACTTAATCCTCTCAGCCACACTGTAGAGTGTTATTTTATTTTGTTGATTTCACAACAAATAAATCAAAGGTCATAGAAGCTAACTAGTTTGGGCATACCTCTGGCAATGGGTGATGATTTAATTTATCACCCTAACTGGGATAGTTTTGACAGTGAAAGGGAGGTTCTTTGTTAATTGTGTTGAGACCTTTGCACACCTACAGAAATATTGTCATTGTAACCTGGAAGTGGAATATCTGGAAATCTTCTCATCCCAGAGCCCATGCTTATAGCTCCTCCCCCCCCCACCCAAGCTCTGCCAAGGTCTTCCTTCCACCTTGCAGTCCAGGCCACAGAGCTCCCACCAGTTGCCGCCATGTTTGATGTGAGTCTGCATTGCTCCTCCCTTGCACATTCCTCTGCCTTGTACACCCTCCTCCTTTACCGCACTCTTTTTCAATCTTTAAAATTCCATCTCTCCATATTTCCTCCGGGAAACCTTCCACAATATTTACTTTTCTCTCAACATCTCCTAATCTTTTGTTGTTGTTCATTTCTCTCTACCTTTATTTCCCACTCAACTCTGAGGTCTCAAGAGCAGACATTCATCACTGCAATCTTAGGCCCTAGCATAGGGCTCATCACTGAATGAGACTCAATACTTTTTTAAAAAGGAAGGACAACTAGAGGAAAGGACTATTCCTATAGCCTAGTTCAAGTGTCACATTCTCAAGGAACACTTCCCAGACTTCTTCTTGGCCCCCTTTTCATAAGACCATTTTGAAGGAGGCGGGACTGGCATTATTGCACCAAATCTGCAGACTTGAAGATAGAAAATGAGAGCAGTAAAGAGACATGTCCTGGGCAGTACAGGCTGTACGAAGGGAAGTAGGATGTAATGTTCTGCTACCAAGATTTTCCTACAAACTCTAATTAAATGGAACAAACCTGGGGTGCCTGGGTGACTCAGTTGGTTAAGCATCCCACTCCTGATTTTGGCTCACATCATGAGCTCACAGTTCATGGGATTCTCTCTGTCTCTGCCCCGCCCCTCTCACACTCTGTCTGTTTCTCTCAAAATAAAATAAACATTAAAAAAAAAATCAGAGCAGACTCTACCTGGGAAAGGTCACTGAAAATCACATTTAAAAAAGTCTTTTATAATATTAAAATATAACATTTAAACACATAGATTAGTTCTCTGTGGCTGCTGTAACAACCCACAACTTGCTAGGGTAAAACAACAGAAAGTTATTCGCTCGGTTTTGGAAGACTATGTCCAAAATCAGTATCACTGGGTAGAAATCAAGGTGTCGAGAGGGCTGTGCTCCTTCTGGAAGTTCTGGGGGACAATCCTTTCCTGTCCTGTTCCAGCTTCTAGTGGCTGCCAGCATTAACTGGCCACGTCAATCCAATCTTCAAAACCAGCATGTTCTAATCTCTCTTTTCCTTCGCATTGTCTTCTCCGTGTGGAGTCAAGTTTCCTCCTAAGGACACTTTTCGTTCCTTCCTGACAATCCAGGGTAAGCTCCCCATCTCACAATCCTTAACTGAATCACATCAGCAAAGACTGTCTCCCTTCTTTTGGGTCATGTAGGATGACATTTTCACTGGTTTTAGGGATTAGGCCATGGACACCTTTCGAGAGACTCTATTTTAGTTCACCACCACAACGAACTCCTAATTATACTACACTAAGACCTAGTAGATGCCAAGTGATATTGACCTATTTTATTTTATTTTATTTTATTTTATTTTATTTTATTTTATATGTTTTTGATGTTTATTTATGTTTAAGAGAGAGAGACAGAGTGGAAGCAGGGGAGGGGCAAAGAGAAAAGGAGATACAGAATCTGAAGCAGGCTGCAGGCTTTGAGCTGTCAGCAGTCTGACACGGGGCTTGAACTCATGGACTGTGAGATCATGACCTGAGCCGAAGTTGGGGGCTCAACCAACTGAGGTGCCCATAGACCCATATTTTATCAAATGTTAACATTTCCTCTGAGACACCGCCTACAGATGGCTACTGGCTGAAATGGAAAGTAGAAGTTTCACATCTAGCCTTCTTACACTCTGGTCTCAGACTTTCCCCACCACTTTCCATTGGAGCAATCTTACTGAAACAGTAGTTCCCGCCTCCCCCAGCCCGAACCAAAGTCTCTCAACAGTGAAGTTTCCCAGTTTGCAAAATAAGTAACTTTCCCTCTGGGTAATGTTCCTGGGATGGAAAGCTGCATTTTCCATTTTGTCCAAATTTGAGTTCTTTAATAGTAAACTCTGTGTTCTCTTTGTGCAAATTATTCTTGTTGACAGTGATGGGCAGACACTCTAATCCCAAGAAAGTTAACTGAGCCCAGCAAAAGGGAAACTGTCTCTTTGCTACTGTCCCCAAGAGAAATAAGACTTGTTCTCTAATAGTCCAGCCAAGATCTGGGAAAGGAAGGATCCTTCTCAGGTCTCCTCAACTGGAATTTTCTGGTTCTTGGAGCCTGTGGGTGTCTGGTCCTCAGCGAACTGATATCAAGCTCAGATGAAGGGTACTGGGGACCCAGCCTCTCCATTCCAGGACGTGACTCCCCCCGCCTCAGGCTAATTCCAATGTGATCCTCAAACAAACCACTACATCTTTGCAAAAGCGAGGTCAAAGTCAGGTTGTTCTGTTCTGTGAATATTGAAGACTAACTACTATTAATAGTTAAATGATGTTCATGTTCCCCCAAACACGTCCGGTTTCTTTCTCTTTCTCTTTTTGCTGTCATTCTCCTCTTACTGATAGTGTGTGAAAGGCAAAGTCTTTCCCCTCCCAGCTCACACTTAATACAGTGCAGACGAGCTATTTGTCCCAGCTCCCCAGAGGAATCTGAAATTGATTTCGGAGGCTGAACAGTCAAATTAGACTTTTGAAGCAACGAAGATAAATTTGAAGATTAATTTACCCTGTCGAGGCTCAGAGGGCAACTGATGAAACATGTTTTTTTCCATTCTTAGCCCATAAAGTGGATCCTCATCCAACTTGTCATCTTCTGGAATCTTAATATGCAAAGAAAAAAATGTGGAATTGAGTACCTACCTGGAAGGATTGTGTATCATCAAGTGTTGGTATAGGTTTTCCTTGAGACCGAGTATGGATTTGGTAAATTGAGTTTGGAATGTTGAGGCTGGATGGATTCTTCTTGGTTCTAGAACTCTAGCCTCACCCAGTTTGGAAACAGTGTGATTTTCTACCAGACATTCTATTTCATTTGCTCATGAGGTCATGGACATTTAATTCTGTGAAACTTGGGGAATCCTAAAGGGTGTGATGCAGCAAAATGCCCCCTTTTAAGCTAATGTTTTCATTTTTAAAAGTTTACATTTTCAGATTTGTTCATTAGCAACAAGACATTTCAAAATAAATGTTTGAGGGAATTACGTTGTGGGCCAGAGGCAGGGTCTGCATGTGAAATAACACAGAATGAAGGAAAATAAAAGGCAGGGTCTCTTCAAGTATTCCCATAATTTCCTGTGACTTTATTTCATTTTACTCCAGTTTATATATTCAATTTGTGCATGGCCATAGCTTCTTTCTGGAGCATTCCACTGTCCTAGATATTTCAGTCTTTTGGATGTGAAAATAATTGTAAATTGCAATATCGGTCTGAGAGGATGGAAAGAAATGGTTGAGTTTTTCAGTGGAATCCAGCAGTCCTTAAAGACACAGCACCGACTTTCTGCTGAGAAGAAAACCTTCATTTCCAAGGCAGAGGCCTGGGATTATTGGAAGCCAGAAGGATGGTCATTTTTGCTTTGACTTTTCCAACTCTGAGTGAGAGCTCAGTGGAATTGATTTAACATTCTGAGATTTTATTTTTATTTTTATTTTTTTGCCAGTGCTTGCAACCTACCAGTTTAAAGTCTGCAATTAATTATGGATGTAAATTTAAGTGGATGATAAGGGCATGAGTCTACCCCACCTCAGATTTAGGTTAACTCAACTATGGCTATCTACTATAGGAAATGGATATGGAATTACATTGTAAGTTATTCCACCTGAAGGTAATTCTTGCAGTTTTTAGAGTGGAACTAGAGGGAATTCTGGAGATAGACAGTGCAGGGTTTGATCCTAGGTTCTTCTGCATCCCAGTTGGGTGGCTTTAGGTGAACTAATTAATGTCTACATATTAGTAAAGATAAGCTGGATTATGCTTCAGTAACAAATAAGTCCAAAATCCCAGTGGCTTAATACAAGATAGGTTTATTACTTGGCATATGATATGTCTATTGGTCTTATGCGCCACACAATCACTCAGGAAACAGGCTCACAGAAGCTCCTCCATCTTAGAGCTGGACCATCGGAAGGTATGGCTTCCCTGGTTGCCATAAAAGAGGAGATAGTTGAAGAATAGTGTGCCATTTCTTTACTGTTTCAGCCGAGATATGATACAACTTACTTTTGCTCATAGTCCATTGGTTCTAATTACGGACAGGCTGGGAGATATAATGGAGCTGATGGGATGTGTGGTGCATATCATGGCTTCTATGCCTATTTTCCACTTCTGTACGACGAGTCTAGCAACATCTACCACAGAAAGTTGCTCTGAATATTAGTGATAAAAGATTTCAAACATCTACGGGATGCTGAGCCGAGTGGAGGTATGAATATGGCGACAGTAAGATCACTCCAGTGTGATTCAACTTGCCAAAGTGTATCAGTAAATGAGGGTTCTTACCGGACACATTGGACACATTAGATAAAGCCAACCCTTCTTTCATCAAATTGATTACAAGTTACCAGGAACCTCCTAGATACCTGGGACTGTGCTGACAGCTGCAGAAAATACACAAGGAATTAAGATCCAGCTGTAAGTATCAGGAACTAGCTTAATCCAGGAATGCCCACAATTTCCTCAAATCCCAGTGGCTTCAAAGAAGATAGGTCCATTGCTTGTCATGCAACATGCCTACTGGGTTATGAATCCCACCGTCACTCAAGATGCCCACGTGACTAAACTGTGAAAATGATTTATTAAAGCATATGGAAAGATGCTTAACATCATTAGCCAGTAGGCAAATAATGGGTTAAGATCATGAGGTATCACTTCACGCCCAGTAGAATGGCTATTCTATGTATCTATATCTATCTATATAATATGTCATATATTATATATCTAATGTATACATGTATATATATTACTAGTGTTGTCAGAGATATGGAGAAATTGAATCTCATACACATAACTGGTGAGAGGTTGACAGAATGACCATGTGACCACCGTTTCCATTCTAAGGCATATACCCAAGAGAATGGAAGATACATGTCCAATCAAAAACTTTTCCATGAATGTTCATAACAGCACTCTCATAGTTATCCCAAAATGGAAACCACTCAAATGTTTATGAATCAACGATTGGATAAACACAATGCAGATCAATTTCTGTACCTTGGAATCCTAGTGGGCTAGAAAAGGAATGGAGATCTGATACATGAAACAACATGGATGGACCTTTAAAATATCGTGCTAAAAGAAAGTAAGAAAAAAAGTGGATTTGTGGTTTCAGGGACTGAGGGGTTAGAAGTGACTGGCAACGGATGTGGGGCTCCTATCTGGGGTGATATAAATGGTCTGGAATTAGTGGTGATGGATATACCACTCTTGTGACACTTTAAAAGGGTGAATTTTATGGAATATGAATTCTGTCTCAATTTTTAAAAAGCCATACGAGAAAAACATGAAAATTCATAGTGGGGAGATCATCTTATTTGGAGAATGTGGAAAGTCTTAGTTCAAGGTCAGCCTGAAAGATAGGTATGACTTTGCAGAGGAAGTTGAAAGACACACAGCGGGGAAGAAAGTAAAGGATATGAACACAGTCTGGGGAAACACCTTTTAGGAGTAATTTTCCTTTTGGATCTTTTTGGTGATCTGCCCCAGATGTATAGGACCAGGGCCTTAGGTACCATATTTGAATTTCATGATTTCTCAGCCACATTCATAGGTAATGGGTCCAAAGTAGTCTCATGAGCAAAGCTGGCCAGTTCTATTCTGTCTTCAAAGCTTCTGTCACATGACCTGTCACATGAGATTTCCAGATACTCAGAGGTAGAACCTAAGTCTTCATGATGGCAGAGACCTAGGTGAGAGGCAGTCTTCAAGCATATACTGAGGTTGGCTGCCCTGATCCTCCCTCCTCTTGTGTCCTGGTTGCTGAGGATTTCTCTGAATTCCATGCTACCCTCTCCAATAAATCTTTGTATTTCTCTTGGGTAAGTATACATTTGTTTATGTTTCTTGTAACAGAAGAACCAAAACTGTGTGTTCAGCAGACACTAAGAAGCCAGTCTGACCACAGCATACAGCAGATGAAAATGGAAACGTGTTGAGATCATCTTCTGAAGACCATTGAAACCGGGCTGAAGAGTAGGTGTTCAATAAGGAGAGCCTTGGAGACTTTATGACAATGAAATGTCTAAAGCCACCATGTAGGGCGACTGGTCTGGCAGCAGTGAGTGAGGATATATGGCTTCTCTTTAGTATTGGTTCCCCCTTCAATGCCAATGTATAGCCAGAAGCAGTTTGGTTGTACTTCTTGAATTATAACTCAGAAAACATCTATAGATTTCCATACTAGAACAATTCTTATTGAATTTGTTATGAAATTTTAAGTCCAACCTCATGATTCAGTATTCCTTCCTAAGTCCAAAACACAGCGGTGCCTTTGTGGCTCAGTCAGTTAAGTGTCTGACTTCGGCTCAGGTCATGATCTCTTGGTTTGCGGGTTCGAGCCCTGCATCAGGTTCTGTGCTGGCAGCTCAGAGTCTGGAGCCTGTTTTGGATTCTGTATCTCCCTCTCTCTCTGCCCCTCCCTGGATCATGCTCTGTCTCTCTCTGTCTCAAAAAATAAATAAACTTTAAAAAAAATCTGAAGCACAGTGCTGAAATATGACAGTGATTTGATTGGATCTGTGCCCCCAGAGAGATTTCAGGTGAGAGTTTACACACATCCTAGATCATCACCAATACTATGGGCTGTTCATTATGGGAAGATCCCCATGGTAGAAAACATACGATTGTACAGTATGTAGTAATTATGCTTGTGATCTGATTCACCGCATTCTTACTCTAAACAGAATCCTTAGCCTACAGGAAGAAGAGGGGGCCTCACCCTTGGAACCTCAGCCTTTAGGAACACCCACAATCTTTGTTGAAGACCTAATGTTTGTTGAATACCCAGTGATCTGATATTCTTATGGAAATTAGGAGAGGGACTAAGTTTGTTAAAGGCTCAGTTATAGAAGAGAACTTACCACTTAGTCTAAAATTTCATTCAAAGTAAAAATGTGTAGCCTCCATGATTTAAATTCAGGCTTTTTCTTATTCCTTTCCTCCTTTCCTCCTTCTTCCTTTCTGCTTCTCCTCTAAATATAGTTCAGACGAGTTACTCCTGCTCTTCTGGGTGTGAGCAGAGTTGAGACACTCTTGGCCTTTAAGTCATCACAGATTCTTTTCATCAGAAATATCTCTCTGGCTAATGTGTTTCCTCACTCAGTATGGAGTAAATTCAAAATGAAACGCTGTGTTAATACCATGAATTCTTTGGGGAAATGCAGTGGTGCAGCTAAATGTACCTTTCATTTCCTTAAACAAAATAAACAGTGTGTGAAACTCCACCCCAAATCTCTCCACACTCATTAAGAAGTTTTCCAGATTAACTCTTGGAAAGTCCTCACGTGTAATGGCTCGTGGGAGAGGACAGTGCGAGGGGCAGAGGCATGCTCCAATGACACCTGCCACAGGCCTTCCCTGTGTTGGCCAAAGCAGTAAGCATGGTGGGTTCATTGTCCACATTTGGTTCCTATCAAAGCAGTCTTTGTGAAATGGATTGGGTACAAGCATTTATTTAGGAAGTGGCCCAGGAACTACTGTGTGGGGATGAGACAGGAGACAAGAAAGGAAGGACTCAATAAAGAGCATGTTAAGGACAGGATTATCACTATGGGTAACTGGGGCTCAGATAGACAGAGGAGCCTCTGAGATGCTCATTGCAGGTGCTCAGAAATGTTTTCTGAATATTATCTGGAATTTCCTTGGCATATTCAGTGATTATAGACATGACAGAACTGGTACAAAATCAAATAGTTCTGGCAGTTTAAAAAAGGAACAATACCATGTGGTTTAGGGATTTAGTCAATGACTTCCACCTCTTGAGTTATTTACTGCCCATTCCTTCATCACCAAAGACTGTGGTTCTCAACAGGAAATGTAGGTAAACTAGTTTTTCGACGTTCGTACAATGGACAGCTTATTTCATGATACTGGGAATCAACAGCGAATGGAAATACTCAAAGAAAACACTCAAAAGAAAAGGTCAAGCATATAACAGAGCACATCTCACGGTGAGAGAATCAAACAGCTAACGCGAGTAGCTGGGTGTTTGTTGTTTCTGCTTTCTATCACTACCCTGGAGAATGATCTTTTCCAAACGTGTGTCTGATCTTGCCGTTTCTTGCTTCATACATTTCAGGAACTCCATGCCACCCACAAGAAGGAACTCAGATACCTGGCCCAGGCCATCAGGGCACGGGCTCCAGCTCGTAATTCTGAGATTCTCTCATCTACGTACCCACACTCCACCCACCCAACTTCTAATTACCAAAGTATATCCTAGTGTTTTCGCTTGGATTCAGTCCTACTCTTCCCTCTCCTAGAAATATCTCTTTTGCTTACCATCAGAATTGGTCACTCCCTTTGCTGACTCTCACTATGCACTTTGTTTACATGTCTGTTATTACCTTAAATTGTAAAAGCTTATTCATGTAGGTAGCTACATCTACTTAATTATAGAGATGATATCTTATTCATCTTTATCTCTGGATCCTATCACTGTGTCTAGTTAGTTAATAGGTGTTCTGGGAGTATATATAGGAAGAAAACAATGGATGGATGGATGGATGGATGGATGGATGGATGGATGGATGGATGGATGGTTGGGTGGATAGATGGATGGATGGGTGGATGGATAGATGGATAGATGAGTTGAAAATAAGATAGAAATAAGATAATGTTATCCTTCAGATCTATAATTAGAAATCAAAGTTCAGGAAGAAATAGAAAATCCTTTAACAATGTCTTTGTGGTTTTTCATTCAGAGAATTGTGTTTGTATTTATTCCCTAAGGCCCAGGAGGAAGATATTTTACTTTTATAGTTGGCTCAACTGAAGAGAATTTGAACTATGTGCATCTCAACCTGTTCTTACTAGTATTTTCTAGACCTGTACTTAAGCAACATGAGTGCCACTATCCACATGTAGCTATTGAAAAGTTGAAATGTGGGGCCCCTGGGTGGCTCAGTCAGTTAGGCATTTGACTTTGGCTCAGGCCATGATCTTGCAGTCCGTGAGTTGGAGCCCTGCACCATGCTCTGTGCTGATAGCTCAGAGCTGAAGCCTGCTTCAGATTCTGTGTCTCCCTCTCTGTCTCTTCCTCCCCCTCTGTCTCTAAAAAATTAACAAATGTTTAAAAAATTGTTAAAACAAGGGTCGCCTGGGTGGCTCAGTCGGTTGGGCATCCAACTTCGGCTCAGGTCATGATCTCACAGTCCATGAGTTCAAGCCCCGCTTCGGGCTCTGTGCTGACAGCTCGGAGCCTGGAGCCTGCTTCAGATTCTGTCTCTCTCTCTCACTCTGTCTCTCCCCTGCTCGCTCTCTGTCTCTCAAAATAAAATAAAAAGACATTTAAAAAAAAATTGTTAAAACAAGAAAACTTGAAATGCAGTTTCTGAGATTGAGAAAAAAGTACTTTTATTTGATTATAATTCATTTTAATTATAATTTTAAAAAACACACTTGATTTAGTTAATAGGAAATTTTAAGTATTTTCGAAATAACTTGGATATGTGAACCAACTTGTTCAACTACAAATTATATGAAATCAAAATATAGACAAAACATTGCTGATGAAAATTTAGCCTCTCAATTGCAACATGCTGAAAGTATAAAATACACACTGGATTTCAAAGACATAGAGCTTACAAATTAAAATAAATAAATAACTTGTTAATATTTTTTTATGTTATTTGCATGTTGAAAGGCTAATGTCCTGGGTTTATTGAGTTGAGTTGAGTTGAGTTGAGTACAAGATACTATTAAAATTAATTTCATAGGTTTTATTTTGATGTGGCTACTAGGCAATTTAGAATTGCATATGTGGCTGGAATTCTATTTTTACTGCACAGGGCTACACTCAACCAGCCCATGGTAGGTGCTGAATCGTGTTTATTTCTCTCTGAATAGTAGTCATCAGCCCCAGTTTGAATTTTCTTCACAGAAATTATGTCTTTTCAGCGCAATGAGGTAAACAGAGAAAAGGCACTAGGGTTCAATATCATTGAAATAATTTAGAAACCATCTTTTTTGGTTAATTATTTATTGACTTTTCACTCAAAAACCACTGACTGCTCTGTGATGTGGGGACTGAGAATTTGCAAATCCCATTTCCCAAACATTTTTATCATTTCACTTCCTGTAAGTTTTGACCCATAGAAGGCACTACAGACTGGAAGAGGAGAGGAGGGAAGACAGGACTTCTTTCTGTCTTACAGTTCTTGTCAGCCTCCTCCCAATAGCAGCCGTTTCTTCCAGCCCCAAGATATTCAGCACTCCATGAGCAGTACCCAGTGCCTGCTCAAGGCACTACCAGCAGCAGAACACCAGCTACTCCCACGGAGCACCAGTACTGTCTTCTTTTATTCTAGTCCCACAGGTCGCAGCTACTCCTATAGTAATTAATTTCAGAGTTATAGCGTTGTTTGCTTTTTGATCTTTCATTTTGCAATACTGTGTCATTACTTAAATCCCCCTTTGAAATGGATAATGCAGTTCCGTTTTCCTGATGAGAAGCTCAATGGTACATTTACATTTGTAAATGTAACTACACTTTAAAAAAAATTAAACACAGGGCACCTGGGTGGCTCAGTCAGTAGAGTGTCTGACTTCAGCTCAGGTCATGATCTCACAGTTCATGAGTTAGAGCCTCACTTGGGGCTCTGTGCTGAGAACTCAGAGCCTGGAACCTGCTTCAGAGTCTGTGTCTCCCTTTCTGTTCCACCCCTGCTTATGCTCCATCTATCTCTCTCAAAAATAAACAGTAAAAAGATTTTTTAAAAAATAAGCACAAAAAGACAAATCATAGTAAAAACCTGAAAAAGAATAAGGATGAAATTATAATGAACATACTATAATCAAAGTTGTGATGTGCAGCTAAAGCAAGATTTGAAGGGAAATTAATAGCCTTAATTTTCATTATTAGAAAACAAAGACAAAATCAGTGGCCTAGGATACAAATGAAGAAACCTTAAGGAGAATATAGAAGAAAAGCTTTAAAAAAAGAGAGAGAAACAAAGAAATATGAGCAGACGTAAAGTAATAAGATAAAAGAAGCACAGAAAAAAATCTTAATGAAATGAAAACCTAACTCTTTGAAAGGCAAATATAGTTATAACTGTTTATAAATATTAGGCTATGAAATAGAAGCTTAAAACAAAAAAAGAATAAGTAATGTAAAAGAATATACCTGTAAGTAGGGAAAAGGATGAAATTACAGGAGGAAGCTATGAACAATTTTATATCATAAATTTGAAAAACATAAATGGCAAATTCCTAGAAATACCACATTTGTAAAACATACTTCAAGGGGAGCCTGGGTGGCTCAGTCGGTTAAGCATCCGACTTCGGCTCAGATCATGATCTCACGGTTGGTGGGTTCGAGCCCCACATCAGGTTCTGTGCTGACAGCTAGCTCCAGAGCCTGGAGTCAGTTTCAGATTCTGTGTCTCCCTCTCTCTCTGACCCTCCCCTGTTCTCTCTCTCTGTCTCTCCCTCTCTCTGTCTCTCTCTCAGAAATAAATAAAAAATAAAATTAAAAAAATTTTTTAAAATGAGACATACTTCATGAACAACTTAGAAAAGCCAAATATAATTAAAGACATTAAAGACATTGAATCCCTAGTTAATGACTACTGTTTAAAAAAAAAAAATGGGGGCGCCTGGGTGGCTTAGTCGGTTAAGCGTCCGACTTTTGCTTAGGTCATGACCTCGCAGTTCGTGGGTTCGGGCCCTGCGTCGGGCTCTGTGCTGACTGCCAGCACAGATCCTGGAGCCTATTTCAGAGCCTGTATCTCCCTCTCTCTCTGACCCTCCCCTGCTCACGCTGTCTCTCTCTCTCTCTCTCTCTCCTAGAAATAAATAAAAATATTAAAAAATAATAAAAAAATTAAAAAAAGAGCAATGTATTTTACATGCTAATTAAGCAAAATAGTCAGGGAAGACTTAATATTTGGTTTCTCCTATCCAATCAACAGAAGAGAAAATAAAAGACAGACTATTCAACTCTTCATTTTATGATTCTGGAATAACTTCAATGCCAAATGTTAGAAAAAGATGTTGTGAGAAAATAAAATTATGGACAATTTTATTTAGGAGTAAATTTATGAAGATAAATGACACAATCTGAGATAGAAGACTGAAAAATAAATTAAACAATATGTAAAATAATCAATCTGAGATTAGTCTTAAAACATAAGGGTAATTTTAAATTGAAAGACAAATTGATATATTTTACCATGTCAGTAGTATAAAAGAGTAAGGCTATATAAACAATTGATGCAGAGCTATTTCTGAAGTTCAAAACCCATTTATAAGTAAAAGAAAAATCTCTTAGCAAACCAGAAATGGAAATTAGCTCTGTGATCTGTCAGAAACCAAAGGCATGGTTACTAAGACACATCTGTATTCCAGGAAGAGTTAAATAAAGGGTCCGTTGTTCCCATGTCACTGCTTAGTCCAGCATTGTGTTAATAGGAGGCAAGACAAATCAATACAATTACTGCAATATCAATAAGTATATTGGAAAATATACCAAGCTGAAATTATTAATGAAACTAATAAGTGACCTCTGACTTATTCAATTGATCATGTTTCTATAAAGAGCCACGATCAAAAAATATTCCTTGGGGCACCTGGGTGGCTGAGTCGATTGTGCATCAGACTTCAGCTCAGGTCATGATCTTGTGTTCAGTGAGTTCGAGCCTCGTGGCAGGCTCTGTGCTGACAGCTCAGAGCCTGGAGCCTGTTTCTGATTGGGTGTCTCCTTCTCACTCCGGCCCTCTCCTGCTCATTCTCTCTCTCTCTCTCTCTCTCTCTCTCTCTCTCTTTCTCAAAAATAAATAAACATTTGGGCACCTGCATGAGTCAGCCCATTAAGCATCAGACTTTGGCTCAGGTCCTGATCTCACTGTGCATTTGAGCACCGAGTCAGGCTTCAGATTCTGTGTTTCCCTCTCTCTCTGCTCCTCCCCTACTCATGCTCTGTCTCTCTACCTCAAAAATAAATAAACATTAAAAAAGTAAACATTTTTAAAACGTTTGAAAAATATTTCTTTAAAAATAGCATCTGCAATAGTAACAAAAATACAAGGCACCTTGTAGTAAATCTAAAAATCTGCAATTCTTTAGGAACTACTATTTTTACTAACCTTAACTATGCCTCTGTGTGTACATACAGTTACATGCATGCTAAATAAGTATATATAAGTGTGTCGTAAAATAAGAATATGTGTATATATATGCTTATTTTATACAAATAGGATGTGTGTCGGAAGGATACAATGATGATATGACAATTCTTCCCAATTCAATGTATAAATTAAATGATATTCCAAAAAATAAATTCCATGGGAATTTATGGAGCTTGACAACTCATTCTAAAACTTACCTGAAAGAACAATGGCTCAAGTTAAACCAAGACAATTATAAATAACAATGTGATGAAACTTGACCTCTTAGATGTGAATGCTTACTATAAAATTATACTCACAATGAGAGGGTGTTAATGGGGAGAGGGAGTAATATAAAGACCGACAGAACAAAAACTACACTCAGTGAGCCCAAGTGGCTCAGTTGGTTAGGCACCAACTCTTGATTTCGGCTCAGGTCGTGATCTCACAGTTTGTGAAGTCCACCTCTGTATGAACATGGAACCTGCTTGGGATGCTCTCTCTCCTCTCTCTCTGTTCTTCCCACACCCCTCACTCTGTCTCTCAAAATAAATAGATAAAAAAAATAAAGAAAATCTAGAACCTGTCTCATACCTATATGGAAACTACATTTATGACATAAGTGGCCATGCAGGTCAGAAAATGTCAGCTGCTGACCAAGATATAGACCACAATATTTTGACCTAACATAAATCCATTTAGGATGCACAAGAGTGCTGATTGGTAGGTGCTTCTCCTGAAAGCTATAATTGAATGACCTGTGTTTTCAGTCTTGTAATTCTAGCATCTTCCACATATGGTGTCCCTGACCATCTCAATCAACTAACTCAAGTTAGTGGTGAGGGAAGCATGAGACACCACTCGATGGACTGTTTCCATGGCTAGGCTTGGAAGTGTACACATCATAACCACTCGTGTGCTGTTGGCTAGAACTCAGTGGTATTTAACCATCAGACTTCAAGGCTGACTGTCCAGCTTGCTGGAAGGAGGAAGAGAAATTAAGTTTGATGAATAGTTTATTAGTTCCTGCCACAATTTGGAAATGATGGAGTATTTGATGGATGGTACAAGATAATTGGTTTTGCTTTGAGAATAAGAAAAGAATTGGACCTTCCACATCACTTCATTCATGAAGTGCATTCCAAATGTGTTAAAGACCTGTATAAAAGCAAAACCTAAAAAGAAAATGAAAGGCAATACCTTTACGGTCTTAAGTTAGGCAAGAGTTCTTTTTTTTTCTTTTTCTTTTTTAATACAGGGCACATGAATCTCTAATCAAAATGGAGAGATCTAAATTTTGCTAAAATTACTAAGGACACCATAAAAAATTGAAAACCTAAAGCACTGAATATAACCAAGAGGACATCAGTATTCAGATTATACAAAGAATATACCTATAAAACAATAAGAAAAAATATATAAGCAACCATAGAGAAAAACTTGGCAAAGGATATGAATAACCAGTTCAACAGAAAGGAAATCTGGAACGCCAAAGAAGTCAAAAGATATGCAACATCACTATAAATCAAGGAGACAAAATACCATGAGAATGACAATTTTTAAAAGCAAATTGATAATACTAAGAATTGACAAGGATATGCGGAAGTGGGGCATTTTAGACATAGCTGCAGGAGTATAAATTGGTACAAATACTTTGGAAAATGAATGACAATTTCTAGTTAGATAGAAGACATTCATGTTCTGTGACCCAAGAATTCCATTGCTAACCACCTATCCTAGAGAGATCCTACACAGAGAAAGCTATGTACAAGAATTCTCACTGTGGCATTGTTTGTAAGAGCACAAAAATAGAAACAACTTCAATATCTTTCAACAGAAGAATGCATTAAAATTGTGCCATATTCATACTCTTGAATATCACACAGCGGTTATAGTGCATGAAATAGAGATATACATAATGGCACGATAAAAATTCCAGAATTGGCGTTGTTTAAGGAAAATGGAAGGCAGTGGCAATTTGCTGAATGTTATATATCACATAATACAAGCTATATAAAGTTAATATTAAAGTAGTCTCTATTATGATTATGGAAACCAAAATAATTGTATAATTTTATGGGAGAGAAAAGTAATACATTTAATATGGTAATTGGTTGACTCTGAGGAGAGAAGAGGAAGATGTGCTTGGGAAAGGGGTGAATGAGAGTTCCTAACTGTTGGCAATGATGAATTTATTTTATAGAGAGGAAGAGAGAGGGAGAGAAAGAAGAATACTATTTTTCTTTTCTTTTTTTTAAAAATTAATGTTTATTTGAGAGAAAGAGAGGCACACAGAGCATGAGCAGAGGAAGGCAGAGAAAGAGGGAGACACAGAATCTTAAGCAGGCTTCAGGGTCCAAGCTGTCAGCACAGAGCCCCATGCAGGGCTCGAGCCCACGAACCCTCAGATCATGACCTGAGCCAAAGTTGGATGCTTAACCAACTGAGCCACCCAGGTGCCGCAAGAATACTATTTTTGATAAACAGATGTGTAGATAGTCAGAGGACAGTGGTGTTCATCATATTATTGACCATCATTTGGAGTATGCTGAAAATATTATATAATTAAAAAATATTTAGCAATAACAGTCTTTGATCTTACTTCTCTCCAAGAATCTTCCCCCATCACACCCCATATAAAGAATATGAAACATTTTATGGTTCTAATTTCTGTTTCCTCTTTCTCAAGTGATGACTCCTGAGCATTCTGTCTTGGGCTTCCCATAAGTTTTACTGTTGCTTTGAGCCCACCTCAGAGAAGCTCTAGACAGCAAGTTCTTCAAGGACTAATACTAATTAGCTCTTTTCTTTCACCAAACACAGCCAAACAGAAGAGCCTCCTAAATTCATATGCAATTTAAGAAGCTCTGAAAACAAACACACAGATAGGTGATATGTGCACATACTCTTAGCTTAACCTGTTGGGTGATGGTCACAGCCACCCCAAAACTCAACCTGTCCATCAGTGATGGCTGCAGACCATTGGAGAAAAGACTGTGGTCATTGGTGTAACTGTGAAGGAGGTCTCCTGGGTCGACAGCTTAACAGAAGAGAGGGAGATGGCAGAGATTAGTGTGGCCGTGGCATTTTCCATGCCACTGTGCCTGTGAGCCTCCTTCAGAAAGCATTCCTTTAATGGTGTGGGGATGATAAAAATAAATAAAATTGTAAAGTCAGGATAATCCAGTAATATAAAGGTAGAAAATTATTAGTCAAAAATTATTAGTTGATTACTATTAGACTTGCTTTTTTAATGCAATGATCATAATAATGCACATACATGTAACCGTTTGTGATTTATAAGGAAAGTGATCATATACTCTGGTGTGCCCAGGATGGTCCTGGTTTATCCTTGGTCGTCAGTGGTCCTTCTCTTGATGCTCAAACTGCTCTCGCATGGATACCCCACTTGAAGGCAATGTTGCAACAACGACAAAATCGCAGTTTGAGTCCTGTCTTTGGCATGAATCGAGAGGGTGTTGGTGCTTCACTTTGTCTCTCTGAATGGGTTTCCTTGCTGGTAGCGGTGAAGATAACAATGCATCTTGCTGCCCCTCACTTATGATCCCATCTCCTGCAAATCAGCTTACTTCTTTTGTTAAACCTCTCTCTTCTGTAATCTCAACCCCTGTAAGAAGTTATCTATGATTTCTTATCAGGGCAGACTATGTAATTTGTGGAGCCCAGAGCAAAGTGAACACAGGGGGCCCCTTGTTCAAATGTTAAGGATTTCAAGATGGGGACAATGGATCATTAAACCAATCATGGGGACCTCTAAACGCAAGTCCTGTGTTGTCTGGACTGGTCTCATGCTCAGATATCTAGCCCAGCCTTGACTCTCTTCTGGACCAGCGGCCACCCCCCCTTTTCCGATCTGTCCCCAGTCACTGGGCTTTTCTTCCAAGCCATAGCTCATCACGGTACCCCAGCCTCCAACTCAGCTGCTGCACAAGCTTCCCACAACTCTTGGTCCTGAGGGATTGCCCTATTCTCCACTGACTTGCCAACCTTGGAACTCACGAGAAAAGCCCCCGTTTACTTTCTTCGTCAAACTACACTGGCTGCCCCTTAGCTAGGCCTTCTCAACCTGGGCACCTTTCTGTCAGATAATTCTTTGTTATGGGAGCTGTGTTCTGCGCATGGTCAGAGAGTTGGCTCCATCCTTGGCCTCTACCCACTAGATGTCAGTAGCAACTCCCTCCCAAATTATAACAACTAGAAATGTCTCCCGACATGTCCGTTGGGCTGTAGAATCACCCATAGTTGGGAACCACTAATTTAGACCCTTCACTTGGTACCCTCCACACCACACGGTGCCTCTGCGCCTACCTCTCCATTTGCCTGGGGAGCCCTTCCTGTCCTCCCTGACTCCCTCTCTTTCTTCCTGCCCATCCTGGCCTAAGGAAGCCTCTGCACAGAGTTCAACGTTTCCCTCTAAGTGACCACATGTCTTTTCCCTCCCCATTGTATTCCCAGCACATAGCAGCTAGACCAGTGTCTGGCACATAGTAGGCTCACAGTAAATATTTGCAGAATTCACTAATCAAAGTAGTAGATGGGATCAGATGAGAGAAAGACATTCAAATGCTCTAGGAAATGGGATGATAACAAGCATTGCACTAGATTTGGATTCAAATATTCCATCTAACTTTCAGATAATAGGAGATTTAAATGCAAAAGTGTATATAAAGATGCATTGTACACTAATAAAGCCCATGCAATGTTGGTAGTTCTTTCTTTTCGTATTCTCCAACTTAATTTAGGATATTTTCTGTAAATACTAACTACACGCTGAGTAGACTACTCCCAGACTGGGAGGCTCTGGGAGGGACAGACGGCAAGGACAGAGGCTGTGCCCTCAGCAAGCTCACAGTCTACAATGGTTGGCAGCCACTGTTTATGCAGACAAGAGAGTGGGTGTGATTGTCTCCATTTCCAGACATGGACGTGGACTCTCAGAAAGGTGAAGCAACTCAAATAAGAAGAGTAGAGCCGGGATTCCAGTGGATTCTTCTACAGTTATTACCTTCCTTCTAACTCCAACCATCATGGCCACCCTGGGCGAGGAGTGGCTGTCCTTCTATAGCTGAAGTTCTTCATGGCCCACCCACTTCAGGATCCTCTTCCTTGACAACTCACTCACACCCTGCTCTCTCACTTGTGGTGTAGGAAGGGGAGCCACCTTCTGTAGGTAGGTCTCTGTTTCCTTGGCAGTGACGGGAGAAATCAATGCCCACCCATCAGGATAGTGCCAAGGTTAGATGAGATAGGTTGTGTTAAGGTTCTGGGGAGTTGGCTGACCTGCCTCCTTTGTGATGACGAGCCCTGGCCTCCTTACCTCCCCTCACTAACCCTTGAATGTGCATGATGTGCCGGCCTCACGGCTGGATCCCAGGATATCATGGTGCACACAGTAGATGTGACTCCTGCCCCCTTGGGATTACAGAGAGGGAGACAAACAACAGCCAACTGAGTCACCCTCACAGAGTTCTGCATTTACCACCATCATAGGCAAGAGAGAAGCACAGCATTTGCAGTAGGGAAATTGACCCAGCTTTTCTGGGTCCATGACAATCGAGCTAAGACCTGACAAATAAGAAGAGGCTGACCAGGAGAAATGTTGGGATGGTATTCCTGGCTGGAGGGCTACTGAAAGACAGAAGCCCTGAGGCCACATGATGCTTCAGAAAAGAGACAAGCAATGAGACTGAGCACCAAATGGGAAGGAGATCGCAGCATTTGCTGAAGGAAGAGGAGGGCAGGGGCTGTGGCAAGCCATGGTGGAATTATCCTAAGGGTTGGGAAACCATTGAAGATTGAAGCAGAAGGTGCCATTGGCATTGGCATATCAAGGGCACACATGGAAGACTGATTGACATGATTGGAAGCCCTTGTCCTGTTAGGAGCCAGCCGTGGTCTGTGAAATGCTCTCTAAGTAACCAACGACTAAAATGTCAAAATATCTATTTTCTTTGGCTTGATTTGGGTCCAGCTTCCAGGATGCTGCAGAGCGAAAACATCCCTGGAAGCCAACTTGGACCAGCTGCTGCATATGCCTCAGGCAGGAGCTATAAATCTCTCTTTGAAGTCCCCTTAACATGTCATGGACAAAGGGCCACAAGGTAGAATCCCAAAGAAACATGCCTTCTTGTCCCCAGAACAAGATGCCATGAAGATGGAAGGGTCCTCTGCACACAGATGAAGAAGTGCTACCCTCTCCTCTCTGCCGAGTGGACTCTTCCCAGTGGAAGGAGCTGGCCTTTGATCAACCAACAGAGAGTGGGGTGAAGGGCCAACCACTTTAAGAGTTTCTCCATCGAGGGGTCTTTTAACCCTGCTGTCCTCCCCTCTGCATCGGGAACGACAAGCAGAACATCACAGGGGGTCCCATCAGTGTGGTTCTGGAGGCTTTTCTCCCTCTTCCCAGTTCATAAGGATGTCAGGTCCTTCTAGAAGGCATCTCAACAACTTCTTTTAAGCTGTGGAATGCAAACCCTGTCTCTTTTTCCCCTCCAATCATCGTGTACAGAAAATCCCAGCATATGGATCAGGCACAGGGAGGCTGATGTTGTAGAAAGGGGACCAGGGGGTCGAGTTCACCCCTACCTTGTCCCCCACACCTACAGCTAGATAAGGTACAGCAGCAAAACCCTAGGATGCCAGCAAGGCAGCTGGAACCCCAGATCTTGTGGAGAGATGAGGAAATATGGGCTGGTCTTTATAGTCATGGCCTCAAATCAAGAAAAATTGCATGTGGCTTTGGAGCAAGGAATAAAGACCTCGCTCCCCATCTTGCCCTCTGTTGAAATGACTTATAGACCTGGGGTCTTAGAGATATGCTTCTTTTCCCCTTGTCTCTCAAGGGAACTAAGCCATCTCTCCATCATCAGAAGGATTGGGACAAAGAAGGTGGCTCAGAAGAGGGTCGCACTCACTTCATGCTGACCACTCACTCACTCAACAAGGGCTTTGCAGAGAGGACTTTGGAGACCAGGCCAGCAGGTGCTATGGGTTGTTATGGCAAATCACCACAAACTTGGTGGCATCTAGCAGCTGATATTTATTATATCACCTTTCAGGAGTTCAAAATCAAAATCAGGAGTACCTCCTTCTTGAGGCTCTGAAGGAGAATACTTCCATGACCTTCTTCTAGCTTCTGGTGGAAGCTGGCTACCCTTGGTGTTCCATGGCTTGCAGACACACCACTTGTCTCCATCCATCTCCCCACATGGCCTCCTCTCTGTGTGTCTCTGCATCTGTTTTTCTTTCTCTTCTCCTGTAAGGACTTTCCTTTGGCCTTAGGGCCCACCCACCCTCAGGACAAACTCACCTGGAAATCTCAACCTTACTTATTTCTGCCCAGACCTTCCAAGTAAAGTCACATTCTAAGATTCTGGGTGGGCATATCTTTTGGAGGTCACAATTCATCCCACTATGGGAATGGAAATAAGTTTAAAACACAATCCTTGCCCTGGGAGATTACAATGGTCTTGCCACGGGCACCTGCGTGCACAGACAATGGCTGCCTCACCCGCCTTCCAGAGCCTCAGTTTCCTCATTGACCCATAGGGAGTCATCTGTGTAAAGCCAGGGAGGGGAAGGGAGGCAGTTCTTGGAGAGCTCTGGCCTCGATCCCAGGCACCAGCTATAAAGACTGTTCATGTTTTTCTGGGTGTGGACAGGGCTCTGCCGGAGACCCATGGGGAAGTTTGGTCTGACCTCCTGAGAGAGAATGACCTCCATGTCAACAACATTCTCCTAAGAGCACCGAGAAAAGCCAATGGCCAGATCCCACCCTGGACCAACTGAATAGAAACCTCCAGAGGTAGAGCCTGGGGGCTGGAGTTTGTAAGTAGCTTCCCCATGAGCCTGATTCACAGGGGAGGTTGGGAGGGAGAGTGACTCTCTCATAGGGGAGGGACATTCCGGCAGAATTCTCAGCTTTGTTGGGTACTAGAAACTGGCTAATGTGCTGAGGGTCCAGCAGGAGGTGACGATTGTCAGGGCGAAAGAACAACAGCAGGGGGTGAGGGGGGCCCTGCATGGGGTGCCGAGGAGGGGAGGGGCATTCTCCCCAGGGCAGGGCGTCCTGTGGTACCCAGCTCGTGGGGTGCCTGCTGGACAGTTAGTGCTTAATTAAGAGACAGTGCATCTGACCCGGCTAAGCAGCAGATGGGTCAGATCAGAGACCTAAATAGTGTTTACAGGCGAGGCAAGGAACAGCTCGAACAGCCTCATTTGCTCTGCTTTTGATCCTTAATCCCAGCCTCAGGTGGGTGCCCCTCGAGCCAGACAGCACTAATCAGGGCGACAGAAGTAACACAAAGAACACAAGTGCAGCAGGGTTGGGAAGACGGAGCGAGAGAGAAGGGGGAAAAAGAGTCTTCATGGGATAAAATTACCAGCCAAGACAGAAGGCTGAGAGGCCGCAGGGCGGGCTCCCCCGCCCCGGAGTCTGTCCCTGCCGCCCCAGCCTCTGCATAGCAGATGCTCCCAGTCTGCGATGGGAGCCTGGGGAGTGGCCGGCCCACCCTCCACAATGACAGGAAGGCTGGGGTCTTGCAGACAGGGGCCTTCTGAACGGGCAGGAAGAGTCTGGAATGAATGGACGGGCCACCGAAAATCCCATCCTTTCTCCCCTGAGATATGCTAAACCAAACCAAACCAAACCAAACCAAACCAAACCAAACCAAACCAAACCAGACAGAATAAAAACCTCAGCCAGCGTTGATGTCTATGTTTCAAGTTTAACAAAGCACTTCAAAAAAATCCAGGGATACTTAAATGAAGAAATTCTTTCTTTCAATTAAAAAAAATGGAGAAAGAGAAAGGAACGGGAAGACAAGATGACGGCTCTGAGATCTATCTGCCACTCATGCTTGGATACTGATCACTTATCTGGATAATTAAGCAGTATCAGCAAGCAACCAGATCCCTGAAACTTGATATTAATCCGTCCCTCTTAATAGTAACCCGGAGCTGGTGCGGCAGAACTCAGCCGAGACTCCTAATCCCCCATCACCACCGCTCCAGCGATGGCACACGGCTCCGGTTTCCCGGAGTGGCTCGAGACATGCTATCAGCAGCTTAAACCTCATTTCGGCTACGAATCAAAGTATATTAGGGAAGTCTCCGGTCCTGGAGATGCCTGCCGATGTCACGGGGAGGGAATAATTCATCGCTGCCCTGCCAGCAGCCAGAGCCAAGGTGACGGGCTTTCATACTTGACTCTCTCCGAAGTCTGTGTCCAGACCAGAGACAGCCAATGATGGGCTGTCTCGCAGCTCGTGGGCCTGGGGCCTCTCGGCCAAGCCTCTGCACCAACACGCTGCCTGCCCTCAGGGAGGGGACTCAAATGTCACTGGCGTCCTTGGCAAGTGCTGCGGGCTGTCTGTTCACTCGCTGCCTGGATAAGACCTTCCCTTATGGTCCTTGGGTCCTGACCGGGCTCTGCCTGTCGGAGTCCAGCTTCGGAATCTCTTTGGGGTTTCAGAAAAGAGACAAACTCGGGGGTTTCAGCCAACAAAGGTCTCCTCTTTCAGAACATGTGGTTTTGAGGAAAAGCGAAAGCAGAACGATCCTGCACAAAGGCAGCGGGGCATTTGGGGCAGCTCCTGGCCGGCTTCCTGTCCCTGTCTCTTATCACCTCTGTCAACCACCTTAGCAGCTCCTGCCTCCACCAACTGCTCTTCTCTGGGAATCCATATCAGATCTTCCTCTAAAAGGGCTCTGGTTGGTGCAGACTGTCATTTGTGGGAGACTGTCGTAGAGCCACCTCACAGCTGGCCAGCCCACGCGTGGCAGCCTCTAGGACAGATTTGCTGTCACAGGCTGATCAACTTGGCAAAGGGGACAGGGCACGGAAGCCCATGCCAACAGAACATCTCAGACAATGGCCGTGGTGCCCAGAGCATCTGGGGCTCCTCTCCAGTGCTTTCCGAATTAGCTGGCCATTCCCCTTGCTTTGGAATGTTGCAGAGGCTCCATCAGGAATAGACGCTACTTCCTGGGATGAGTCTGCTGCCTGCAGGTTGGTGCCCTGGGGCACCCCTTTGAGAGGGGACAGTGCCACATCAGAACAAATGGAAGGCACTAGTCGTAAAGTCCGGAGTGTGGATGGATAAGATGTGAAATCTGGTCCACGTGGAAGCTTCTGTGTAGAAGAGACTCACATGGGGGGTGTCTCAGGAGAGGCTGGGGAAGGTCACAGTCACTCATAGCCAAGGACAGAAGGGAGTGCATGGTTGGGATGCCAGGGGCGATGTTGGAGACGGAATTCCAGGCCTCCACAGCGGGGGGCTAGGTGGGCAGCAGAGTTCGGTTTGGGCACGGGCTGTGAACGCTACCAGCTTTCCCTTTGCTGGTGTCGGGCATGGGTCCCTTTGGGGTCTAAAGCTGCTCTAAAGGCTCACTTAACCTGGCTCAATAGGAGGTTGATAAACAGGGAGGTTCTATTGGGCAGAAGTGTCAGGGGTCAAGGTCAAGCCTGAAGGATACCCGTGGCTGTGATCTGACAGGTCACATCAATTCAGTGGATGTGTTTGCGGGGCAGGAGCACATGGGTGTGGAGGGTGTGGGGGTGTGTGTGGCTCCCTGACAGGCAGGTGACCCACACACAGGTGAGTAAAGCCTGTGCTTCTCACCCCTTCTCTACAGGGAACCCTTTCTCTCTTTACATTTCTCATGTTGTTGTTGTTTTCAAAGACTTCTACCCAGAAAATGAGTGTTTTAAAATCAAGATGCCAGTGACATAAATGTAAATTTAACTACTTCAAAGTGAATGATTTAGTGGCATTAACGGTTGTACAATATAGAGACGTCTCATGCCCTCTGACCTTCTGCACCCTCTTACCCCCAGGAATCTGGGGCTTCTCCTTATCTTGTCAGTGTTTCCCTCCCCTTCTCACCTTTGTAAGTGTCACCTCCCCCAAGGGACCTTCCTTGATACCATGCCTGTGCCCTGGAGGGAGCAAACCCCGCCATCTATTTTGGGGGAATTCCAGTATTTCTCAGAGGTCGTTAGGAAGCTCCAGGGAGGTAGCTGGAGAGGAGAAAGCCAGGAGCTTCTCTTTGTAAGTGGCAGAGCTGAACAACTTCCTTGTACCCAGGTGTGGCCGCTCCCTGGAAACTCCCGTATTGCGCAATCGCTTGTGATTTTGTCAGGTCCCTTCAGTCGGCTGTCCGGGCAGCAGACGGTACACGGCTGACAAGCCAGGGGGTGCTGGCTCACTGGCCCGTAGTGTGGGTGAGCGGGTCTCCTAGACTGCAGACGACAGAGAGAGCATCTGGGGGTACAACTGAGGGAGGGGGGTACCAGAAGAGCCAAGGTCAGGGGCGGGAATGATCATGTGCCCATTCTTTGCCTGTGCAATGTTTCACAGGGGCCTTTCCACCCTCTTCTCATAATCGTGCTCTAGTAACCGGCAGTGGAAAGGTTGAGAAAAGAAATGAGGTCGAGTCCCTCAACCAGGTGATGCTGTGAGCCTGGGGTCACCCAGCGATTAAAGGAACACAGAGAGGCTGGAAACACAAAGATACCTTTGAGCCACAGGCATCCAGAGTAGCAAGGTCCTCAGGGAAAGGCTTTTAACCTGACCTCCGAGGACCAAAGGTGGCTTCAGGAAGTTTGACAGACGTGCCAAATGTGTGTGCAGTATCGTCTCTGTGATCCAGCTGTGTTTAGGAATCACTTTTTTTTAAGTTCTTTTTTTTTTTTAAGCTTATTTATTTATTTTTGAGAGAGAGAGAGAAGGAGAGAGACAGGGAGAGCACCAGAGGGGGCAGAGAGAGAGAGAGATTGGGAGAAAGAGATTCCCAAGTAGACTCTGTGCCGTCAGCATAGAGCGCAATGTGGAGCTCGATCTCACGTACTGTGAGATCATGACCTGAGCTGAAATGGAGAGTCGGGTGCTTACCCGACTGAGCCACCCAGGTGCCCCAGGAACCACTCTTTATCAAATCACTCTTTATCACCTTCTCACATCCCTTGCTAGGGCCTGAAATCTCTCATAATAAAAGAAAGGTCCTTTGCCTGACTATCTTTCTACCATCCTCTTGGCAAAGGCAAGCAAAGGGAAGGAAGAGAGGAAGGGAGGATTGGAGGAAGACAGAACAGAAGGGGTAGAAAATGTGTCCTTGTGGCTGGGCCTCTGTGCCGGGAAAGATAAAACAAGGTGGTCATTTGAAGCCGGCTTGTAGTGGATCTTGACTTTCAGATCGTACACAAATTTCAGCTTTGATCTGAGACTTCCCAGCCTGAGCGCAGCGAGCCGATCTCCTAAGCAAAAATGCAAAACGCAGAATCTGATAAAATTCAAATGTATGTAGATACACAGCAGGAAACGTAAATAAGGTGATCAGACTGGCGGTTTTCAAATGATGTCTATTGTGTAACAACCAGGAAGATGTGATTTTGGCTGCCGGTCAGAGTGACCTTGCAGAGCGCCCATTTGACAATGTCACACCCACCTGCAGCTGCCCGGTGGCTTGTCACTGGTCTTCGGTACCGAGGCTTTCATCCAGACGCCTGATGGGATCTGTTCCTCCTCCCCAGTTCAAACCTTTCGCATCCCTGCCTGAAGCCCCTTCACTGTGCCTAGGCCCTCAGCTTGGTCTGCCCCTCGGCCCCTAGTGTAGACTTTTCTGCCCAGGATGCCTTCAGTGGCCCTCTGGACCGGACCACAGCCCTATCTTTCTGAGACTTCACTGGATTGTTCCTTCAAGCCACTGGGTGGCTCAGTTGGTTAAACATCTGACTTTTGCTCACGTCATGATGTCGCAGTTCTTGGGTTCGAGCCCTGTGTCTGGCTCTGTGCTGACAGCTCGGAGCTTGGTTCGGATTTGGATTCTGTCTCCCTCTCTCTCTGACCATCCCCTACTTGAGCACTCTCTCACTCTCCCGCCTTCCCTCTCTCTCTCTCTGTCTGTCAAAAGTAAATAACCACTAAAAAAAAAGAGACACCTAGGAGTAAAGTGGCCATAATGATATTGACCCTGCGGGTTTTAGGGTCCCAGTCTCTGGACAGACTGACAGCCACGCCTGGGAGGAGGAGCGAGCTTTCCGAGGTCCTTCTGCTAAGCGGGGCCGGCTGGGCCAAGTGGGAGCCGGGGCAAGCTCGGACCCCTTATTTACAAACTACTGATGGTCCCAACTTTTCAGTGACAAGGAGGAGGGTGGCGGAGGGAGGGGACACGCATGTATCAACAACCAGGACGCGCTACCTTTACCTTTTCATTTTTTATTTGTACAAAAACGGTAAAATGTTTTTACAGGCTAAGCCGACGCTGCTCGGAAGCTGAATTAGAGCGTCCTTAATTAATATGTCAGAATATAAGAAATGATGAAAATATGTATAATTAAAGTCTTGCACTAAAACAGGATTCGAAAATGTGACAAAAATAGCAGCACCGCCTTTTTTCTTTTTTTTTCTTCTTTTTTCCCCTCTCCCTCCCGACCCCCCTCCCTCTCCCATTTCTCCAGAAAAATAATAATAATAACAAAATAGGAGGCGTCTTGACTGTGGCAGCTGCTGCCTGTGTCGACCTCAAAGCGGGCCTGGTTTGCGAGAGCTGACAGCCTGGTCACCCCCAAAATTAGACACAAATTGTCGAGATTAAAAATCCTCCCCCAATCAGGTGCTGGCTGCCTTATTTTCATACTAAGATGCCGCAGGCTATGCGCTCTGACAGCTAGGCACGCTGGCTCCCGTACAGGCTCACACGGTGAGAAGGCTCTCGGAGGCAGGTGCTCTGCAAAGCCGACGTCGCGAATAAATATACAATTATGCGGCGCGGGGCCGATCCTGACGGTTATTTATGTATTTACTTACTTACTTACTTGCTGACTTACTTTGGCTCCTGGTGTCACATGAAGGTGTCCCTGGGCAGGACCCTGCAGGTTGATGAGGAGATTAAACTGGTGTGAGCCAGAACGCACTGGGGCCCATTCCCAAATCTGGACCTCTGCTTTGGAGGCTCATGGGACCCCATATCCCTGTCTTCAGAAAGTCGTGGGGACAGAGTTGCCTGGTTTTTTTTTTTTTTTCTCCCCTTGAGATGGAGACGCTCAGGGCAGACTGAGGCCAACAAGTGACTCAGACCCAGGGATGCAGGTATCTGCTCCTTTGGGAAACAAAAAGAAAAAAAAAATCCCTTTCTGGTCCCTGGAGGCGGAGTGCAATGAGACTGAATGTTTTCAGCTTATCTGAGGAGGGGTTGGGCTATTGGAGAGATTATTTTGGGGGGTGTTGCTCTGTCTGCCTTACCCCTGTGGATGGTGATTCCCCCCACATGGCCCTGCAGGGAAGCCAAGGGTTGACCTTTCTCAAAAGCCAAGACCAGGCCTCGTTAGTGGGACTAATGTGCACCTTTGTGGGGGGAGTGTGGTACATGGTTCAGACGGACGCAATCTGTGAGACCAGATTTACTCAGCAGGTGTGAACCTGGGCCTTCCAGGGCCTCCAGACGGGTGCAGGCTCTGGAGATGGGCCGAGAGTCAAACCTTGATTTCATTACCTCGTCTCCGTGAAACCACAGGCCAGGCTTCAGATCTGTCATCTATAAAATGGAAATACTACTCCCTACCTCAGAGGGCTGTGCTAGAAATTAAATAAAAGAATGCAGGCAAATCTCTGAGTAGATGCAGAGAGGCGGTCCCCAGATAGCCCTGCCAGAAAGGGGTCAGGGGACAGGCCCAGCTTGCAGACCTATATGCACGTCTCTCCAGAGACAGCCCACATCTGCCATCACAGCCTCCTGGAGAAGTCACCCTGGAGAGAGTCCATGCTAAGGAAGTGGGTACCCAACCACTTACCCTGTGCAAGAAATGCCGTGTCCCCTGGGTGGGACCTGGGTTGCTGGGAGCCTATGGGGAAAAGAAAGAAGCAAAGAGAAAGAGAAAGACAGAAAGAAAATGTTTCTTCAGCACATCCTGAGTTGGGGAAATGAGAGATTTCGAGTCCCTGGAGAAGTGTTCTTAGCAAGGTGGAGACATTTTCTCAGCACAGTCTGGCATCAGTCCCCTGGAGGTCAACTCACTAATATCCTGATTATCCCTCTGGCTTCCTGAGTCCCTTGATGTTAGGAAGAAAGGGAGGTGCCTGGGGGGGCTCAGTCGATTGAGTGTTAGACTTCAGCTCAGGTCATGATCTCATGGTTTGTGGGTTCGAGCCCCATGTGAGGCTCTGTGCTGACAGCTCAGAGCCTGGAGCTGCTTTGTATTCTGTCTCTCCTGCTGCCTGCTGCAGAGATGCGGGTTCAGAGACTTGAGTCTGAATTCCTACAAGTAATTGAAAGGGCTACCTGCTTGCTTCTGCTGGCAAAGAGTGTGTGTCTTTGGACCCCTCCATCAGCTTCTCTGAGTCTGAGGCATCTCATCTCTCAAGGTGGTGGCAGACAGTCCAAGTTTCTTCTCCCATCTCTGAGCTTTTTATCCACAGCCAGTGCCATTCACTGGGGATTCGACGCTGCCTGCTCTCTGCCCCCCTCCCCATGACATCAACACACCGCGGGCACTCAAAAAATAGCTGAGTGTATTCAACAGTGTTGGGGTGGGGTACATATTCCCAGCTCTGGAAGAACAGTATTTTTCTGGGTACCTGCCACCTTATTGAATGAGAGAGACAGATGAATGGCTGTGTTTGTTTAAAGGGAAAGTGTCATGCCGTATTTCTTTGAATTCAACACAAATCAGGTCAGCCCAGGTCGAGTGCATTCCATACTGTGTTCCAGGAATGGTCTGTGTGTGTTTCATTTTTAATTTTTTATGTTTATTTATTTTTGTGAGAGAACGAGAGAGCGCTAGTGCAAGTGAGGGAGGGGCATAGAGAAAGAGAGGGGAATGCAGAATCCAAAGCAGGCTCCAGGCTCTGAGCTGTCAGCACAGAGCCCGATGCGGGGCTCCAACTCACGAGCCATGAGATCATGACCTGAGCCAACCGAGCCACCCAGGTGCCCTGTCTGTCTGTTCTTTAACCTCACTTGAAGGGTTCTCAGAATCCCCAACTTTGTGCTATCAAGAGTGTTCTCTGCAGCTAGCCAGCGCTTCCTGGACCCCAGAACCTTCTGTGCTGACCGTCCTTATGGCTGCTCAGGCAGCCATATCAGACCCCAGCTGGCCAGTCATTTCTCCAGAAGGCTGGAACGCATTCCCGCACTAGGTCAGCCTGGCCAATGGCTGTGTGTCTGCACAGAGTTGCTTTGAACCTTCACCACACTATTTTGCTGGTCACTCCTCCATGCAGATCTGGCTCCAAGCACCAGCACCAAGCACCAGCCCTGTCAGAGGGGCAGTGGGAGATACCGCAGTTTGAACATAAGACTGTGATTGCTACAGACAGATTTGTGGGGACCTTCAAAGCACTTTCTGGGTCTTCTTTTCAGAAAGGGCAGGATTTCTCCGAGGACATGATTCTTGTTGTTTTATGGATGCTGCAAGCCATGTAACTGATCCTACTTCCCCTCTGAAAAACTCAAGGCCCTGTGTGACTTCCAGGAAAGATCCAGAAGGATCCAGAGCTCTCTTGTGGTCACTAACTTCACCCCCATACAATAACATTTCTCCTGCAGCATTTTCCAGTTTACCTGAATTCCTGACTCATTTCTACTTTGTCTTTCCAGATACCTTTTTGCAAGCTTTTGGCAAGTCCCTTGGGGGTTGAAGTGGAGCTCATGTAAATGATGGAATAAAATCACAAATGATCATTGATGACTTTTGAAGTTTTCAAAGTGGGGCTTGATGCTTCAGCTCTTTTGGGCGGCTCTGCTTTCACGCTTCTCATCCCAGGCTGAGAGGCAAGTGCTTTCCCAGTAGCAGGAAGAAAGATTGGGGGTTTGCAACAAGACAAAGGCACGTCATGTTAGGTCTCCCTCCATGCGGTGGGAGAGCGCCCCTGGTTTTCAAAGCGGCCAAAGGGCCGCCCTCAGGCAGGAAAGTGGCCCATCTGGGCTCAGAGGTGGGGAACCGGCCCGCTGCTGGTGAACAGGTGTTCATGCCTCACACCCTGCACCCCGGTCCCACGGAAGCTCCCGAGAGACAAGGCATCAGGTATCCTCATGGGCTGTCCCTTGGACGCATGAAACCCAAGCCCTGGGCCTGGGGAGCAGGGCTCAGGACTCATCAGCGTGCCACCCTTCCAGCTGGGGCCTGTGTAACGCCCGCTGCAGAGAAGGGAAAGGTGACAGGCAAGAGTGAAGTGTACAGCAACTGTGGCATTTCTGTTGTGTTGCATTTGTGGGTTGTCTGTCTCTCTCACCAGGCTGGATAACACGGATTCTCTATGCTCTGTGAGTGGACAGATGACAATTGTCTGTTTGATTTCCCAGCATATCCTTGGTGCCCAGAACAGTACTTGGTTTATAATAGGTGCTCAATAAATATTTGTGAAAGGAAGGGGGGAGGGTGAGAAGGTGGAAGGGAGGGAGGAAGGAGAGAAGGGAAAGGGACATTTTGGCCAGAATCCACCAGCGTGGAGGTAGGAATGTATCCAAATATCAAAAGTAAATGTTATTATATAAAATGTGTCTAACAGAACTACAAGCTATGTTCCAGAAGAACCAAAGGAGAGAGGCGTGGGATTAATTTCAAAGAGAACCAGAGATGACTTCTCAGATGAGGTGACTTTATTTTTTTAATTGGATTTTGAAAGTGGAAGATGTGCATTTCCCTCTTTCTAAAAATATATACTTTTGATTATAAGCAGAGTACTTTCTCCTTAGAGAAAAATTGGAACATGTAGCTGAGTATAAACATGAAAATTAAATCTCTCTTGGGGCACCTAGGTGCCTCAGTCGGTTAAGTGTCTGACTTCAACTCAGGTCATGATCTCACGGTTTCTGGGTTCTAGCCCCACGTCGGGCTCTGTGCTGACAGCTCAGAGCCTGGAGCCTGCTTCAGATTCTGTGTCTCCTTCTCTCTCTGATCCTCTCCCATTCATGCTCTATCTCACTTTGTCTCACAAAAATAAATTAATTAATTAATTAAAAGAAGAAAATTAAATCTCTCTTAAATGCATCACCCAGTCAAAACTCAGTACTAGAACCATGGTGTGTTTTATTCCATTCTTGTTATTCTCTGTATTTGTTCCCATAACTGAAGCCAGAATTGTTGATACTTTCATCCATCCTCTATAATATACATTCTTCAATATTTTAAACTATTGCAAAATGTTTTTAATAGCTGTAACTAGTCCATCACAATGATATTTCCTAATTTACCTGGCCATTGACAATCATTTGCTCTCTATATTAGCAAAATTTTCATTATTGTGCATAAGGAGTTGGGAGCCAATTTTTAAAAAAATTTTATTGTTTATTTATTTTACTTGGAGAAAGAGCACAAGCAGAGGTGGAGCAGAGAGAGAGAGAGAGAGAGAGAGAGAGAGAATCCCAAGCAGGCTTCATGCTCAGCCCAATGGAGGACTCAGTCCTACAACTGTGATATCATGACCTGAGTCAAAATCAGGAGTTGGGCCCTTAACCACCTGAGTTGCTCAGGCACCAAGGGAGACATATTTTTTTAATTGTTTCAGTGCTTATTTATTTTTGAGAATGAGACACAGAGCATGAGCGGGGAGGGGCAGAGAGAGAGGGAGACCCGGTATCCCAAGCAGGCTCCAGACTCTGAGCTGTCAGCACAGAGCCGGAGGCGGGACTTGAACTCACAGATGGTGAGATCATGACCTGAGCCCAAGTTGGATGTTTAACTGAGGGAGCCACCCTGGGAGACGTGTTTTTATAGAACAATTCACTTTTGTATCCTTTCCTTACAATAACAAATCGAAGTGGAATTACTCGCTCATGTTAATATACGCTTTCAGACTTAGATATAAATGAAGAAGCGAACTCGGGGAAGATTTGCAGAGTCACAGTTGTCTCTCGGTCTTGAGTGGAGAGAAGAGCAGGGAGCCGTGGTGCGGTGGTCACGGGAGGGATGGCGACGGTTTAGAGATGATCGCGGTTGTCATGGTGAGGATGCGTGATGGCGGCAAGTGCGGCGGTGGCCTTGCCAATGGTGGCACTACTGGCGGAGATGTACATCATCTTATTGGAAACGTGACAGCAAATATGACCGAGAGAGAACCTTCTTTCTTCAGCTTTTTCCGATCTACCCAATTTCAGGGCAGTTAAGGACATTCTGTCAATGATAGCCTCTGCTGAAATGGAAGGAGTCCTTTATTAGATGGGATTACAATAATAATTTAGAAAAACAAGGTTCTTGGACGACATTCACAAAAGGCAGTCTGTGTGCAAACCCTCACTCTGTCCCAGTAAATGGGGTTGGCCTCCCTTCTGCTTGTGACCATGTGCTTACAAAATCACGGCTTCTAAGGGGGAAAGTGTTTTGTATTAAACCGTAGTTCTGTTTAGCTCCAAATTGTACACCGATCGTTTTTTGTATCTATTCTTCAGAAGGACACAACCCTCCAGGGCATGGATCTTTTCTCTTTCCTATACCTGTTTCTCTATTTCAGGGACCGGCAGATGATGGACCATGAGCCAAATCCAGCCCACTGCCTACTTTTACGTGGCCCACAAGCGAAGAATGGCTTTTATATCCTTGAGGCATCAATTAAAAAAAATAAGACTATTTTGTGACCCATGAAAGTATATGGATTTCAAATTTTAGCGTCTATAAATAAAGTTTAATTGGAACACTGTCGCCCTCATTCGCTGAAGTTTTGTCTACGGCTGCCGTTGCTGTTACAGTGGCAGGAGTGAGTATTTGTGACAGAGACAATATGGGCCCCAAAGCCTGAAATATTCATTATCTGGCTCTTTACAGAGAAAGTTTGTCAACTTTTGCAATAGGCCGTGTCCAGATAAGCAAGATGCTTTTGGAGAGCCAGGCATGGATTTGTGTTGCAAACCAAAATGAGTAGAGGCTCTGGATTTACCTCTGACACTTCTCGCTTAAATTGCTTCCATCTCACACATGAGGATATAATATTTGCATCATAAATGGGACTGGCACTGCTTAAAAATTATTATTACTATGGAAAGTGCAGGACACAAGGTCCTACCTAATCAGGCTGAACTTAATCTTTTGCCTTGAGCTTCCTGGTAGCCAGATGAAAAACGACAAGATATTCATGATTCTCATGGTCCAAAAGAAGTAAAGTTCTTCTGGCCAAACAGACTGTTGTCTCGACTCACACGCTGAGAGAATGATCTTCCCACAGGATTTCATAAAAGGACAGGTACTGGGCCCTCAATGATGCCTCACAGTCTTTAACAGTCCTTGTTGCCCTTTGCCTTAGGGAAATATAAGATCACAAAGCCAAAGACCATTTGAGAAAAGCAATTCTGAGTTGGGCAAAGATGGCATGCACCAAGTACCAGCCACCAGTAATTCTATTTGCTTGAGAGATAAACCCCCAAAGGTAGATTGCCTGCACGTTTTTTGAAAATGCCTTTATAACTATCACCTCCCTTGGAAGCTTTGAAATAAAAAAAAAAAAAAAGGGTTCTATCTCTCCCTTTATATCATCAAACCCAAGAGGCCTCTATGATGGACTGTGAGGCTGAGGGGTGGGCTGCAAGGAAGAGGGACCCAACATTCCCATCCGTGAGCATTTAACCCAACACACGGGCTCGCCTTGCGAACGCAAATAAATCATAACGTATTTTCAATTAGTTTGCACTCCTACTAGCTGCTGTCCTGAGTAATTAGGAAAACAATTCACATTCTGCCGGGAGCCGATCTGAAGTGTTATCCCTGGAATAATTATCTGTCTGCAGCTCTCTTTCTCTGTTCCTCGTAGGTCAGCTGGCTGTAGGAGGACACCCTGAGAGCATTAATGAGCTCTCATCGAAGATGTTAAAAAGCTTGTATTGATCTGTTTGTCCAAGAAGGAGATATTTAAGCCTCTCTGCTGAGGGCAGGAGAGACAGCGAACCCCATCACGGGGGCTTTTAGCAGGCCTGGCTGCTCCCGCCCTCCACATCCTCCCCCTGGCAGGTTGCCATCGGGGGTCAGACTTCCAAACCCGCCACAGGCATTATTCCCCACCCTCAGTGCCACTCACCCCGTATTTCGGTTCTTTGAGTGTGTGTGTGTGTGTGTGTGCACGCGCGCGCACACGCACGCGTGTGCATGTGTGTGTCAGAGAGAGAGAAGTGGAAGAAAGAAGGCAGCACACTGAATGAGTATGAATCCCTAGCCCTCTACCAATATAAATGAACGGATAAGTCAGCGAATGGGCTGAGTGAATAAGGCAGAAGTGCGAGCTGTTTCTTACCCTTGAACACCAGCTAATAGATGTAGAAGGAATTAGACGGTCATCATTTGGCAACTTTCATAGGAAAAACTGATCCAGGCAAGAAATAGCAAGCACCAAAGTATGAGGAGACACGGGATGTTTGCATAGCCTCTGGGTAGCTAATAACCAGATATTCTTAGTGAAAAGGGAAATTAAACAGGCACCTGGGTGGCTCCGTCCCTTGACCGTCTGACTTCGGCTCAGGTCATGGTCTCACAGCTTGTGGGTTGGAGCCCCACGTCGGGCTCTGTGCTGACAGCTCAAAGCCTGGAGCCTGCTTCTGATTCTCTGTCTTCATCTCTTTCTGTCTCTCTGTCTGTCTGTGTCTCTCTCTCTCTCAAAAAAAAAAAAAAAAAAAAACTTTAAAAAATTAAAAAGGAAAGAAAAGGGAAAGAAAAGTGTAATTTTGCAATGGAGAAGCTGGTGAATGCTATCTTAACCAAGTGATCAAAGGTGACCTCAACAGTAATAAGACAGATTGCCGTTACTTGTGTCCTGGTACCCTGTGTCGAGAACATAACATTGATTCTGCGGCATTCCACCAGAAATGCGAGCTCCACATCGAATGACCAGGAAACTGCAGATAAACTCTGCCGATATTCCGCTAAATGCCAATTCATGAAAGGCAAAGACAGACTGTGGAATGAATGGGGCCAGGTGAGTGAGACTAAAGAGACAAGCCAACCGAATGGAGTGTGGTGGCTCTGTTCCTGGGCCAGAAGAAGTAACTTTAGTCTGCTCTGAAGAACAAACAGCATTGGGACAGTAGGTGACATTTGCATCAGATGCGTGGCTGGGAGTGAGTGCCATCCTAGTGTTAGTTTCCTGCTTTGATCATTGTACTACGGTGATACGACAGAGTCTGTTTTGGGAGAAACAAACCTTGAAGCATTTGGGGGTAAGGAGTTCATGTCTGTAACTTACTCTCAGATGAGTCAGGGAAACACATATAATGTGTGTTTGTATCTATAGCTATCTGTCCATCCGTTCATCCATCCGTCCATTAATCTACAAGCATTGTGGTAAATGTTAACTTAAGGTGTCTGGGTAAAAGGCATATAGGAATTGTTTGTATTATTCTTGCATCTTTTCTGTAAGTCCAAGTATTTTTTAAAATAGTTTTTAAGAGAGGAAGGAAAGGAGGAAGGAAGGCAGGGCAGGGGAGGAAGGAAAGAGGGGAATGAGTAACATCCTGGGTCCCTCTCCAGACATTCCCAATACAGGACACTGGGATCTGTGGGAAGGATTTCAGTGGGTGACCTCATAGTGAGGACCCTGCAGCCTGAGTCCTGACTCATGTGCGTTTAGCCCCGCAGACTGCTGGGAATACCCTTGAGCTGGGAGATAGAGGAATAGGAGTCTGGCCCCAGCCCTGCTCTCGAGGACCTGGGTGGCCCAAAGGGAGTCCCTAACCTTCCCAGGGCTCCAGGTCACCTATCTACAGTTAGGCATGGGGTACTGAAATCTCTGTGAAGGTATAGGCTTCTTTTGGAATTAGAATAACGGAACGGCCTGGGGCAGATGCTTTATGCGCTGGGCTACCACGCTGGCTGGAGCAGAAAGGGGACGACAGCAGCTCAGGGGATGAAGCAGGAGCATCAGATGCAAAGCCGGAGCGCTGATCTGCACTCGGACTCCGGCAGGTACCCGCTGTACAACCGCGGAAAATCAGGTCATGCCCCTGAGCCCTAGTGCCCGCATATCTGGAATGAAGGTACAGACGCTGTTCCGCACACATGCGCTCACAATCACACGAAATGGCACTTGGACTGGAAGACCTTGTGCCTGGGAAGCAGGTGAGGGGGCTCCAGGGAGATGAGGCAGCTGGGAAAAGGTCCCAGTTGGTACATGCTTTGGTGTCAGACAGGAAGGAGTTTGGTTCCCTGAACCTGCTAGTCGCTAATCACTTAACTCACTGAGCCTTGGTTTGCGGATCTGGAAAATGGAGACAATGTGGTCTGTCGGGCTGTGTCCTCGGAGGTTTCAGGGTAGTGGCGAGCGCAGATGCTCTGGAAAGAACAAGCGCTTTGGCAAGGTTGGCTCCTTCACATCCCACCCCCGCCCCACTTTCCCCTCCCCCTCCCCCTAAAGACAAGACCACCATTACTGTATTGGCTGGTCGATGTTGGAACAATTACATCTTTGTCCCTGGGTCTTACCTAAACATCGGATCAGATTCTATTGACGTGACCACCCACCCCCTCCCATCTGCCAGCTGAGAATATTGTAGCTCAAGTGCTGATTTGTCTTTCTCAGAATAAAGGCGGGCCCCCAAACTGCATTCTCAGGGTGGATTCTGAGAGGCGCCCGGTTAATGGTCTGAAGGGTATAGGAGCAGGTGAGCCCATAGGCTCTGAGAACACACCTTTTGTCTCCTGAGAGGTCAACCAGCCTCGCGGCCCTAATTAAGAGCTTATATCAGAGATCCATCTGCCCAAGTTCACTGTAGCTCGTCACCGGAAAATGTATTCCTTTGTCTCCCCCTGGCCTGAGTATGCAGTTCTGTCAAAAGGTCACTGTTATGGAGCGTGGGACAGGGGCGGGGGTGAGGGGGGTGGGAGGGAGGGCTGTGGTCAGCACTGGTGGGAACAGACAGCCTCACCGGTAGGAGCAGAGGCGAACAAATTAACAATACTAATAATGAATAAATAAAACCTTCCACCAAGAGCCTGAACACTGGGACCAAACAATAGTTGCAACCTTTTGAGAGGGGCAGTTCCTATCAAATAATGACGTGTTATTGATATGGTAATTTTTATATTAACAAATGTATGCTGGAAATGCTGTGATTTATTTTTTTTTCCCTTGGAGGGGGAAAAAAGTAGCTTGCATGTAGCATCAATAATGATATGCTAATGACCTGTTTCCAAATTTAGATTTAAAAAAAATTTTAATTGGCAAATCTCAGAGCGGAGAAGATAGCATTCTTGGTTGTGACCCAGTTTTAAGGTCCAAATGGAAGGTTTGGTAAATTTAAATTTCGGGTCCCCGTATAGAAGAGGGCTGGGATAAGGGCTTGTTTAGGGGGTTGTAAATTAATTATACTATGGGCTCTGAGTCTATCTCAGATTTAGAGAATAGTAGTTGGATGAGAAATATCCAGAATATGTTAACTGCGACCAGTGCTTTCCCCTTGCAGCCGAGTGCACATGTACACACGCACATGATACATGCCCACACACGTGGGTACACACAGGCATATACCCACACATACACAGGAAGCAGAAAGAAAGCTAAGGAAACCGTCAAATAATATTTTGAAACAAAGGGGCAGCTTTTTTGGTGGAAACAGAGGTGAACTGTCTTTGTTATCATTAAAAATTTTTTTATGCGGGGTGCCGGGGTGGCTCAGTCGGTTGGGTATCCAGCTTCGGCTCAGGTCGTGATCTCACAGTCCGTGGGTTCAAGCCCCGCGTCGGGCTCTGTGCTGACAGCTCTCGGAGCCTGGAGCCTGCTTCGGATTCTGTGTCTCCCTCTCTCTCTGGCCCTCCTCCATTCGCTCTCTGTCTCTGTCTCTCAAAATAAAATAAAAAGACATTTAAAAAATTTTTTTATGCTTATTTATTTTTGAGAGACAAAGAGCATGAGCAGGGGAGGGATAGGCTCCACACCCAGCACAGAGCCCGACACGGGGCTCAGTCTCACAACTGTGAATTCATGGCCTGAGCTGAAATCAAGAGTCGGATGCTTAACAGGCTGAGCCTCCCAGGTGCACCTTTGTTGATTTTTAAAAATAATTTCTGAACCTATATTGGTTTTCTCTACAACTTGGAGTAAAAGATATTTTCTCATATGAGACACTGAATGCACTTAGCCAATTCAATTTCCAGCAAGGTGGAAATATCCCATGATATTTAAAGGGGAAAAAAAGGGAAATCTTTAGATCATAATGAATCATGCCATGGTGGGTCTCCCTCTGCTTCTTTAAGGTTCCTCACCTTTCCCTGTTCTTCCTCCTTCTTTCTTTTATTATTTTCCCTGTATTCTTTCTAAAAATTTTTTGATGTTTTATATTTGAGGCAGAGAGTGCAAGTGGGGGAAGGTCAGAGAAAGAGGGGGACAGAGGACCCAAAACAGGCTCTAGGCTCTGTACTGACAGCAGAGAGCCTGATGTGGGGCTCAAACTCACGGACTATGAGATCATAACCTGACCCAGAGTCATGCTCAACCGACTGAGCCAACCAGGCGCTCTTTCCCTTCATTTTTTTCTATATCTATTGTCTGCATTCTCTCTTGGTCAGACCCTTTCTTCTGTATTCTCTTTCTCGCTCCCTCCCCCTTCTTTCCCTCCTTCTCCCCTTGCTCTGACCCCTCTCCCTTCATTGCTATCCTCTCTGCACCAAAGTAGGAGGAAAGTGACTTCCTGACCAACCAGAAGGGCAGTGACCATGCTGGGCTGGGTATCTGTACTTCTGATGAATCTATACAAACTGTTGGTCAAGGACAAACCCCTTGCTTGGCTTAGAAAGTCTTTCGACTATGCCAGGGTCAGAGTTTCTTTATTGGTGAAAAGAGTCCAATGAAGAAACCTGGAAATTCTGATGATGTGTGTCAGGGTCTTGGGCTACGACTCCTAGGGTTCTGTCTATATACTGGAGGTGGAGGAGGTCCAGACTTCAGGGAACCTCCTTTGGCAGAGGTTATTTTATTTTATTTTATTAATGTTTTATTTATTTGAGAGAGAGAGAGAGCAGGGGAGGGTCAGAGGGAGAGAGAGATACAGAATCTGAAGACAGCCTCCAGGCTCTGAGCTAGCTGTCAGCACAGAGTCTAATGCAGGGCTTGAACCCACAAACTGTGAGATCATGACCTGAGCCGAAGTCAGACACTTAACCAACTGAGCCACCCAGGCGCCCCAGCAAAGGTCATTGTAATAGGGACTTTAGCCAAGACTAGGAACTTTTGTGGTCATTTGCCTCTTTCCCCTGAAAGGTTTGGACTGGGGGGCGGGGGGGGCGGAGTCAGTTCTCAAAAGTTTCAGTTCATAGAATGACACTATATGTCAAAGATGGCAATATTTCTAAAGAAGCATATAACATATGATTGCGAAAGTTTAAGTGCTGTACCTTGTGTTGAGAATCCAAATCCAAATTGGCTGCCCTTACTTTGTGTTTCTAGGACATCTGGCATCTTGGAGGTCTCTACCCTGTGCGTCGCCATGGGAACTTTTACCTGATTGTCTTCCTCATTTGGAGTATGAGCAATGTGAAGTCAAGAATCTTGCTCCTTTGATAACATTTGATCAACACCAGCCAGACCCTGTTGTCCTGGGCATGATAGAGCCAACCAGACACAGTTTCTACTTCCATAGAGTTTGCGTGCTCAGGGCAGAGAGTATGGGGCAGATTGAGGTTCCACATTATTGAGTCCCCAGGGTAGAGCACAATGTCTGGCACATTGCAGGTGCGCAATAGATGCTTCCTGAATGGATGAATGCATAAATGAAATAATCTATAAGCAAACTGATTGGCTTCGATAAAGCAACGTATTACCTCTGCATATAAACTACACGAGGATTATTAGCTCTAGTCACTGATGAGGAACTCAGATAGGGGGCGAGTTTGCGCAGAGAAGAGCAGGTGGAGGAGCTGGGCTCCCTACCCCTCACCTCCCTTCCAAGCGGCACCTCCAGCTTGGCTTCTGGAGTTTTGTCAGTGACAAAGGGGTCTTATTATTTACACCATGAGCTTGTGTCCTTGCTAAGTGTTTTCTAGCTATTTACTGGAGGGTTGATGAAGCAAACAAGGAAAATGACAGGGTACTTTTTTTCTTAATTCATTTTAATGTCTGGGTCTTGGTGTCCTGGTAGCGGCTCCAAGGATCCATTTGTCTGTCGCTGTGCACTAAGTGTTGGAGAAATGATGCACGCCCTAGCGCGGGGGCGGGGAGAGAGAGGAGGGTGGAACCCTGGATATTCAGGACCAGTGTCCTGCTGGTGGAGCACAGGAACCAGGGAAAAGGAGGCAGGAGGAGATGATGGCACCAGATGGCTAAGTGGGAGAGGAGGCGCTCCCCTGCCACTACGAAAGACAGGAAGTCATTGTAGAAAGAGGAAAAGCATGCTGAGCTGTGAATCCCGGAGGGTGCAAGCTTCCCTTATCCACGGCTTAATATTCAGGGAGGTAGCAGGTGCATACTAAAGAACATGACCTCGGCATCCCAGACTCAAGTTCACATGTAACTGCTTCCTAACCTTGCCATTGTGGGCAAGACATTGAATCTGTCTGTGCCTAGGATTCCCCATGCTTACACATGGGATAAAAAAAAAAAAAACCTACTTTTAAAGGTCTTAATGATATTAATTAAGTGACTAGCTCTGTGCCAATGTCCAGTGGTCTTTTTACTGGCAAATGAGAAAATGTGGCCTTCATCTCCACTCCCTACATTTCACTCCCGGTGGCCCTAATATTGCAACCACCCTTGAGGACTGTGATGTTCAATTAATAGCCCCCGGCCACATTCGCTATCAAGCACTTCAGTGTGGCTGTTGTGAATTGAAATGTGCTGTATGTGTGAAATACACACAGGCGTATGGAGATTTTGTACAGGGATGAGAATATGAAATGTCTCATCAATAATATTTATATTGATTACGTGTTGAGCTGATGAGATTGTGAATATATTAAGTTAAAGAAAGGATACTGCTCCTTAGGATAGGAAACACCCCTGCTGCTCGCATCCAGACTTAAAATCAGGCAGCCATGGCGTTAGTTTCATGTATGAGTTAGATCTCTGTTCCAGGCGGATGTTCATCTTTCTTTTGATTATTGCCATGTCTTCTTTGCTTTTCTCTTTTAAAAAATCTACCTATCCCATGCCCCGCTTGGAGGGTAGATGGGCAAACTGAACTTCAAAGTGTGACCTTGCCCTTCCATCTTGCCCTGAACCCACCATGCCCTTCGCTATCGCACCACGACTCTCGGACCCAGACAGAAGCTGCACCTTTTGGTAAATGATGTATGGAGACAGTCTGGATGAATATTAACTGTGAAAGGTGTGCATTATTCATTTCTGGTTCAAGGTGACAAGGTTAAGCCTGATAGCATCCTTTCAGTAGTATTAGGCTGTGATAAGTCACCTGGTACGGCCCTGTTATCTGATGTCTCTGGAGCTCAGTGTAAATACTCAGCATCCAAGCAGAAGCTCTACAGGGGCATAAGTACTTAAACAAAACATATTTGAAAATTTACACTCAGAGACAGCCTGGGAAATTTCCACTGACTGCCTTTCTCCCACTTCCTTTGTTTTTAATAGTGTTGAAGGATAATGAAGGGGTTTAATGAATATCTGTATTATGCGTGAATAGTTGAACAAATAAATGAAGAAGTAAAGAATGGAGGGATGAATAGATGAACTGATGAGTGAGAAAGTGAATGAACCAATCAATTTCTGGATAAGTGGATGGATGGGTAGATCAATGGATAGGTGAGTAAAATATCGAATGTATACATTTCTGTATAATTGGAAGAGTAACTGGGGAAAAGGCTGGTTAGCTAGCCATGGAAGGATGATGGATGAAGGGATATATGAATGAATGGATGAGTGAATGAATGGTTGGATGGAGCAGTGAAAGGAGAGAGAGATGAGTTCAATGTAGTATTTTTAGGTGAGGATTTTTCTGGTATCTTTATCTTCCCACACTTGACATTTATTTCCCTCTTTCTGCTCTGTTTTTCTCTTAGTACTTACTACTATCAAATGTATGAGATATTTTTTTGTTGTTAATTGCCATCTTCACTAAACATGAATATCAGGATGACCAACAACGTCTCTATTTTATGTACTTCTACACCTGAGAGCCTTCGGCAGTGAAGGCATATAGTAAGTACTCAATAAATACTGGTTGAAGAGATGAATAATGACAGTATAGGTAAGTAGATAGAAGACAGATAAAAACATACATAGAAAAACCAATAGCATACAAATGTTCAGAATGAACGTGAGATTGGGGGACTAAATCCACAGAGTAATCTGTCAGCTCCACCTTTTGCTACCTGTGTCGCTTTGGGTTGGTGTAAACCAGAGGGTAGAACTAGTCTGTGTCAGTACGGATTTTCAGAACCCGCCTCATATGTGCTGTGGGGAGTCAACGGGAAAGAGCATGAAAAGATGCTGGGTCCGTGCTAAATCTCCACGCCCAAGCTGGCCACTGCTGGGACCTCAGGGAGGCAGTGGGGGTGGCCTCTGACACTAACACCTGCTTTTGCCCCGCACCTTCCTGGGAGGGGTTGAGGTCCACAGGCACGATGTTGACGTGCAGTGAGAACATTTTAGAACCAGATTACAAGGCAATAGTGGTTGGCTATAAACCCCGCTCGGAGGTTCACCTGCTTTATCAAGTGCCATTATTATCCTGGACCTAATTTCTTCTCATCTCTACATTCAAAAGACTGGTTCACGTGTTTTGAAAATTCAATTTTGGACACATGTCAAAGCAAACAATCTAAAAGTGATAGCCTTACAACAGAACCGCTGCTATTTTCTATACTCAAAACTGATATACAGGGTTGTGGCGGGAAGGTTAGGCGAGGAGATGGGGCTGAAGGTGAACATGAATGGCCAGGGCGAGGCTGCGGGAAATGGAGAGGAGCTGCTATTGACTCGGCCGCAGCAGCTGCTGCTTGTCCTGTGTCCCTAAGTCAGTTACCTCCCTCCCTCCCTCCCCCCTCCCTCTCCCCTCCCTCCCCCCTCCCTCCCTCCTCCCTCCCTTCCTTTCTTCCTTCTTCCCTTCTTCCTTCCTCCCTTTATTCTTTCCTTCCTTGCCCCTCTTCTTACCTCCTTCTTTCCCTTCCTCCTTTCTTTCTTTTCATTTTCTTTTTTCCTTTCTTTCTTCCTTCCTTCTTCTTTCTTTCTTTCTTTTCTTTCTTTCTTTCTTTCTTTCTTTCTTTCTTTCTTTCTTTCTTTCATTCTCTCTTTGAATTTTCTTTTCTTCTTTCCTTTCCTTTGTTCCCTCCTTCCTTCCATTTCTGCCCTTACCTTGTTTTCTATCCTTCTTGAACAAAAACTTTGTAGAGCCTTTTGTGTCACAGGCAGTGTTCTCGGTGTTGTACACACATTGATTTATTTCATTCTTATACTAACCTTCAAGGTCAGTATCAGTATTTTCATTTTACAGATGAAGACACTGGTGCTTAGACAGTCCAAAGACTTGCCAAAGTTGGTAAGCGGTGGAACTGGAATTCAAACTGAAGTCCACCCAAGTTCAAAATCCATTTTCTTTTTCTGAAAATTGACTTTCTTAAAAGTGAATGAATGTGAGAATGAATGTGAAAAATGAATGGATAAATGAATGAAATACAAAAAAGTACACCACAGGTACAGTGAGGAAGGAGAAAAGTAACCACAGTGAGATCAAGATGGAAAGATCCTTGTTCACATTTTATTTCATCTCTGGGCCTCAGAGGGCTTCATGTTGGGTCTTACTTTGTGCTTCTTCTTTTTTTTTTTTTTAAGGTTTCTGTATTTATTTTTAGAGACAGCGAGCATCAGGGAGGAGCAAAGAGAGAGGGAGAGAATCCCAAGCAGATTCTGCACTGTCAATGAGGAGCTCAATGTGGGACTTGAACTCACAAACCATGAGATCATGACCTGAGCCAAAACCAAGAGTCAGATTCTGAACCGACTGAGCCACCTCTGTGCTGCCTTACTTTGGACTTCTATGTGTGTGATCCTGTGGGCAATTCCACTAATCAGCCAAGAGGGGAAGAGAATAAGCACCAGACCTATGGGCATGAAGGCAACACACAGGTCTGCCTAACTACAGGATCCTGGGCTGTGCAATGAGAATCAAGGGAAAACACATTTTTAGCAGGGGCTTGAATTGCATCCATGAGACACTCAAGGGAGGGTGGAGTCCCCACCCCAGTGGTCTCCCGTCACCTTGCCAAGTCCAAACACCAGAGCCCTGACTCTGTTTTTGACCAGCATTTATGGTTCAAGGTTGCCAGCCTGGACATTCCATGGTGAAGCACAAAACCCAGGCTCTGGGCGAGATGTTGGCTTCTCTGAGCATCATGCTTTTACAAGTGAATGTTGCACAGAGTGGCATCCTTAGGCTTCCAGAGTAATTCTTGTGAAGTTCTCAGACTTCTGCTCTGCATCTTTCTTTTCCTCCTGCTCTTCTGAGAGCAGTGTAAACACCTATTTTGGAAATAAAGGGGAGGGAAGAAACAGAGGCACCTGGGTGGCTCAGTCAGTTGAATGTTCGACTTTAGCTCAGGTCATAATCTCACAGTTCGTGGGTTCGAGTCCCATGTCAGACTCTGTGCTGACAGCTAGCTTAGAACCGGGAGCCTGTTTCAGATTCTGTGTCTCCCTCTCTCTCTGACCCTCCTCTGCTCATGCTGTCTCTCTCTCTCTCAGAAATAAATTAAATAAATAAATAAATAAATAAATAAATACGAAATAAAGGGGAGAGAGACAGTGGAAAGAGCATCAGAGTGAGACTCTGGACACCTGATTATCCAGCCTACCTCTAACTGATGGAAAGACTCATAAGTTAAATAAATGCTCATTGTTGTACTCTGTTGATACTGTCTGGTTGTTGCACAACATTTTTGTGACATTAACTACCTGATACAAAGATAAATCATACAATCCTGCAAATGTTACAATTCCACACTTTGTGCCTGATAGCCAAGTGTGACAATATTCTGAGAGTATTTTCATTTAATAAAAATCCACTTGTTGGTTGACAGAAGTAGATCGGAAATAATACATTTTCACCTACAGAAGAAATTTTGTGAACAAATGGTTTGGGGGATAGGCGAAAAAGGTAAAATCCCCAATGTCCCAAATCTCTCTCAGTCCTGGATGTCCATTTCAATAAATTACCTGTGTCTCTCCAGTGTCTTTATTTCTACAACTCTGGGTTAACCCTCCACCCACACTCTGAATTGACCTTGAATTTTTCAGATAAGAAGACACTTCTTATTTCATGTTTCCTTTCCACTAACAAGAGGCATTTCCAGGTATGGCCAAAGAGCTATGTTCTCAGGATCTCAACCCCTTCCTCTATAAAGAGCTCTCAATCACATGGCCAAAGTCGATGTTTTCTGAGATATATACAGACTAATATAATATAATCATAGTATATTCTGGATTCCTGAAACGAACATTTGTTTAGAGTTCATTTGGAGTCATCCTTGTGTGGATGGTCCCTACTCACTTCTCATCTACTGCGGTGACTCCTGTGGGCCAGGAAGAGGTGAGACAGACACTTCTCATTGGCTGACTCCCAAATGTTTCCCATCTCCATTTTCCCTTTACATGTCACTCTAAAACAAACCTGTAACGGTTTGCTAAGATGGAACTTTATTTATGCAGCTTCCCTTGAAGCTACCGGTGGTGTTACGGATTAAATTGCATCTCCCAAAAAGATATGTTGGAGTCCTAACCCCCAGTACTTCTGGACATGACTTTATTTGGAAATTGAATTGTTAAGATTGAAATTAATAAATCACACTGAAGTCATACTGAACCAGAGTGGGCCAAATCCAAGATGGCTCATGGGCTTATTACAAGGCAGGGAGGGGTAGAATTTGGACATGCAGACGTGGAGAGATGAGGTGTGAGTGGGTGCGGGAAGACCCTGGCAGAGACCAGAGTGATGTTGTTTCAAGTCAAAGAACTGGAGCCACCAGAGGCTGAAAGAAGATAAGAAGCATTCTCCCCTAGAGGATCTGGAGAGAGCACATCCTTGCTGACACATTAATTTTGGACCTTTGCCCTCAGAACTATGAGACAATACATTTCTGTTATATACAGCCAGCTAGTTTGTTACAGCAGCCATAGAAAACCGGTACTGCCCACTACACAGATATTCAGATCAATGACAAAAAAGTAAAAGTTGGCTAGAGACTTCTGAGAAAGGTTTTGGATTTCTTATTTTCTTCTTCTTCTTCTTTTTAATGTTTATATTTGAGATAGAGAATGAGCAGGGGAGGGGCAGAGATAGAGGGAAACAGAACATCAGAAGAAGTCTCTGAGCTGTCTGCAGAAAGCCCAAAGTAGGACTTGAACCCACAAACCAAGAGACCATGACCTGAGATGAAGTTGGACGTTCAATCGACTGAGCCACCCAGGCACCCTTGGATTTCTGATGAAAGGGAAAGTTGTGACTGGCCCCATTCATTCCCCCTTCTTTCCATCTTGAACACAGATGTGATGGTGGATTCTAAAAGAACAATCTTATAACAAAGCATCAATAGCTGATTTGCTTGAAATGGAATGGCAGAAAGATATGAAGACCCTCAGTCTTACTTTTTTTATTTTTTAAAAATGTTTACTGATTTATTTTGAGTGAGAGAATGCAAGCAGGGGACAGGCAGAGACAGAGGGAAAGAGAATCTCAGGCTGGCTCCACGCTCAGCACGGAGAGCAATGTGGGGCTCATCTCATGATCCTGGGATCGTGACTTGAGCTAAAATCAAGAGTTGGACACCTGATGGACTGAGCCACCAGGTGCCCTGAAGATCCTAAGTTTTAAATGGTATAGTTGACCCGTCACTTGTCCACCCCTGCTCTGCCTATATCTAAAATTGCATTGTGAAACTGATCACTTCTTAATTGTTTGGGCTCCATGCTGTTTAATTGGTTAATTGTGTGATTTTCTGTCATTTGCAATACAATGAATTATTTTCTGGTATTGTAGAATTCAGCTTGTTCTCTCCTTATGGTATAATGCAAAAGGATATTACTATCCCCTACAGAGTTTACTAACACCTAACATTTAAAAATTGATTAGATGGAAAGGATGTTCATTGATTTAAGCATTCAGCAATTATTTAATGAGCACCTACTACGGGCCAGTCACCATTCAGTAAATGAAACTGACCAAGATGCCTGTCCTTGAGGGGAATAGGTTCTACATATTCCTTCTTCTCTGGGTTTTTCATTTGCCCCTCATTGGAGTGCGTCCATCATGGGAGTATTCTCCCTTCGATGTTTCTTAGAGGAAAAGACAGCTGTGAAGAGCTGCTCTTCGTTTCTTTTTCACAGCACTGGCATCAAGAACATCACTGATTTCCTCCAACCGAGCCCACATCCGGAAAGACCACGGATGCCTTCAGTTATTGCAATTTACAAGCCAGACAAGAAAATTAAAAAAGACACCGAAGGTTTGCATTTTCGGTGGTTGAGGTAACTCTCCTGGGGGCAGCTGGAAAACAGAAAAGATGTGGAATCCCATGACCAGGTTTCCCTTCTCCAGCCCTCTCTGCTTTGGGTAGGGGAAGGCAGTAACTGTTCCGGCACAGAAAGACCTAGATAACATCAAGGCTCATGCTCACTGTTTTAATGTTACGGCATATCCTTCTGGCCTTTTTTTTATTTGTATTGATTTTTTAAAAATATTTTTATTTATTTCTAGGAGAGAGAGAGACAGCGTGAGCAGGGGAGGGTCAGAGAGAGAGGGAGACACAGACTCTGAAACAGGCTCCAGGCTCTGAGCTGGCAGTCAGCACAGAGCCCGATGCGGGGCCCGAACCCACGAACTGCGAGATCATGACCTAAGCGAAAGTCAGACGCTTAACCGACTGGGCCACCCAGGTGCCCCTTATTTGTATAGATTTTTAATTAATTAATTAATTTTTATTTTTTTTTAGTAGTCTATTTATTTTTGAGACAGAGAGAGAGCATGAGCAGGGGAGGGTCAGAGAGAGAGGGAGACACAGAATCCGAAGCAGATTCCAGGCTCTGAGTTGTCAGCACAGAGCCCGACGTGGGGCTCAAACCTACAAACTGTGAGATCATGACCTGAGCCAAAGTCGGACACTTAACCGACTGAGCCACCCAAGCGGCCGTCTTTTGACTTTAAAAATGTCTTTGGGAAACTTCTAAATCTTGCCACCCTGTCCTCCTGGGCGACAAAGTCTCTGAATCTCACAGTATTTTTGTTTCTTTTTCTTTTTTCTCACAGCCTGCTGCGGGTCTTAAAATATTTTTAGGATCACTGGGAGTTGTTCAAAGTTGGATGTGCATCAGGCAGACAGTCATATTTATTGGTGCCTTTTCTGATAAAAAAAAAAAAAAAGTCCACATCTAAATTTAGTGAGGAGAAAATATCCCAAGTTAGGTCCTTTTCTGAGAAAAAGAGGAAAAAACAAAACAAAACAAAAAACTAAGTTTTTTAATATTATAAATATGTCTTCTCAGATGAGAATTGTTCATGTAATTTAAAAGATTCAAGTTGCAGTAAAAGAAAAACTTTCAAAATAAGAAAAAAAAGTAAAATCTATAAATGGTTTCATTCAAAGGGCTGTTTTTAATGTTGCTGTGGTGATAAATTAAGCAGGAGAAACTTGAACCAGACCTCTGACCTGCTGCGGGGTCAGGGGTTGCTTCTGTCTGTGTTCGGACTCCTTTGACAACTTCCTGTATAATTTGACTATTATTTGCGTGTCTGGGCACCGTCTGACCCCGGAGTCTGGAAAAATGAGAAAGGCAGCATGCATTTCGATGCCATATGGACCGCAGCGAAGGAGGGCATGTTTAATCAAATTTGGGTGGGAGACACCGTTTGATCCCAGGTTTGTGGAAGACGCTCACATGGGATTTCCAACAGACTGTGGGGAGGAAGGGTCAGATGACAGGCACGGCCATGATGGAGGGTGCGTGTCCCCCGCCAGACGCTGGTGTGGCTGGAACTAAATGTTGAATTTGGAAGCAGATCAATTATGAAAGACAGAAAGAGGTGCTGGTGGCATTTGAAATTGCAAGTGGGTTTCTGCCATGAAGTCCAGAAAGACTGAATTTTCAAAATCCAAATAAATGCATTTCTAACACAGACTCAAATCGCAAGAGAACGGATGCTTCGGCTGAGAGAAAGGGTTGTTTTTCTAAGTGTGGGTGTAATAGAAGACTGTGTTCATATAGAATGCTACTACCACTGTGGTTTCATGATTTTCCGTGGGGTTTACATTGCAAAGGATTATACACACACACACACACATATTTTGTATATATAAAAATAAATGTATATATAGGCAGAGAGACATATATTATATGCACTTGAATATATTTATATAAATATAAATTTATATGTAAAATTTATGTTTTATAATATATATTTATATTTATATATTGTATATATTTGTATTATATATTTTATATATTGTATATAACATTTATATATAGATATATGCAAAGAGAGAGAACGCTTTAATTATTAAAAAATAAGAAACACTTTTCTCAGTTTGAGGGAGTTAATCTAACGACATATACAACAGTTAAAAAGGGCTTCCCAACAGCACCGAAGAGCTTCATGGCCACACAGAGCGGTTATAACACTGGCAAATGTAGGCCCTGGGTTGTCTAGTCTGGAAGGTCCTATCATGACACGTGGCTATACACACAGATCTGGTGGGCCTGGGCTTTAGTAAGGCAAGTCCTGGGGACTGATGGCTGAACTCATTCCAAAATATCAAGCGCCAGCCATCTTCTTACCTGACCCCAGTCACAGGCCCTGAGATGGACGGTAACGGAGGAGGAGAATCAGGACGATGGTCGGAAGACTCCGGATCGTTATCAGATCTGCAGCCGGGGCTGGGAGCAGTGTGAGCAGCAGTGGGATCAGGTCACATCTGGGGATCAGGACCAAGTTCAGGAGACAGCGTGCCAGGCACGGTGAACACCGTGTGAGCCTGCTCAGAATCTGCAAAGGAATGGAGCAGAAGGCAGGGCGATTTCGGGGGGGTGGGGGAGGGGAGGCTTAGGGTGGGGGCTTCTTGCAGAGGGGGTGGTGAGGGCCTGTGCTGGCCCACGAAGGCTGGGTAGATGTGGGAAGAGAGCAGACAGGAAGATGGAGAGCAGGAGAAATACTGCATTCCGAACTAGATCAGACTTTTTAAATATCACCTTTTATAGGCAAGGAAACAGAGTGGGAACCAGGTGGTGAAGCTCGACCCAAGTTACCTAGGTGGCAGCACACCTGGATCTGGTCCCAGTGACGTGACCCCCCAAGTGTCAGACCCCAAGGCCACCTAAACGCAATAACTCCATGTCCTGTGCTTTTTCTGTCTCAAGTGAGACTTTCTCCTTCAAGTTCAGAGAGAAAAACAATCCAGTGTCTAAAAGGTGCTGAGACCCTCAGGGTTTAGATAAGTATGCGGGTTTTAGGTTTTAGTGTGTGACAGGAATGATGAAACACCGCCAGCAGGGACATTTTGGCCTTGGGCTTCCTCTGACAAAGGCAAAAGTGACTTCCTTCCCACCTCTAGGAATGATACTGTAAAACACTTTGGTGAATACTTTTGGGGCTACTTTATGTAAAAGACACCCCTGGCTACTGATTTTTTTCTCCCTTTGGCAGGGCAGGGGGGACCTGGATGAAGAAATCTACCCCATACAGAGAGACATCATTCATCGAGCATCTGTCTACTATGCATTCGATGCTGTTCAATTGTTCGTAAATGTGTTTGATCTCAAGACCAAAGCTGAAGATGCATGTTAGTAATTCTGTTCTTGATGAGAGGAAACTGCAGCTCCAAGAATCCCAGGGGTGGGTCAGGTGGCAGCAGGTGCAGTGCCCCAACCCGGCCTGCCTCCTGTGTGTTCTCCCCGCCTAACTGTGCCTGGCCCCTCATGGCACAGGCTCGTGGAACAGCATTCGAGGAAAGTGGTCTTAGTCCCTACACGAGGGTGGTCTTCACTTGTATTCCTTGCTGATTTTCTGAAGTTTATGCTTCTGTCCTCATGAATGAGAATGGAAGAGATCGCTGAAGTCGTGGGATCCAGGTTGAAGACCACACCATGATCCCCTCCAGACCTGAACCACATTGATTCCTTCTGGGAATGAGCTATTTCCTCCAACATGATGTAAAGTGCACTGGGGACTAGATTAGCTGGAAGGATTTTCTAACATAGAGGTGCTTGCCTTTCCCTTTCTTTCTTATTGGCATTTGCAAGGACACTAGAGCATCACTGGGATCAGGTGGGAGGGGACATCACCGGTCACTTTCCAGAGACCCAAGTCGCTTTCTCTTTCCTACCACCGAGGGACACTGAACCCTGAGTGCAATGCCCTGTATTATTTTGTCCGTGTTGGTTGTACTGGTGTCTGACTTGGTTTTAAGAATCACCTTGCCCCTTGGGCCCTGTGTCCCATTTCAAGGCATGCCGTGGGGAATGTCAGGCCCTGATTAAATATCAGGAGCCCTCCATCTTCCTCTGTCTTCCCTGAGATGACTGCCAGACACTGAGGTCAAGGCCACATGTGCCCTGCCGCTCCCAGAGCAGAAGTGGGGGGAGGGAGGGCAAGGAGCTGCCTGTCTACACTGAGCAAAACACAAAAGGCTTGCTATTCAGAAGATCCATCTACAGACTGCAAGACTCAAGGCTCTACATGCACCGCGTGCACACCCAGAGCCATGTTTTTATGTTATTTATTTTTTTTTTTCTGTGAACTTCAGCATAAGACCAGATGCAACCCAGAAGTGAGGACTCACTTTGGAGTTACAAAATGCAGAGGAACTCGATAGCTCTCCCGTCTCCACATCTGCATCTGATACAGACTTGGGACAGACTACTCAGCTCTGAGACTTGTCCTGGGATTTGAGATGGGGTGTTCAAATCAGGGGAGCCAAATCCTGATCCGTTCAAACCCAGGGGCGTGTGTATGACTTCAGAGAAAGGTGTTTCTTGAAAGGAGAATGATAATGAATCCTTGGCAGGTGGAAATGTCTCCCATGCCTCTGATGGTCCGCCCCCCAACCCCCCGGGCTGGGGGTCCTGGACAAGTCATGTGGCCCTTTTCTGCCTCCGTGGGTAACGGTGAAACCCGCTGCCATGGGCTTTGCTGAAGATTGGACAGGTTAATATATAAGGACAGGGCCGGGCCATGCTAACAGCACGAGCCTTGAGTCTCATCTGAATCCTCATTATCTTCATCACTACCATCAGTGTAGTTTATACTGACATCACTGCCCTGAGCCTCAGTGTCCCAAACTGCAAATTCTGGATGGAAGTAAGTCCCCACTTGCCTTGCTGCTCAGCACCAGGAGCAAGAGGGATAAAACAGGCTCCCAGTTGGGGGTTTCCTGAAGACTCTCTGCACCAGCACAGGGGCTGTCTGGGGGAGGTGTGAGGGCTTCCGTAGCCCAGATTCTCAGTCTGGCTCATTTCATAGGTACTATCTCATAATCAGGGGGGGAAAGAACAGAAATTAGAAGACAACAAATAAGAAGGCACAACTTGCTTTTTGTCACTTGAAAGTCCTCATTTCAAGACTGTTCCCTGGGCTCCTGGAGTTCTTGTGTCATTATCTCCTGTTAAAAGATTCAAATGACATTATTTGCATGGAAACTCGCATACCAATGATGCCATCTAGGCCACAAAGTTGCTTTAAAATGAAGGGGATGATGACTGTGTCACATGGACTTGACATTCTTTATGCCATTAAATTGAAAGTCAATGCTGGTCGTTCTTAACTGCTCATATCCCCTGAAAATACATCACTTCTGATATGGAATGAATATTTTAGGATGCCAACTCTAGGAGGATCAAATGGCACTAAGTTGTAGTGTCACTGTGAGCGAGGCAAAGATTTCTAGACCAAGGTGGACTTAGGGAGTCTGCTCTAAGTCAGCAAGGCAAGATAGATGAATAAACTACAATCTTCCCCAACAAATACCCCTAGGACTTGATGGCATGGTCTTCAAAGATGCTTTTTTTTTTTTAATGTTTTTATTTATTTCTAGGAGAGAGAGAGAGACAGCGTAAGCAGGGGAGGGTCAGAGAGAGAGGGAGTCACAGACTGAAACAGGCTCCAGGCTCTGAGCTGGCAGTCAGCACAGAGCCCGATGCAGGGCTCGAACCCACGAACCGCGAGATCATGACCTAAGCGAAAGTCGGACGCTAAACTGACTAAGCCACCCAGGCACCCCTCAAAGATGTTTTTTTAAAAAATGTTTATTTTGAGAGCGAGAGTGGGGAAGGGGCAGAGATAGAGGAAGAGAGAGAATCTTAAGCAGGCTTCACGCTCAGTGGGGAGCCCCATGGGGATCTCCGCCTCACAACCCTTAGATGGTGACCTGAGCTGAAATCAATAGTCAGGCGCTTAAGCCACCCAGGCACCCTCAGTTTCCCTTGTAGTGTTTACACAACATTTTAGGGATGGGTCTGTTGATCATGAGAGGGTAGCACAGTTGGGTGCGGGGAGACTGCAGACCCAAACTGACCTCCCATTGGATGGAAACAGCTCCAGGGGCTGGTCTAACAGGCTGGATGTTTCTTGCTGGGTAGAGCAAAGTAAAAGGGGAAGTTCAGAGGGAAAACATTTGGGGAGTGTGCAATGGGACAAAGAAAAGACAGGGCAGTATGACTACATGTCCCAGGCAGAGGGTGAAGGAGACACCCAGAGAGCCCAAAATACAGTTCTGATGAGATCCCAATGACAGGAAGAGGGAACCAATGAGGAGGTATCTCGTCCTTGTGAGACAGGACCAGGGAGCTGGGGCCATGGGCAAGTGTTGGGGCCGTGTCACTCGAACTTATGACGTCCACCAGCCTGGCTCAGCCTGGACATGGCGGGACACAAGCAAGTGCAGAGGAAAAGGGGGAACTATATGTTGATGAACCTACCCCGAGTTTTACAATCAGGAAATTAAGAAATTAGTTGCAATAACTAATACAACAATGGCAGCAACACCAGCAAAAGTGACAGTGAATGTTAGTGAAATAAGAAAACAGTGAATGTGGTGGATTCTTCTCTCCTTCACATCACAATTCACTCTCTGGCCTTTGCTTTCTGGCCTGAGCTGCTGCCCAGAGACTTTACCTCTGGGGCCTCTACATCTGCCTTCTGGACACCATGAGCTGAGTGTTCTAATGTGGCTGAGAGTGGGGGCCATTGAGCTGACCCCAGATGGACCTCAGGACAGTAGCCATGAGAGCCTCCCTCCTGTCTTTGGCTGATGTGACAAGTGTGTCTGCCAGATTTTCACATCCCCACTAGGGAACTGGAGACATATACCCCCTAGTGCTCAGTGTGTGCCCATGTGAACGCAGCTGCCACCCACTGCTCAGGGTTGGGACATGTCTGGCCACCTTCAGTGACTGAGGCTCACATCTCCCTACTGTGCCTGGCCCTAGGACCCACGTCATCAGCACGCCCAGAGAAGCCACTTATGTGGTTATGTGGTACTTCATTTTGTGTCCGGCACTGAGATTGGTGCTATTTTGATTCCCATTTTATAGACAGGGAGACTAAGGCATCCAAACAGACCCAGCCAAGTGTCATGGATCCTCTGTGGGGATAGGGGAAACAAGGTGGGGACTGGAAGGTTCGGCCCAGAGTCAAATGCTCACAATCACGTTACTGTTTATTATTAGTATTATTGATACCCCTAAAATATAATTGAAACATCCTTCAAAGAAAGCTACACCAGCCACCCCTTCAGCTTTGATATAGCTTTTTAATCAGGAGACATTGTTGTCTTACAGTGAATATGGAAAGCATTTAAAATATTTTGTAGATGAAGCGCATTGCGTCTGAACTCAGCTGAAAGACCACATTAAAAGGAACTGAAAGGAATCCACTTTGAATCCTCTGGGCTCCAAAGCACTGAGGACATGAGGAACATGCTAAGGTCTGGATCCATCTGGAGGAGAGGATTAAGCCCTGAGTTTGCTGGAAAATGAGAGGTCAGCTTTGCCTCAGGAGGTAGAGTGGCTTTTCTGAGCAGGACACATGCTAAGAAGACACCCGTGTTGCCTTTGAGGGGTCACGTGATTGCTTCCTTCCAGACATGTCTTACCAGAGCTCACAGTTTCCTGAGATGTGGTCAGTGAACAGCTGGTCCAGAAGATTCTTCAAAAAATGCCCCTCTGTCACCTATGTTTGGGAGCTGTTCCACACTGAGTCTCCCTGTTGGTGATTCACAATACATGTGAATATTTCAAAGCCTCTAGAGAGTCACTCTGACAAGAATTCTCTGTAAGATTAAAAAGAAAGTCTTTTTTTTTTCAATTTCTCCAGGACCTTTGCATCTGCAGGACATAGTCTGAGCGGCCTGAGGGAAAGCGAAAGGGAAAGAACATAAGGGGTCAGGAGAGGTCTGGAACGATTAGCCCTGGTTAGCCCTTGAACCTGTCTGCCTCACTGAGAGCTACCTCACCTAAATCCTGCTTTGTCCAAGCTCATCCAGTGACACAAGTGACAAGAAATAAATCAAATGTAATTAGTTGAAATTTTTTTCTTTTTAGTAAGAAGACATAGATTATCTGATCTTATTAAAACAGGGGTTGGGAGGGTTTAAGACATAAGAATAAATAAGTAGAATACAAAGTAGAATCAAGTCAATACAATCCCGGTGGAGGACAGTCCCTATAAGTTAAGTGACTTTGGGGGGCAGGCAGACAGGCACCCGCTAAAGAAGATTTTGAAAGGGAGAGGTAAGACACAAAGTATGTTTGAAGCATGGACACGATGCTGGTGTGCTTCTAATTAACAATAAGAAGAAATAATAATACTTTCTCAAATTAAAAAAAAATTATCTTATAGAGAGAATTATAAATCATAGGGTAGGAAGGAGAAAAATATCACCCATCACTCTAGCACTAAAAGAGAACTGTGAAAACATTCTTTCATATCTGTTTGTTCCTTATATAAAACACAATGGTCTTCCTAACACAGCTATTATTTGTGTCTGTGACTTTGTAATTTGATTTTGATTTTCTCTTCCTTCCTTCCTTCCTTCCTTCCTTCCTTCCTTCCTTCCTTCCTTCCTTCCTTCCTTCCTTCCTTTTCTTCTTTATTTTGGTTTAACATGGCCCAAGAAGTATATATACCCTTTGCAATCATTATCTAGTGCCTTTCAAGTTGATGGATTATGGCTTAACCAACAAATATTCTCTTATTTTTTCATACTTTTATATTTTTTGTTATTTTGCATACCTCTGTTAGGAACATCTCTGTGCACAAAAGATTTTCTTTGTGTCAAGTTATACTCTTATACGGAGAGCCTCCATGCCTTCATTAGCTAACTAGGGTATAGAGATATGTATCAAGGATGCCATAGATTCACCATATTGATAGGCAAGATGTTTATCATCCTATGACCATACTCATTGAATTTCCATCATTGTAGCACAAAGACCTTTATCCAAATCCAATCAGGCAGATAAGAGTCACCCAGTGTTTGGGAGGAAAACAGGTCAAACTATGAAATTTTAACTTCTCAGTTGAAAATCACACTTCAGATGTGAGCCTGTAACATTTGGAAAAAATAATGCAGGTGGAAGGGAGTGTAATCCTGCCATCACCCAACTACAAAAGTCTTTTGAGATGAAGAGGGAGCGAGAGAGAGATTGAGAAAGGGTAAGAGAGTGAGCCTGCTGGGTGGAAGAGAGGGGTCCACACCTTGCCTTTTGGATCCCGAGCCCTGGTCCCGATGGAGAAGACCATGGAAAGCCTGCTTTGTGTCTGGGGGACATAGCAGTTAGGAGGAACTGTTCCTCACCTGTCACATCTGGAACTCTCATGAATGACAGTCTTGTTTTGTTAACACCCCAGCTCATCAAAAAGAGTGAGCACTGGGGCTAAGATGGAAAAAGCAGCCTCCCCCCTGCCCACGAAGTCTGATTTGATCTCGTGACTGAGTGTGAACGGTGCAGGGTGACATGTGTGGGTGGGGAATCCAGAGCTGAGGATTCCCCTGTGCAGGCAGTGGGGAGACATGCGTGGGCTGACCAGACCTGCCAGCTGTAGAGTGTGGGGAATCAGCAGGATCAGATGCAGGCACACCAGCTCACAACTGTGCTGACCGTATCATAAAACCCTGAGAATTAAAAAAAAAAAAATTCAAAAAAACTTATTTGAGAGAGAGAGCGAGCACGCGCGCGTGCGCGCGCGCACACACACACACACACACACATGCACAAATGGGGGAGAGGCAGAGAGAGTGAGAAAGAGAGACAATCCCAAGCAGGCTCTGCCCTGTCAGATTCCGATGCAGGGCTTGAACTCATGAACCGTGAGATCATGACCTGAGCCGAAATCAAGAGTTAGCTCAACCTGCTAAGTCACGGAAGTGCCCCAGTCCCTGAGAGTTTCAAGCCTACACCAAAGAGGTGAAGTCTTCAAAAATCAAAACAGATGCACGTGGACCATAATCACCAGAGGTTAGTTCTGACAAGGACTTCAGATTTGTCAGAAACCTCTCACAGTGTAGGTGAGGAACCCGAGACTCAGTGACTTAACGAGTCAAAGGAAGGACTAGAAGCCCAATCATTGGAAAAGCCCCATTCTCCTCCGTGGAGAAATCCACAGCGACTGGATAACCCACAGGAGTCCAAGTTCAGCAGTGCCTTACATGGTTCCCAATCACAGCAGAGAACGGGGAGGGAGAGAGAGAAATAATGACAGCACCCGTGTCCATGTGCACAAAATGTGGTCCCCAGTAGGTGCCGAGGCTCTCAGCTCATCCTATCCAGTCACTTGGGCTGCAGTGAAGGGACCAGTCAGACAGGGCCACTCTGACTCCCAGCAGGAGAGCCTTGGGCTTGGCTGGTGGAATTCCTCTCCGCTGGGCTTCTTTCTACTTCACATAAACCAATCGCATTCACTTCTCTTCCTCGGGGCTTTTCATCTTCAAATTTCAGGGAAGTGTAGAGACACATTAAGGATTTTGCCACGCACAGGACCTGTGTAGAATGTCTGCTGTTTCTATTTTCCACTAACATCAATCACTCCGGTCACAGAAGCGCAATCAGTGCCATTTCCTCATCTGGTAAAGTATAGATCAGGCCCCCCACTTTGGATGGGACATCATGTGTGAAAGAGAGCACAGTAGGAAGTCACTGTGTGGTCTGAAGCCAACATCTTTCACGTACACAAGCTCAGTGATGGCTCGTGAACTGTCCTGGGAACGTCAGTATCTGTTTTATAGGCCAGGGAGTGAAGATTTACTTAACTGGACAGTTTGCAATAGGCCATGGAATTAGAGTCCTATACACAGTTCCCCTGCCTGGGTCATCCAAGATGAAACTTCCTCAGGGGCGCCTGGGTGGCTTAGCTGGTTAAGCATCCGACTTCAGCTCAGGTCATGATCTCACGGTTCATGGGTTCAAGCCCTGTGTCGGGCCCTGTGCTGAGAGCCAGCTCAGAGCCTGGAGCCTCCTTCAGATTCTGTAACTACCTCTCTCTCTGACTCTCCCCTACTCTCTCTCTCTCTCTCTCTCAGAAATAAATAAAAAACATAAAAAAAAAAAAAAAAGAAAGAAAGAAACTTCCTCAGCCCTTGGGCCACAGTGATTGGTTCAAAGTGTGGTCCCGCCATCCAAGCCTGGCCCGTCAGCATCCTCCCCATTCAGAGCTGAATGGAAGCACCTCACTTTCTGATCACCAACCTGGCATTGCCTGTGACCATGTCTGGGCCACTGGAGTGGCTGCTCTATAAGTTTGAAGGTGACACATGAAATAGAGACAGGACACCTCAAGGGGAACCATCTCTAGTGCATTTATTCATTGCAGAGGCACCCTTCCATCCTGTCCCCTTTGTGGTTTGATTCATGTCTAAATGGGTCTCTCACCGACAGACACCAGAATTCTGGTGAGTATAGAATTATGCCCAGGTCCATGTAAATCCAAAGGCTGCCTATGTCCTTTCCACTCCACAGAAGGAAGAATTAGAGAAGGGAGACAATCAGGGAAGTGAGACTTTTCCCTTGATTTATCAATCATCCGATTAGAGTTTCTTTGGGTCTCCAAAGAGATGGCCTAGGTAAGCTTGAAATGAATGCTTGCATTTTCTAGAGAGTGCCCTTTCTAAATCACCTTATTTTGATGTAACTGCAAAAGGCAGTACTATTTTGGGTTCTTGCTATGATAAAACTGAAGCTGCAAGCTAGGGACTTACATGAGAGATCGCACCGAAATGTCAACAGATGGCTTGCTAATCATGTTAAAAAATACTCCTTTCCTTTCAAAAATGGCATTTCCCCCCAGTAAGTAGATCAGAAAGTAATGTTTATGGTATAAAACATATTAGTCACAATGTCATTTAATTATCCTACTTAATCATCAAGGTCATCATGATAATTGTTTCTAAAAATTAACACCTCTTTCCGCAGCAAAGAAGAGTACCCAAAATGCATGGTCAGAAAGAGAATCACTGCACTTAAAAGGATATGGCATTAAAGGGAAACCAGAGTAATAGCCACAGAGACCGCAGGTAATGATTCTCGAAGCAGCTTTACAAGCATGTTTTCCAAATCAGTTGTTGGTCTATTCCACCCCCCCCCCACACACACAAGTTTGAGGTCCCGTTATTCTCCAGTAGAGAGGAAGGACTGTAATCTTAAGAACATTTAATCATGATTCCTCATTGGATCTGTCATATTTTCTTGTAAAAACACAGTTGTCTTCGTGAACTTAGTGGATCCGCTCAAATACTGAAGACTGCACCACAGGAGGAGGGGTCTCTGCTTTCATTCCTGATTTGTGCAAGGCTCCCCATTGGGTTCCCTCTGAGGTATCATCAGAAGGTCCATAGTAGCCTCATGCTATGTCACAGTGCCTGTATCATTCACTTTATTTATTTTTTTAAAATATTTTTATTTATTTCTAGGAGAGAGAGAGAGAGACAGCATGAGCAGGGGAGGGTCAGAGAGAGAGGGAGATACAGACTCTGAAATAGGCTCCAGGCTCTGAGCTGGCAGTCAGCACAGAGTCCGACACGGGGCTCAAACCCACGAACCGCGAGATCATGACCTGAGCTGAAGTCAGATGCTTAACCGACTGAGCCATCCAGGCGCCCCTCATTCACTTTATTTTATCTCATTATTACAAGAAGAGAAGATACATTAAAATATTTGGAGAAACAGAGAGAAAGAGAGAGAGAGAGAGTGAGAGAGAGTGAGAGAGAGAGAGAGACCACATTCATATAACTTTTACTACAGTGTGTTGTTACAGTAGTTCTATTATTGCTAACTTCTTACTGTGCCTAATTTATAAATTCAACTTTATCATAGGTATGTATGGGTAGGGGGGAAAAAAGCATAGTGTGTATAGGGTTGGGTACTATCCATGGTTTCAGGAATTCACTAGAGGTCTTGGAAGGAATCCCCCACGGATAAGAGGGGACTGCGATGCCGACTTGTCTCCATGTGATGTCACAGTCCCCTCTTTGGCTTCATTTCTCCTTTTCTAGCTTGTGCTGTTCCATGGCCTCTGTTACCCCCATTCTTTCCTCAAATGCCATGCTCTGAACCTTCTCGCTACTTCTTTCCAAGAGTAGAATCTCCCATTCCTGTTCCAACTTTCAGGACTCACATCTGGCAAGCAGCCTTCCCAGCCAGCAGGCTTCCTTAGAACCCTCCCCACCTACAGCCCTCTTTGAAGGATGCTTCAAATAACTGTCTTATCCCAGTCAAAATATTGAAGCTTTACTGAACAAGCTAGTTCATATATCATATGGCTGAAGCTTATCTTTTTAAGCATCCCAAGCAACTTTTACATTTGTAGCCATGAAGTCCTTCTAAAATGTGTTATGTAGCTAGGAAAAGAAATGTGATTCATGTTAATTTTTCCTGATGATTCCAGGTCATTATTTGGGACTTTGATGGTGGTACTGTCAGAATGACCCCATCAGAGCCACCGAGAGGGAATACGGCCATTCGATTCCACATAAAAGGACCCTGGATTTTCTGTGCTTTTAATTTTTTGTGGCATGCCTTTAAATGTGCTCCTAAGTCTCACTGTCCCTTGATCTCAGGCTGCCATCTGTCACTTGTGACCACAGATCATCCTTCCAGCCTGTGACTTCTCATCTGTAACAGCTTCAGACATGAAGTACTCACCTTCATTGGCTTGGTGTCTGCAAGGGACCCAAAGGGTTTGCTGCAGACCTGAGGCCTCAGTGAGGCCCTCTGCATTCTCTCTTCTTCCCTTTGCATGTCAGAGTGGATGGGAACCCTCAGAGTGCCTTATTCACATCCCTGCTTTGTCACTTACCAGCAGGGTGATTTGGGTTAGCTTATTTTGTGTCTTTATGCCTTAGTTTCCTCTTCTAGAAGTACAAATGATAATACTGAGTGATTCATTGGGATGTTCTAGAGATCAAATAAATTAATATTTGGAAAACATTGAAAGTGCTTTCTAGTATTGCTTTATATTATTTTTCAAATAACACAGATTGATTATTTCCTTTTTTTAGTCCATCATTGTACCGTACACAGACATGACAATAACAGTAGTTTGTTCTTATGGTTATTTCAATAAATGGTGAGGTCCTCAAGGAAAGGGCACTGGACATGGTTTATCTCTTTTAATGTCTATATTTTGGGGTGCATGGTGGCTCATTTTGGATTCTCTGAATTTTTTGACCATTCTCGTAGCTAAATGGAGGCACCCAAGTCTACATTGTGTCTAGTAACATGTCTTATTGTCCCTGACTACTCTGTCACCGATTGTAAAACCGACAGTGACCATTTGAGTCAAGGGTAGCCCAGGTTTACCTAGCTCAGTGACCCGAGGCCGATCTGGGCTCGTGAGGCCTGAGCATATAGAATTTGGGGATCTTCTTTACAAAAAAAGAATCTGATTATGTATTACATATGACATATATTTAGAATGAACATATACATTGCAACAACTTATAAATTTTAAACAATTTACAAATACACAAAAGAACAACAGAATTTGTACATGTTTTCTGAAACATCTCAAAAATCCTTTACCCCTACATTTTTGGCTACAGGTACATACAACTAAAATTTGAAATATCATTTTTTCCAAGAGAGAATAGAAAGATAATTTACTGGTGATTTATTTTTGCTTATTACTTGTAGTTTGGAAAAGTGCCTTTCAACATCACAAATCATGATCAGTTATATTGTACAGACTTTTAAGATGTGACCGCACGTGGGAACCACTGTCAAATTTCTTATATAGACAAGCTGTTAAAGATATAGTTGCTATTTGTCGTTTTACTAAAGGCTTTTGCCCTATAAACCCAATTCTGTTAAAATAAAAAAAAAAGTGTTATGCATTTATATCTGGATATGATGTATGATCTAGCATATTCCTGACAGGACAAGACTTCCATTTTTACCAATGGAAAATCTGTGCTCTCTTCTGATATTATACATCCAATCAGGGCAAGGGATTTCCAAGATGGCTTCTGTCTCTGTATATTTGAAAGCTTCTTTCTACTCCTTTACTCATCTACTCTTAACAGTGCACACTGGAGACACATTTGTATACTGACATGGACCTCCCCCCCTCCCTCCGCCACCATACACTTTCCTGTCACAATAGCAGGTGAGTTAATACCAGAGGAAGCAGGGGTGTTTCCAGACATCAAAGCATTGCTTTTGTGGAATATAGCTGTATTTGGAAGAGATTGTGAACATATCAACCCAAGCTAAATGTAGCCCCAACTCAGTGTCCCCTTCTTTGGGCCCTCCAAATGCTCTGGCCTCCCCAAGATCACTTGGCACTAGGGGCAGTGTGAAGGAGAGAAAGTCAGAGCAGAAACAGAGCTGTCTTAACGAATATGGAAAAATGTATCTTACTAAGGTGGATGTCCCAATGGCACATGACCACATGAACGTATTCTTAGGGTTCATTGTAAGGCCTCAAAAGGGTCATGCAAGTGAAGAGGTAAATCTTAAGCTCCATTAGCTTCAAGATGAATGTGCTTTTTCCAGGAGCCTCAACCTTGTGTGGCTTGGCTCGAAAGATGAGCCAAGTGGGAGATCTCAGGCCAAGGGCTATGGAGCTAGGAGTCTGAGCTGATCTCCAGAAAGCTGTAAGGGTACGGGCAGTCGTGTGTACTCACTGGCCAGGGTAACCACTGGGGCATGCACATGCTGAGATGGAAGAGGAAAAGAAGCTGATCCAGAGGAAGAGGAGAATGAGAGAAAATGTAGACAAAATAATGGCCCAGGTCTTGAGCTAGAGGCACAGGAAGAACATAGACTGTCCCAGAACTGCCTTAATGACAGCCTTTTCTGAGGCCCATTTAGGTACTTTTCCTGAATCCTCAGGTAATCACTCTATACCTACACCTCTACACCCTGCACTAGCCAGTTTGTGTACGTGCTCCACCCCTTTCACTGGGAGGATGCCATATAGAGCTTCTCTGTCTCCTGCCCCAGTGCCCTATCTGCTGCCCACAGGGGTGTTGCTTGGGAAAAAGTAAACCACTAGATAGGGCCCACCTGCTAGTTCTGGGTAGCTGAACTGCTACACGAGAACTTAATCTTACGTGAAGCAAGAGTAGATGATGGGACATTATCTGGGGAGAATGGAAGTTAATTCATGGGCACCCCAAGTTTATGTGGCCCCCAAAAAGGTTTGTCCTTGGAAATGATAGATATAGGAAAATGTCTTAGAAAGAAAGGAGAGCTCTTTCCTCCTAATTTCATTTCTTCACTCATGGCTTCTTGTTTCTTTCTGTTAATAAGCATTAGTTAAGCTTAGGATGTATCAGGAAGTGTTCTAGTCACTTTGGAAGGTACAAAAGGGAAATTGACATAGAGCCTCATTTCAAGTTGTTGATAGCTTAGAGATTAGCTTACATCCTATCAGAGCCATTGCTCTCAAGGGCCTCCATCACTCTGATGTCCACAAAGATGTTTTCAATGGAAAGTACCATAATGTTGTCATTTTGTTCTTTTGAATGAAGATTCCTGGGAAATAGATTTATGTTTAGAACCCTGCAAGAATTTTCTCAAGAATAAATATCTACATCAAAAATATGTGTTCTTCTTGGAACCATGTACATTTCAGCTTGGATTCAGTAAACCTGGTCACTTACTTGACAATCGATTAGGCACTACCTAATTAGGCACTACTACCCATTCTCATTTCCATTTCTTGTATCTTTGCCTTGATCTTCCAGCTTCAGGCATTATGTTTAAAAATCACCATGTGCCATCCACCTGGTTCTTTCTACATGTCCCTTAAATGGCTACAAATTCATTTTGCAGTGTTCAGATTATGGCACTCTTTCCTTTATGGGATTATAGTCCCCATAATGATTTCTTTAGGACTTTTTGCTTTTCCAGTCTGACTCATGACCTGTGTTTGATTACTGCAAAATATATCCGGAGAACAGGGGGAACAAAACAATTATTACTATGATGTATAAGGAAGCCAAGACATACAGAAGTCAGAGAGTCTACTAGCCGCAAATAAGGAATACCTAGTGCAGAACTCTCCTACCACCAGCTTTTTCCCCTTTCAGCCAGATCACGGTATCTGTTAGAACCTCACTTCTCTATGCCAACAAGGCATAGAGGTAGAGGTGAAGGATGGCATGGATAACTGGAAGAAAAATACACATGAGCAATCTCGTGAGAGCTGTTTCAGGCCTACCTTCTGCACCAGATCCTTGTAGATATTAGCAAAAATTTTGTCTGTGAATGTCTGACTTATCTCCAAACTGACCCCTACCTCTATCTTTTTATTAGATGTGTCTGTAAAGATTGAGTAGTTAGATCTCAAATGCCTAGGGAGAGGAGGGAAAATACCATGTTAGTTCTGCAAATGCTGAGTCCACACTCTATGGGCAGTCCATTCCCTTTTTTTGATAATTCATTAATGTGTTTATCTGGCTTGGTAGAGCAATTTCTTAGTGAGAGAAAATCCATCTGGCACCCCTATCACCTCCAGGGGAAAGCCTGTCCACATGCCTTCCCATGGAACTCAAGGCCCCAGAGACCGGGGGTTGCATTTGTTACATAGCCTTTCCTTGGCTGCTGGACAGCAAGGGTGGGTCCAGTAGTGTGACACAAATCCCAGGTTCAAGGCCAGCCTGACCCTGATGGAATGGCCTTAAAGCTGATTTGGTGACATAGGTCAAAGATGACCCCGTTGGCCAGTACCTGGCAGAGGTGAGATCCCCAGAGTGTGGTCACAGCCCAAAATCCTGCAGAGAAGGGGAATGGCTAGCTCTCTGGCTCTCCAGATGGCGACCATAACTTAAACCCCATTGTTGTCACTTGTGTGTGAGAGTGTTCTGGTATGATGCAAGTCCATCCACTTCTGTCCTCTGTTTTTTTCTTTTTTGTTTTTTTGTTTTTGATTTTTTTTTCCTGCAGTGTTCTGAGAACTGCCAGAATCTCTAAGACCATCAGCTACCACTAGGTTGCCCAATTCGCAGTCCATGTGGGGCCACCGCGTTGCCAATTTAACATGAGCCTGGTGGAGCTGTAGGTGGGTTTTTGGAGTTTTCCCCATACTCCAGAAATGTAAGAGCCAAGTAACAATAGAGACAATGCATTGATGGTTTGTTGTTGTGTGGGTTTGTTTTTTTTTTTTTTTTTTTTTTTTGGTCGATATTGCTTTGATTTTAAATTAATGAAATAAATGTACTTTTAAAAAATAAACTAAACTGAGCATTGCACGCGAGAGCCTCAGAGACTGTCAGCTTAAACCAATCTGAAAGTTATGCCTTTTAATGCAGACATTGGACATGAAAAAGACCTCATGGGTCATAAAGCTCACCCCCTGCCAATATCAGAGCAGCACTGGGCTGCTTTGGGGGGTGTGATTCTCTCAAATTCCCTTCCATCCAAATCAAGGGAGAATTGGGCTGAGTCCTGCCTCTAGTTAGTCACGCCCTGTGGGGTGAGACTCAGCCCTTGCTGGAGGCCACAGCCACCCTTCCCCCCCAACAGCCTTGATTTGCAGCCTGCTCTGATCAAAGGAAATGAGACCATTACTTCCATCAATACCTGACCCTGGACTCTGGCCAAAATCCTGGGCATAGACTTTGAATCTATGGTTGTGCCATGGGATGCATAAACATCTCCAAGAAATCTCAAGCCAGATCCCCCACTTAGCTGCAGGATAGACAGAATTGCCCCATCCCTGCTGTTAATCTCCTTTGCCACCACCCTTCACCTCCAGGGTCTGGCTGGGGCAAAGTCCCCATCCCATCTCTCCCTCCCACCCAGCCACCTTGCTGTGTCCAGTGTAAGACAAACCCGCCATCTTGCTTCAAGACCACGTGCCTGCATTCTGGCCAGTTTTCCTTCTTTGCTTGTGTTTAGATGTCCTTTTTTTTTTTTTTTTCCATAGAGAAAAGTGTGGGGAATACATCCTCATTTTTGAGTGACTCCCATTCCTTATAAGCTCACTCTCTCTCTGTCCAGTGAATTACTGAAGTTTGACACCCTAGAAGGAATATTTTTGTCATAACCCACTGCTTGCTTCACTGTCGATCCAATTATTTGGAACAAGCAATCTGTCATTCTATTGTTCCTTTCCAATAGTTTGACTTTGGTGACAATTTTAAAGAAGAAATCACTTTCCATTTCAGTTTAAAAAAAGAGGAACATTCCAAAATGGCATCTAAGACATCTATTTCTGGGGTTCCTGGGGACCAGGGATTCAAGGACCTACGCATAAAAGGACAAAGAATGCGCTTCCAGATAACACATGTTCTGGAAGAAGTTAACTCAGTCATGTGTTTTGGCCACTTTAGAAATAACACTTTTCAAACTCTCTGCCAATGCACATATCCCCCTGCTACCAAACCCACCAGCTTCCTGGAGCTGTTTACACGAGATGATCTGGTTAGTTCTATCAATTAAAAAGGTTTTTGCTCCCTCTAGCCTTGCTCAAAATCAGTGGTTGCAATGTTGCAGACATCACAAGTTCTGAAATTCATTATGGATATATACACAATACTATTTCAGAACCGTACAAAGGCATTTCTGATCCAGGAGCGGATCTTTTTCTTCTCGTTTATAAATGTATTTATTTTAAAAAAGGCATGCAAGTCTAAGATTTAAATATAATGTAATGCAATAACACTTTATAATAGTGAAGGGGAGCCCACATTCAGAAAATTAAAAAAATAAGCAAACACATGTATGAAACAAGAAGTTGTTTAAAATTCGAAAATTCAACATATCAACTTGTTGGAAGGTGGAGTTCATGACAAAGATGAACCCAGGAAGTGTTTCCCAACATGGGCCTTGTATTTATTGGCTGGGGCTGCCATAACAAAGTACACAGACCAGGGCAGGGGGGAGGGGGTGAGGAGCTTCAACAGCGGACATAGTGTTTTCCTTAGAGCCCCAGAGGCTGGAAGTCTGAGATCAAGGCATCAGGTGTCAGAAGGGCCTGCTTCCTCTGAGCCATCTCTCTATGGCTTGGGGGTGCCATGTTCTCCCTGCATCTTCATGTGGTCTCACCTCTGTACACATGTGTGTCCTAATGACCTCTTCTGTGAGCACGCCAGTCAGACAGGAATAGGGCCCATCTTAATGACCTCATTTTAACTTCATTACCTCTTTAACCTCCCACCCCCACCCCCCATGAAAATATATTTACACTTTGAGGTTAGTACGTCAACATATGAATTGGGAGAAAGACACAAGTCAAGGGAGACAACTGGGAGAAAGGCAGCAATCAGGTCCCATAAGCCAGCACAACTACCTCTGCCTTCTTTAGAGTTGGCTTCCAGTAACAGTGTTCTGTGGAAGGTTCCACAGGCTTCTCCCTGAAACCTTCTCTAGTTCATAAGTCATATCCATACTTGTTTACACAGGTCCCTTCAAGTCTTCTGGGTTTTATATCCTTACCTGTGGCCTCTCCGAGCCCCGCAGACCTGACCATCCAGCCTTCTGCTTTTACTCCCTAATCCATCCCTATCTCATGGGCCATTCCTTGGTTCAGAGCCCTGTAGTCCTTGATCTCCAGGCTCCCTCAGGACTGAGGGATCAGAGCACATGTTAGGGGGACTCCTGTGTGCTCAATCAAATGCAATCACATTACTCAGCAAAATAATCCAGTGTGCAGCTTTATTTTCATTTTGCATACATAAATTAAATTCCAAGTGCTAACATCTACACTGGCCTGGTAGATTTTGAATTTACAAACTGGATACAAATTTGAATTTATAGCTTCTGGAAGCTATACACAGCAAAGCAATTACTCCAATGTAAAATTGAGTAACCAACACATTTTAAAACTTAAGAGAAATATTTCACTGTGATTTTTTTTATTGTGAGGCAAGTGAGGTCCAAAAGCCACACAGATAAATCATTAAACACCTAGGAAGAGGCCACAGGTTCCCTGGCCCAGGCACCTTCTACGACCCCATATCTCTTGGGTTCACAGTCTTTGGATTGAGTGCACAGGGTTCAGCTTATTTGGGGGTAATGCTGAAGTCCAATAGACAGAGCATCCTCAGAAAGCTGTTGGGTGGAGAAGCATTACATACAAGTATACGGTCACGTAGAAGGACATCTGAGTGATCCTTGTGGTCAATGCCATGGTCCAAGGAGGACGGAGAACACAGTTGTGGGCTGCAGTGGTTAGGAATGTCCAAATATCTGTCGTGCCTGAGAAAAAGGTCACATTTGAGTGTCACATAACTTGGGTTCATATTTCATTTCTCAACTGATTGTCTCATAAAGATACACTGGGTAGCTAGCTGCAGAGATCATGCCTACAGCGTGTCCAGCCCAGCCCAGGCTCAGGCGCCTGGCCACTAAAATAGTCTTACTCCAGGGACAACTTAACAGAATGTGTGTGTAGCAGGAGATATGATTGAGGGAATCTGCAAAAAGATCCAGGCAGAAACTCAAAAGAAAAAGATATCCTAGTAACAGACAATGATCTGGACTCAGCGTATAAATCACGCATCTCTATAACTTATATATGATGAGCATGAAAACATTTAGTGACAAAACTCCAGAATCTTGCAACTGGAGAAATCCAGGACTGTGAGAGAGTCAATGGGGTTTTTGTTCTTGTTACACTTAATCTAAGACTGTTACTGCGTATCTTTGTAAGAAAAATAATATGACAATATACTACGGCACAGGAGGTAAAGCAGGTCCTCTGTGGAGTGTTCTCTGGGAAAGCCAACTGTCCGAAGAAGTTTCATCGTTATGCAAGAGTCTTGTGCCTGGAGGATTAGAAGCAAGAAATCTGACTGTGGTGGGCGCAGTGTGTATTTAAAATCTTAACTGTGAAATGTTGTCAAAGGTGGTGAAGGAAGACTGTGGTCACTTTGAGGACCTGATTCCAAGCAGGAGAAACTCCAGTGGAGAATGACACTGGATTTAGGCCAATGCGGGAGGAAGAAGAAAATGAGCAAAGGACACGGAATCAGATCACAGAGAGAAGCGTGTGCCCTGGCCACGGGAGAATTTCAGAGTCTGTAGTGAGAGAACAGATTTGCGTTACCATCAGGCCATTATTCAGTGCGGTTTGCTCATATAGACTCCCTAAATTAAATTAATTACTTTTTTTCTTTCATAGTTTATTGTCAAGTTGGAGTCCATGTAACACCCAGTGCTCACTCCAACAAATGCCCTCCTCCATGCCCATAACCTCCTTCCCCTCTCCCCACCTCCATCAGCCCTCAGTTTGTTCTCAGCATTCAAGAGTCTGTCATGGTTTGCCTCCCTCCCTCTCCCCAACTATTTTTCCCCTTCTCCTCCCCCATGGTCCTCTGTTAAGTTTCTCCTAATCCTCCTATAAGTGGAAGCATATGGTATCTGTCTTTCTCTGCCTGACTTATTTTGCTCTGCATAACACCCTCGAGTTCAATCCATGTTGCTACACATGGCCAGATTTCATTCTTTCTCATTGCCATGTAGTATTCCATCGTATAGATACACCCCATCTTCTTGATCCATTCGTCCGTTGATGGACACTTAGGCTCTTTCCGTGTTTTGCCTATTGTTGAGAGTGTTGCTATGAACATTGGGGTACATGTGCCCCTGTGCGTCAGCACTCCTGTATCCCTTGGGTAAATTCCTAGCAGTGCTATTGCTGGATCATAGGGGAGTTCTATTGTTAATTTTTTAGGAAACTCCATACTGTTTTCCAAAGGGGCTGTACCAGTTTACATTCCCACCAACAGTGTAGGAGGGTGCCCATTTCTCCACATCCTCGCCAGCATCTAGAGTCCTCTGATTTGCTCATTTTAGCCACTCTGACTGGTGTGAGGTTGTATCTCATTGTGGTTTTGATTTGTATTTCTCTGATGATGAGTGATGCTGAGCATCGTTTCATGTGTCTGTTGGCCATTTGGATGTCCTCTTTGGAGACGTGTCTGTTCGTGTCTTCTGCCCATTTCTTCACTGGATTATTTGTTTTTCGGGTGTGGAGTTTGGTGAGTTCCTTATAGATTTTGCATACTAGCCCTTTATCTGACATGTCATTTGCAACTACCTTTTCCCATTCTGTCAGTTGCCTTTAAGTTTATTATTTTCCTTGCCATGCAAAAGAAAGACAATGGAAAAAAGACAGCCTCTTTAACAGATGGTGCTGGAATAACTGGGTATCAACATGCAGAAGAATGAAACTAGATCACTGTCTCACACCGTACACAAAAATAAACTCAAAATGGATAAAGGACCTGAATGTGAGACAGGAAACTATCAAAACCCTAGAGGAGAAAGCAGGAAACAACCTCCTTGACCTCAACTGCAGCAATTTCTTACTTGATGCATCCCCAAAGGTAAGGGAATCAAGAGCAAAAATGAACTATTGGGACCTCATCAAGATAAAAATTAATTATTTTTTAAGGCACCTGGGTGGCTCAGTTGTTTGGGTGTCCGACTTTGGCTCAGGTCGTGATCTCATGGTTCCTGAGTTTGAACCCCACATCAGGGTCTCAGCTGACCACACAGAGACCACTTTGGACCCTCTGTTCCCTTTCTTTCTGCCCCTCCCCTGCTGTACTCTTGCAAAAATAAATAAAACATTTTTAAAATTTTAAAAATAAATTTTTTTTTTAAACTGAGCCTGGTTTGTTCTACTGCATAGATTCAGACTTTTTCAACCAAGACTTTCTCTTGCCATTGTGCATGCAGATTTCAAGATCCCTGGTAGTTTTCACCAATGAGGTGGAAAAGGATGACAGAAAGAGCACTAGCTACTTATATATGCAATTTCCTTATATGTTCATACCAATCCTGAGTTTGTTATTATGCCCATTTTATGGGACAGCAAGATGGAGGCTAGGGTTAGTCCTTGCACAAAACTGAAGGTGGCACTCACTGTCAAGGGCAGCCCTGAACTTGCATGGCCCCAAGAACAGGTGTCTCCTCCAACATGGTGAGCCGGATACCTCACCTACCTCACCCTGACTCTGGCTTTGGAAAGGGGGTGCAGGGTGGTGGAGAGCAGGTGCAGAAAGTTGTAGGGTGGGTGCAGAGAGGTGGAGAATGGTGCAAGGAGGTGGAGGTCAGGTGCAGGGAGGTGGAGAGTGGGCACAGGAAGCTGGAGGGCAGGCACAGGGAGGTGGAGAAAGGGGTGCAGGGAGGTGGAGGGAGGGCATAGGGAGGTAAAGAGTGAGTACAGGGAGGTAAAGAGCGGGTGCAGGGGGGTGGAGAGCTGGTCACTATTACAGAGTTTGTTCCAGTTGGGCCTTGGATTTCTCCCAGGTGAAACCAGCTGATATTCATGAAGACTCTGGTGGCCCAGAGTGCGCTCCCCTGGGAAGATGTCCCCATGAGGGACGGGCCCTGAACAATAGGAACAAGTTCCATTCCGGGTCAGAGGACCACCCTTGACACAGACTCACCGAGGAGCCGTAGGGGGCTACGCTAGCTCACACAACATCAGAGGAACCGGGTCTGGTCACCAGGGCCTCCTGAACGCTTCGCCAAGTGGAGGAACATGACTCCATGCCACGTGATTGACTTGCCCCCAACAGGAGGGCTTGTGGGAGAACAGGAAGAGGTCCCTGCTGATCTGTGCAGTGGAATCTGGTGGGGCGTGAGCAAGACCCGACAAGGAGGTCTGGGACCCAGGAGATGGAGGGTGGCGGAGCCCCCAAACAATTCCCCACCTGCAGCAAAACTGCGCTCACACCCTGGTGCATGGAGCACAGGGTAGGCGCGGGGTCGGGTGGGCTCCCTGTCTGTTCTGCATGCCAGCCCAGCCCCCTCCTCCCAAGAGGAGAGGCAAGTGCTGTGATTATTGTCTGGGAGGGACATCTGTGATCCTCGCTCCAGGCACAGGCTCTGGCAGGACACCGAAGCTACCCAGACATTCGGCTCTTCCCTCCATCTGCTTGGGGTGACCGGCAGCCTGCAAGTCCAGCCACAGCCACCTGTGAGGTCGCACGTTGGCCTGTGGGGAAGCATTCCTGGAATAAGATGTCATGTGTCTATTTATGTTGTAGCCAGATGACAGAAGGTGGAGATACAAAAGCTAGGCATGTTTCCATACGGAGGCCTCCTTACTGCGCACGTGGCGGGGTGTTGGCTCCTCATTGGAAAGAAGAATCAGAAGCTAAGGTGAATGGCTTCTGGAAACCCTGGAACAAGAGCTCAGACCTCCCTGCTCACTTTAGAACATTCCAGTTCTATTCAGCGAATGCAAACTTTTGGCCAGGACTTAGAGCAGGCTCAGGCCCTATAGCACCCCACCCCAACCATGGTCTGAAGATCCATGTCCTTCTATTCTAAATTCTTTTGGTAATGTTTATTCATTTTTGAGAGAGAGAGAGAGAAAGAGAGAGAGAGAGAGAGAAGCAGAGCAAGTGGAGGAAGGGGAGAGAGAGAGAGGGAGACACAGGATCTGAAGCAGGCTCCATACTCTGAGCTGTCAGCACAGAGCCGACACAGGTCTCAAACTCACAGACCTCGAAATCACAACCTGAGCTCAAGTTGGACACCTAATGACTGAGCCACCCAGGTGTCCCTAAAGATCCATGTCCTTGTAAACCTGGAGTTAAATTTCAAACTGTTTTCACTCATTCAGCAGCCCTGGATAAGGGCAACACACATATAGGAAACCTGAAGAGAAGTAAGGCTTGTCACAGCATCAATGTCTGCTATTTATTCATTTGTTAGGTTGATTTTGCTGAACCTGCCCACTTAGGTCTCTAGAACACCGACCCCAGCAAGGTGGTCAGTTGGGTCCACCTCTTGCATGTATGTATTTATGCCATAACTAAATGATTCTTTTACATTCTCTACCATGAAAATGTCATTTTTGTTAGAAACTCAACTTAAAGAGTATACATAACAAAAAATCGAGGTACCCATTACAAATCCTCTACCCCTTAGCGAAATGTCAGGAAAAGAACTCTATATCTTGGGCAAATTCAGACCCTGTTTTTCTGCAATTTGTTTTTTGTTTTTGTTTTTAATTATCAGATATTGGGTGGATCCTTCCTATGTTTTGGACACATCCTGATTCCTTAAAAATTTTTTTTTTTACATTTATTTATTTTTGAGAGACAGAGAGAGACAGAGCATGAGTGGAGGAAGGGCAGAGAGAGAGAAGGAGACACAGAATCTGAAGCAGGCTCCAGGCTCCGAGCAAACGTTCAGCACAGAGCCTGATATGGGGGTTGAACCCACAAACAGTGAGATCATGACGTGAGCCGAAGTCAGATGCTTAACCAACTGAGCCACCCAGGCACCCCCTGATTCCCTTTTATTGGGTGCATCCTGACTTCCTTTTGTATATAACACCACTTTCAAAAACTATCCAGGAATAGAGCTGTTTCTAAGAAGTGTGTCTTTTAGGATGTGTTACGGAGAGTTCTTTCTTATTTATCTATAGTGCAATTGCAGCTTTAACACAAACTGGCCCACCTACTATTACAGTTGAGAGTGCTCACATTCCAGAGGCTTCTGTGGAATGCTCAGTGCAGTCAAGCAGCTTTCTGTTCTCTGCAATCTCTCGTCTAACGTGAAGTGAAAGGCAAAGGTGGAAGGCATTTCATATTCCACCCGAGATTTGTCAGGGAGAGGACCGTTTCCATGTCGAGTTTGACCTGAAAACAGCATTCCCACTGTACAAAAGTAAGCCATGGATTTTGTGGTTCTTATTGGGATATAACAGAAAACGATTCTTCCCCAGCTTACAGGAGGGGACGCCAAGCCCTTTTAATGCAATCATGTCTCATAGCTTGGGCAGATTCTATAAACTTCTGTAGTTGAGGTCAAAAGCCCACTTCAGCTCACCACTGTGAGAGAGCTGCCAGGAAGTGTGGATTTAATGCCCTCCAAGAGCTCCTTGAAGATAAAATTATACTGGGAGAGCAATGGAAATGGAAACTGTCACTATTTTCTAGTTTCCGTTGATAAGGAAACTGAGTTGCATGGGGTGAATTGATTGACAAACTGTTATACTTAAAATACATTCAACTAATATGTCCATATCAAATGGATCTTGGTTCCCTAATTTAAAAACCAATGTGATTTTTAGTTTTTCAATAAACAGTGCTAAGATAAAATACCAAAGTTTTATAATATTATTATATATTTAAAAATAATATGTCCATTATGTCAACAAATATTTATTGATTGGGCATTCTTCTGGATACTAAGGACAACGTGGGGGAAGCAGAATAGATGGTGTCTTTACTCTAAAAAATCTAATAAGAAAGACAATAGGGGCACCTGGGTGACTTAGCTGATTAAGTGTCTGACTCGATTTTGGCTCGTCATGATCTCATGGTTCATGAGTTTGAGCCCCACATGGGACTCTGTGCTGACAGAGTGGAGCCCACTTTAGATTCTATCTCTCTCTCTCACTGTCCCTTACTTGTTCCTTCTCTCTCTCTCTCTCAAAAATAATAAGTAAACTTTAAAAAAATTTTAAAAAAGAAAGACAAAAAACCTGATTAAATTAATCAATAACATAATTGTGATAAGCAATAGGCAAAGAATCGTATAGGGGACGTGATAGTGACTGAGTAGTCGCCTTGTGTCATCTGCTCCCTTAAGACCTCTCTACAGATGTGACATGTGAGCTGAACTGATGTGATTGCAGGGTTGCTATGCATAGGTAGGTGGGGAGAGCATTCCAGGGTTAGGACACATGTCGCCCAGGGCCCTAAGGCAGGAATTAGATGGAATATTAACTGAAAAGAAAGGGTAAACCTTTGGGCACGAGGGCAGGAAGGGACCATCAGGCCTGATGTGAGTGGGAGCCAGAGGGTCCATGAGCCAGGAGATGGAGTTTGGATTTTATTGTCTGCGTGATGGAAATCCGATGGAGTGTTTTCACTGGCACATTGATGTCGTATTATTTGCATTTCAGTAACATCACTCTAGCTTCTATGTTTGAAATAACTAGAGGGTGGGGAATGGGTCCAAGCAGGAAGACCAGGTGGGAAGCTATCCGAGTTGCCCAAAGGAGAGAGGATGCCCATCGTGCTGTAAGACAACGGTAGGGGCATGGACCATATTGGATGATTGGGCGTATATTTAAGAGACAGATTTTATGGCATTTGTTGATGGACTGAAATTGCGGTAGGCGGTGGGATGTTTGAAAATGTTGGCAAAGTTTTCAGGTTGTGAGGTTTTCAGAAAATAGAGTAGTCAGGGAGAAGCAAGTTGACAAAATTGCTTCTCTGGCTCAGCGAACTCCCCGCCTCGACTTCTTAACTTCCTGCTGTGATGCCTTCCGTCTTCAGTTTTCATGGCACTAACTGAACTCTAGGTGACACTTGAAGAGTTTTACGGGCTTCTCTCATTTTCCACCAACATCGTGAAGACTGAAACGAAACTTCTGGATAGGCGGATGGGAATTTCCGCATTCAGGAGGCATTGAACAGACGTGGAATGGAGTCAAGAATGTAAATTATCATCTCAGCAAGTCAAACCGATGGATCCCCACACAGGAAGGGGGCCCAGGAGGGAGAGGGGCCGGGACTTGAATGAGAAGTCATATGCTGAGTTTTCACACAGCCTCATTTCCAAGAGGTCAAGGGAGAAGAAAGACATTGCTAACAGAAGTGTTAGGGACTGAATATTTGTGACTTCCCTAAACTCATGTGAAATATGAACGACCCAGGGGATGGTATTAGGAAGTGGGGTCTTTGGGAGGTGATTAGATGTGGAGGGTGGAGACTCATGCATGGGATTAGTGGCCTTTACAAAGGGACCTCAGGAGAGTGCTCTCGCCCTCTCTCTGCCGTGTGAGGACACACGAGAAACTGGCAGTCTGTAGCCTCGTAGAGAGCCAGCACCGGTGCCCATGCAGGGACACTGATCCTGGACTGTCAGCCCCCAGGACTGTAAGAAGTAAGTTTCAGTTGCTTATAAGCCATGCTGCTGTAACAGCCAAACACAATAAGGGCCATGCCAGCAAAGGCGGAGAGCAGAAGTGTATGCGGGGCAAGTCGGGGTGCTCCCAGGAGGTGCTCCCAGGGAGGGAAGGCTGGAGGCTAATGCGGAGTTTGCAGAATTTTAAGCAGGGGAGTGACATAACTGGCCCTCCTTTCTGGAAGAGTCCCCAGGTTGCAATGAACAGAAGCGATCAGAAGGTTCAGGAGAGGATGAGGTTATTCCAGGAGTAATTAGAAAATCACTCTGGCTGGGGCACCTGGCCGACTCAGTTGCTGGGCCATGCGATCTTTTTTTTTTTTTTTTTTTTAGTTTATTTATTTATTTTTGAGAGAGAAACAGAGTGAGTAGAGAGAGAGAGAGGGAGAGAGAAAATCCACAGCAGGCTTCCCACTGTCGGCACAAAGCCCAGGCTTGAACTCATGAGCCTTGAGATCATGACCTGAGCAGAAACCAAGAGTCAGAGGCCTAACCAGAGAGTGTGCAACTCTTGATCTCAGGGTTGTGAGTTTGAGTCCCACACTCGATGTAGAGAAGATAACTTAAAATCTCAAGAAAAAAAAAAAAAAGAAAGAAAGAAAATCACTTTGGCTAATATAGTAAGGGTGCTGATACTTTGAGAAGAGCTGACCATTTCCCCACATGGGTGCCATTCCCAGCTCCATCTATATCATTGTCGCCTGCCTGTAGATGTATAAGGCAAGTCACATATAATTGCAAATATTTCAAGTGAAAATAGGAGTGCCTGGGTAGCTCTGTCTGCTAAGTGTCTGACTCTTTTTGTTTTTAATTTTTTCATGGTTATTTATTTATTTATTTATTTTTGAGAGAAAGAGAGAGAGAGAGAGCGAGCAGGGGAAGGGCAGAGAGAGAGGGAGAGAGAATCCCAAGGAGGCTCCATGCTGTCAGCACAGAGTCCGATGCAGGTCTTGAACCCACAAATGTGAGATCATGACCTGAGCTGAAACCAAGAGTCTGAAGCTTAACCAACTGAGCCACACAGGTCCCCCAAGCCACTGACTCTTGATATTGCCTCAGGTTGTGATCTTGCAGTCTTGGGGGGTGGGCAATCTAGCCCCCCATTGGGCTCTGTGCTAACAGCTGGGAGCGTGATTAAAATTCTCTCTCTCTCTCTCTCTCTCTGCACCCTCTGCACACACACGATCTCACAGACACACAGACACACAGACACACAGACACACACACACACAGACACACAGTCTCTCAAAATAAATAAATTTTTTAAAGGTGAAAATACAAAACAGAGAAATCAATTTTCATAAGGCATTTTCTTTAACTCAGTATGCCCAAAATATTATCATTTGCATGCATGAATCAGCACTAAGCATCCATGAGACATTTCACATCATTGTTTTCATGCCAAGTCTTCAAAATCTGCCATCACACTCACAGCACCCCTGTATGACCTATCTGTTTTCCAGTGCTTCATAATGAGGTCTACCACAATGGACAGCCTTGATCTAGAATGTTCTAGAGGCCCACTCAAAAACTCAGCCGGTGACCTCCCAAACATATTCATCATCAATTATGAACTGGAGCCGGAAGACCCTGATTGTAGCTGCCGTCCATCCACAAAGTCGCTATAAGATCCTGAGGCAAAAGAGACCACGGCTTGGACATAAGTCCTGTGCTTTCAGGCTGGGAGGGCTGGCAGTAGTGACCCCCTTCAATTTGAAGATCCAGAGACTGAATACTTTCTCGGCTGTGGCAGTGGGGGGATCTCAAGGGATCAGAGAGCCTGCCACAGCCTTCTAGATTCAGGGCATGGATGTCCACTTTCCTGTGAGCCACTGCTCTGGCCCAAGCCTGTGTGATCTGATGGCGGGAGCTGAGCTGGCCCCGTCATTGAGTGAAGGAAAGCCTGCTGGTGTGTTTCTGGGGTGTGGGAAGTGGGCAGGGTGGCCCGGCTCCCTTGAGGCTCATCCCATGAGTCAGAAAGATGCCCCGCAGTGCCAGGGGCACAGTGAGCGATAAGAGGCAGCTCGGACCAGATCTCGGGATTCATCACCCGCTGCCCCAAGTTACTTCTTGCAAAAGATGAGGTGCTAACCTGTCTGGTCTGGCTGCATTTCAGCACGGGGAATTAGCCTGCCCCTGAATTCCCCTAAGAGCTTCAGCTGGCCAGAACTTTCTCCACTTTAGCTCCTCCTCTTGCAATGGATTCAGCCTGGGAAGTGCCAAGTGACATGGGTGTGTAAGAACCTTTTCTGTCGAGCAGATCGAGAGCTCCCAGAGGCATCCCCTCATTCTGAGTTAAGAAAATAGATGGAGGGGTGCCTGGGTGGCTCAATAGATCCAGCCACCAGCGCTTGGTTTCAAGTCAGTTCATGATCTCACGGTTCATCGGTTCGAGCCCTAAGTTGCACTCTGTGTTGGCAGCATGGAGCCTGCTTGGAGTTCTCTCTCTCCATCTCTCTCTGCCCCTCTTCTGCTTACACGTTCTTTCTCTCTCAAAATAAATAAGGAAACATTTTTATTTTATGTTTATTTTTTATTTTATTTATTTTTATTTATTTCTAGGAGAATGAGAGAGAGACAGCGTGAGCAGGGGAGGGTCAGAGAGAGAGGGAGATACAGACTCTGAAATTGGCTCCAGGCTCTGAGCTGGCAGTCAGCACAGAGCCTGATGTGGGGCTCGAACCCACGAACTGTGAGATCAAGACCTAAGTGAAAGTCGGACGCTTAACCGACTAAGCCACCCAGGTGCCCCATAAGCAAACATTTTTAAAAAGGTAGCTGTCTTTAAAAAAATGAAAAGAGATGGAGTACTTATACGCATAAACTCATGGATAGAAGATTAAGATAGAAAGGAAGACAGGGAGGGTCACTATGAATATAAATACACACGCACACCTTTGTCTTCAAAAATAACAATTGCTCTGAAGCCTCAGATCTCTGGGAGAGTGCACAGACCAGAAAGCTGAGCAAAATTTTACACAGAGAAGCAAAATAAATTTTGCCAGGACCATTCTTTAAAACTCCTGTGATTTTTCTCACTGGAAAAAAAAAATCACCAGATCCTCATCAAAGCTTAGGGCGTTCCTTTGCATGCAGTTCTAACAGATCTGATTAACAGGATCATTAGCATGGGACTGGGCGCTGACTTCTATCAGAAATCATTTTCTTTCTGTCCCCGCACTTGATTGAGTTTGGGGAGAGCCTCACTACCCTGCACCAGCCAACTAGCTGGGGTCCTCAACTTGAACCCCCCGCCTTCCCACATGTTCTCTCAATCCCCTTTCATTGCCTCTGCTTCCGTACTATTCACCTTTTCAATGGAAAATCATGTATGGAAGTGTTCCTCAAAATGGGGTCCAGGACCCACTTTATTGTAGTTGTTTGGGGTGTCTGTTGAAAGGAATATTTTTGGGTCCTACCTTAGGACTCTTGAATTATAAATGACCTTTGTATCCTGGTCATTCTAATGTTCCTTTATTACTAGAAGGTCAGTGGTTTTCTCATGCTCTCGTGCCCATGGGAATCATTTGGGGAGTTTTGAAAATACTGCGTGGACTCTGCCCTCAGATATTCTAGATTTAATTGGTATTGATCCGGCCTGGGCATCAGAATTTTTAAGAACTCCTCATTGATCTAATGTGTGGCCAAGCTTGGGAATCATTATTTGGGTTTAGATTATATCCTCTGTGCTGGTCTGGTGATCTTATTTTTTTTTAATTAATTTATTTATTTTGAGAGAGACAGAGACAGTGAGAATGGAGTAGGGACAGAGAGAGAGAGAGGGGGAGAGAGAATCCCAAGCAGGGTCTATGCTGTCAGCATAGTGCCTGATGCAGGGCTTGAACCAACAAATGTGAGATCATGACCTGAGCCGGAATCAAGAGTCAGAGGCTTAACCACTTGATCCAGCCTGGCGTCTCGTGACCTGGTATATTTTAAAAGACACTGAGTACCTCCAAGATACACAGACAGACAGGTAATATGCACACGCAAACATGGGCGTGTGCACGCACGCACACACGTATTCTCACACTCACCCTCCTCCACTGTGTGCCTGTCCAAGCCTTGCCAAGATTTCACCTTTCCTGGCAGCCCCAGGCATAACCTTGAAAGTCAGTTACACCCCCAGGCTATGACACCTTGAAGTTGAAACTTCATTTTATGAACCAGGCAGGAGAATTTTTTTTTTTTATTATCTAGTTTATTCACTTTGCTGTAACCTTCGCTCATTAGCGAACATCCCAACACTCAATTCTCAGTGCAAAGAGTAAACACACAAACATATCACGGCCACCCTTCCCGTGGCCCACCGGACTGGCAGATCCTGGCATCCTGATCCCCCGTGGTCCCCATCCCATATCCCAGCCGTTATTTATATGATTATCATTTTGAACGTCTTATTCCACTCCATGGTTCCACAGGAACAAAACGGTTTGGGCCCCCAGAGTGGAGGTGATGTTACCGTAACAGTCACTTAATGTTTATACTTGAGAAAGGAAATGTATTTTTTTCCTTTTTAGTAAATATCTCCCTCATTGATAGTCTAATTTATTTTCCGCCGGAAAGCCTGAGGCTGTAGTTTCCTTAGGGGCTAAGAAATGAGTTTGAGGATGACCAAGGCCAAGTGGAGGGTATGCCTTCAGAACAGCACACGTGCTGGTTTCCAGACCCGGTTCCCCCGGACCCCATGCTCCCGCTCACTGTGCTTGGCACTTGCATTAAGCCAGGGCACAGTCTCTTTTCTCCTGCTACCATCTTAGCTTCATTGCCGCCGGAAGGGTGTAAATTTCCTAGGCCTTTTTGCGAGGAATCTGAATTTAGATAGCGTATTTTAGAACATTGAAGACCTGACATTTTTGTCGATCTTTTCTTCCCCCTTTTTTGGATAGGTAAAGAGTGATTTTGTAGCATCTTAGATGGGGGAGGGGGTTACAGCACAAATTCTAGCCTATTATAAATATTGAAAAATATATTAATCCTACATTCTGCAAACCGTGAACACCATCTGACAGGCACCGTGGGATCTATTAGCTAGACAAGTGACAAGCCCTCAATTGTACTCATTCCCCATTTAACTTAAATGCAACTAATCTCTTCTTTCTCCTGTTGAAAAGTAGATGTGGGATTGGTGAGTTAATAATGTAGACCTTTTCTCTTTCTTAAAATATTCTTTTTTTCTGTTTGTGACTGGGTCCTATTCTCTTTTCTTCACTTACAAATCATGAGCTCTTGTAACATTTATATATAAAGATTAATATATAAATCCATATATACAGATACATACAGATAGATGGATATGAATATCAAGTAGAATCGTGGCTCAAACTTCACGACTTTATGAATTATTTGAGGCTTAAATTGCCATTTTCGTATCTAAACATTAAACTTCCAGTTTGACCAAAAGTCAAACCTTAGGACACAAAAAAAAATTTTTTTTTGCAGTGAATTGACTTTTTTTCCTTTTCTATTCTCTCTGAACATTTTCATTTGTTTGCAAAGGAAAATAATGTTCATAAAAAATGCTTCTCACCCATGTCATTCATCCTCTTTGTTTCGATGTTGAAGACCTTGGCCAGATGGAAGCTCTTTTGGAAGTCGTTGAAGTAAGCCTCCAACTTGGTGCCCAGGGGACCACATCTCCTGGTCTTCATGTTCTTATAGTCTCCTGTCGACCCTCCCTCCACTGAATAAAGTCTGGACTGGACAGTGGAGAGACGTTGGCAGAAGGCTTTCAAGGTTAGATTATAAAAGTTCCTCTAGCAGTCTCTTAGATAATTCATGGAGTAAGCCAGCTCCATGTCATAACCAGAATGGTCAAATATATCAAGTAAATATGTAGGACTCCCAGCTAAATTTGAGATTTGTTTAAACGATGATTTTCTTCTTTTTTAAAATTTAAGTTCAAGTTAGGTAGTATACAATGTAGTCTTGACTTCAGGAGTGGAACCCAGTGATACATCTCTTACATATGGCACCCAGTGCTCATCCCAAAAAGTGCCCTCCTTAATGCCCATCACGCACTTAATCCATCCCCCACCAATCTCTTCTCCAGCAATGTTCAGTTTGTTTTCTGTATTTAAGAGTCTCTTGTGGTCTGCCTCCCTCTCTGTTTTTATCTTATTTTTCCTCCCCTTCCCCTACATTAATCTGTTGAGTTTCTCCAATTCCACACATGAGTTAAATCATATGATATGTCTTTCTCTGACTGACTTATTTCTTTCGTATAAGTATTGCTTATGTAATATGAGAGACATACTCATGTATTAAAGTTTTTTCACAGTTTATCAGGAATTTAAGTTTAATCAGGTGCTCCGTATTTTATCTGGCAATATTAATAATGATACTTAATTTGCCTCAGGAGAAGGGCCCATACGTGGTGGGAAACTGAGGCTTCCAACCAACCGCCAGCGCCAACTTGAGAGTCATGTGAGTGAATTATCTTAGAAGCAGACTCCCAAGCCCCAGGCATGGACCCTCATGAGATATTTTAACCAGAACTGACCAGCCAAGGAGTACTCTCTAATTCCTGCCCCACAGACACGATGAAAGCTGATACTTAAGTATTACTATTGTATTTTTTATTAAATAAATATTGAATTGTTTTAAATAAATATTATTATTTATTTTACTAGTATTTTATTTTGTGTATAGTATCTTAAAAGAATTTTAGGACCACTTCTGAGGTCATAGATAATAGATAGCTAATGAAGAAATTTTGATATGGAAGAGGATTTTCCTTTTTGAGTTCCCTTATGAGTTGATTTGGAGGGGTACCTGGGTGGCTCAGTTGGTTAAGTGTCCGACTTCAACTCAGGTCATGATCTCTCTGTCCATGAGTTCAAGCCCCACATCAGGCTCTGTGCTGACAGCTCAGAGCCTGGAGCCTGCTTCAGATTCTGTGTCTCCCTCTCTCTCTGCCGCTCCCCCACTCATGTTCTCTCTTTCTCTCTCTCTTTCAAGTAAATAAACATAAAAATCTTAAAAATAAGTATTTTTAAAAAGTTGAATTGGAAAAAAAAAATAAGCCCCATTGACACACCTGGAGGTCAAGAGTTATGCTGAAAGCAAAAACCAAACTCAGATGAGGAGTTGAATGGAATTAATGGCAGAGGTTAAGAGTGAGGGGCATCTTGGCCGATTTCCTAGGGGCAGTCAGGAGTATTTGGCTCCCCCTCATTGACCATGGCTTTCCTACCACCTTAATACTCTTTATTTTGTAGCAAAGGTACCTGAGTCATTTGCACTGGGGCTTGGAAGCATCCTGGTGAGAGAGTAATCAAAACCCCATCCCTTTCTTTTATAGGTTGAATCTTGTTGTCATGTATTTGGTAGGCTGCGCGAACCTCTGGAAAGCCAGTCATTAGAACAAACTTGAGATGGAAACTCGTCTTTAGGGAAGCTGGATGCAGACATGATCTCATCAGCAGGGTCCTCGGCTTGTGGGAGAAGTAGGTGTCAGCAGAGCTGTGTGAGGCCGGAAGTCCCTGTAGACCTGGCCCTTCCTCCCTGGACTTATGGTCATCATGCATCTGCAGTGGCTGGGCCTCAAGTGTTGTTCTGGCCTGAAAAGCCTGGATCAGCAAGGTAACCGTGGCAGAAGGGGATAAGCTTCCATTGGACCACGGAGGAGCCATGGCCAGTGGTGATGCCCTGTGCCATTGTCTTTGATGTCTAAAGTCCCCCACTGCTTAGTGCCAGGTATGAGAACTAACCATTTTGGATGGGGGTTTCTGGATGATTTCGGGAAAATGGCATGTCTTTAAGGGGAAGACATCCGCAAGCTTGCTATATTGGTCAGGTGGGAGATTCCATGATTAATCATTCTATATTAATTATATTATATAAAGAACACAATGTATCATATTATAACATATGATACAATATATTAATAATAATAACATATACCAAATAGGACCATACTTGTATCTCAAATGAAGTCATTCTCATCAGTTTCAGTAAGGTAAGCCTGGAAGGTTGTCTGAGCCTGGATTATGAGTCTTAAACGTTTGACTGAGAAGTCGGAGCTTCATGTCATAAGCCAAGGATTCTCATATTTTAATGGGCATCAAGATGACTCTGAGAGCTTGTAGAAACAGTTGCTGGAAGCCATGATCTGGAGTCACTGATTCACTGGATATGGGGTGGGACCCAAGAGTTTGCATTTCTAGCACCCTCCTGGGTGATGTCCATGCCAGTGGTCTGGGGACCACATTTTGGAAACCACTGTTGTAAGCAGCCAGTGTCAGTGCTGAGTTGGAGCAGAGCAATACTATGAACCAGAAGACTCTGTTTACAATTGCAAAATACAACAGGGTACAAAAGTCAAGACGAGGGGCACAGATCCAAGACCAAGTCTAGCTGGGAAAATCCTACAGAAGGACTAGGATCCTCCTGTAATGCCTGGAACTTGCTATCCGTGCCAGCTTTTCCCTCTGATGGTTATGGGCCTTTGATGCGTGCTCTTCATTAAGAAACCATGAAGGTACTTGAGGCTACTGTAAAAGCTCGAGGCTTTTTCCATGCAGCTGCCTCTCTCTGTCGAGACCGGTGATGCCCCTGTTTTTTGGTGAGGTCAGAGGCACATTTTCTGACTTCATTCAATTCCGAGAAGTTTGCTTCTGGACTGGCCTCTGCGAACCTCCCCTGTGCCGCTGAGGGCAGTTCTCCTTGGGGAAAGAAAAATGTATTTTGTGTCTGTGGCACTGTGAGGTGGGCGGGAAGGAAGCTGAGATTTTCTACCTTTACAACCAGGCTTCCAGTTCTGTGCTTGCCAAACTCAGTCAGCAGCTGGCACCAAAGACAGAAAGTAATGTTGAGTGGATTTCTTCCTTTTTCTTCCCCCCCTTGGTTTTCTCAAAAGATTTCGACAGACGAAATAATATTCCTTCTGCTCCCTGTCCCTGCCATAATGGAGTCCATTTGTCTAAATTACAGACTTCAGCAATTATTTGTGCTCTCTTCAGAGCGGAAAGGCAAATTATCTCTGCTCTGAGTGAAGGTGGGAGAGGTACCAGGAACTTTGTGTTCTTCCGTAGGGAGGAGGAGAGATGTCCAGAGAGCCTGCTGTGGGCCACACCTAGTGTGTGTTCTTATTGGACCTTCACTTCAGCCTCACGAGTCAGCTGTTGTCATTGCTCCCATTGCTTTTATTTGAAAAATTTCCTTTGAATAATTTGAGACTTAGGGAAGAGTTGGGAGAATAGTGCCTTTTCCATATATCCTCCATCCAGCATCCTAGAGCATCTCACATGTCCAAGGTATATTTTCAGACATCAAAGAATTAACATCACAACGTTGCTATTAGCTCAATTGCAGACTTTATCCAGATTTCACCAGTTTTCCTACTAATATCCTGCTTCTCCAAGGTACGACATCATCTTTGGTAGTCATGTCCCCCTAGTCTCCTCCGATCTGAGAAAGTCTCTCCAGGGACGATTTCCTTGTTGTTCATGACTTGGATGCGTTTTAAAGAGCATTTAAAAAAAGAAAAGCCTCTCAACTTTGATTATTGTAATATTTTCTCATAATTAGGCTGAGATTAGGGGTTTGGGGAAAGAAGCATACAGATGTGATGTGACCTATCTCACCCTGCAGATGAGAAAGCCAAAGGTCAAGGTGATTAAAAAATTGGCCAAGGTCATCCAAGTTAGTGTCTTTGTCTTCCAAGATTTCTGAACCAATGTCCTACCAAGACTCTTCCTAAGGGAGCATGAAATCAAAGGTCAGTCATGGAGACAATGGGAGAGATTGCCTTTTGGGGAAAAGCCACCGGAAGGGGAATGAACCCCCTTAGAATGGTCTTTATTCACCGGGGTCCAGGGAGGGGACAATCTCAAGATGCTTTAAAGTTTAAAATACCATCTGAGGGGACATTACTTCAGCCGTGTTTAGATTTTACCCCTCTGGACCTTTTCCTTTTTTTTTTTTTTTAACTGTTTATTTATTTATTTTGAGAGAGAGCGAGCAGGAACAGGGGAGGGGCAGGGAGAAAGGGAGAGAATCCCAAGCAGGCTCCATGTTGTCAGCACAGAGCCTGATGCAGGGCTTGATCTCATGAGCCAAGGGATCATGAGCTGAGCCAAAACCAAGAGCCAGCCGTTCCCGGGCTATTTCTTTTCCATACAAACAGCATCCCTCCAGCTGTGAAGCATCTACTTCTCCCTTGTATTTATTGGCCTCTCTTTCCTATTTATTACTAGCTTAAAGGGAAACAGCAATATTTTTTAAATGATTTGTGTGGTTTTCACAACATTGTTGATAACATGAGTCTCACTGAGCCCTAAAACAAGTCATCAGATTTTCAAGCTGGTCCAACTCCCTCACTTACAAATGCAGGAAACTGAGTCTCAGGATGGAGAAGAGGAGTCAATATTTTTTAAGTCACTCATTGAACACACTTGTTACACTTACTTTTTATTTTTTTAATCTTTAACTTTAAAAAATTCTTTTAATGTTTATTTATTTTTGAGAGAGAGAGACAGAACACAAGTGGGGGAGGGGCAGAGGGAAAGAGGGAGACGCAGAATCCGAAGCAGGCTCCAGGCTCTGAGCTGTCAGCACAGGGCCCTACGTGGGGCTCAAACTCACAAACTGAGAGACCATGACCTGAGCCAAAGTCAGATGCTTCAACGACTGAGCCACCCAGGCTCCCCAACACTTACTTGTTAGATAAATACTGTGAAGTGAGTGTTAAAGCCTCCATGTGAAACATGAGGCAGTCATGGGAATTATTGCCCTGGGGGATGGCTTTGATGGTGGAGGTGATGCTTGAACACAGCCAGACAGTCCCAGCCCCAGCCTAGAGCTTTCTCACTTCTACCATCTTGTTGGATTAAGCAAACCAGAATTTGCCAAAACATGTGATGACCTCATAGTCTGAAATTAATGATGAATCAATAGCCAATGTATTGCCTCATACTAAATTGGCACCTGAAAGTTCCCAAGCTTTGGGTGGATTTGCCAACCCTCTTCTTTACTCTAAGGATAGCAAGCCTGTGCTGTGCACAAGAGCTCAGACAGGATACTGAAATGATTGCCTTTAATCTGTTTTTCCCAGATGATTAGACAGAAACTTCAAAAGAGTGTTCTTCCCCCCACCCCTCCCACATGGATTAAGTGGTGCTTTCATTCATTCAACAAACATTAAGAATTATCTGGGTAGAAAAAAATTATTATCTAAGTATAAGACATTGTCTTAGGTGCTTTGAGAAATAACATTGGTGAATTGCGTGGGTCCAATGTTTAAAGATTTTATTCTTGGCACTGGGTGTGTGTGTCTGTGCATGTCTGCATATGTGTGTATAAAATCATATAATTTCTAATACATAATAACTCTCATAATATCACTCTGTGGTCAAAATTATCATTTCTATTATATAAGTTGAGATTTTTGCATCTCCAAGAGTTTGTTTCCATGTTTGTGGCCTTCATGTTTATTTTTATACATAAAAATTTTAATGTTTATTTACTTTTGAGAGACAGAGACAGAGCATGAGTACAGAAAGGGCAGAGAGAGAGGGAGACACAGGATCCGAAGCAGGCTCCAGGCTCCAAGCTGTCAGCACAGAGCTTGATGCGGGGCTCGAACCCACAAGCAGTGAGCCAGAGTTGGACGCTTAACTGACTGCGGCACTCCGGCGCCCCAGTGGCCTTCATGTTTATAAAAGAAAAACTTCACACCAAAATCTGCATACCTCTGTTCATGCCCCTCCCCTGGGTGGCTCCAGCAGGAAGTGAAGACGTGTGCCAATGGTGTGGTAATGCACGCTACATCACATGACCACCAAAAACTAAAAGGTGGTTAGTGACAACAGTAAACTGGGTTGTTGGTGTGTGTATAAAGGGAGGTCTTTTTCTTTGCATCTAGAAACTTCCTTAACAGTTGTGTGCAGGAGGTACTACTAGGTGGCCTCGTGATGAGCACCTTTGTTTCGTTCATGCTGCACCAATATCCCATCCCCCGTTCTCCTCTATACCAAGTCCATGCGCTTCTGAACAGAACTGAGCCATCCCCAGCTCCAGGGAGGAGACCGTGACACAAACCTGGACATTCATGGTTAAGGAGCGTAGTGTGACCTAGAACACACTATTGGCAACTGGATGAGAGCTGGCCTTGGAATTTGCTGGAAAGAGGCTCTCTTCTCTGTCATCATCTTTGCCATGATGGTGTAAAACCTGACTAATAAAGAAACTGGCAAAGGGGAAACCAACCAAAGAAGCAGAAACATAGTTTCTTTACAAATATCATGTGTGTGCCTGGATCCAACTGTGCCTGAAGTCAGATTAGCCCTGGATTTCTCAGTTACTTGAGGCAATAATTAAATTTCTTTTTCTTTTTAAATGTTTACTCTTGAGAGAGAGAGACAGAGACAGAATGTAAGTGCCAGAGGGGCAGAGAGAGAGGGAGGCACAGAATCTGAAGCAGCTCCAGGCTCCAAGCTGTCAGCACAGAGCCTGATACGGGGCTGGAACTCACAGACCATGAGATCATGACCTGAGCCAAAGTCAGCCCCCCATGCGCCCCAATAATTAAATTTCTATTGCTTGCAATCAAAAGACTTCAGGTTAATGCATTGCTGTAAGAGGAAAGAACTTTGGGAATTAATAGTACAGTTCGGGAGAGAGAGGAACAGGAGGAACATGAGAAATGACACACGGTTTTCCCTGGCTAAGGGGCCTGCCCTTTGAACCATTGCTTGGGGAGTTGTTCTGAGTTTAAAAGGTATCTCCTAAAAGCCAGGCCTTAACTACCTCTATGCAACTGAGAGTGCAGAATCAATTTTGTTCTTCCTAATTCAATTTTCGATGAGTGTTAGAACTAACGGGGAAAAAAATTAATAGTCACTTCAACCCTTTTACAGCAGTAACTGCCCTCTCGTCTTCTCTGTATCATTTACTCAGGTCCCTTTTTTCCCCTGAAAGGAAGAGAGGCAGGGGAGGGGAAGAAATACATACAAAAAAAGAAAAAAATATATATATATGTATATACATATATAAGACATAAATATATATGTTTTATATAAGACATATAAAAGACATAGGGAGCTTTCCAGTGCTATTTCACACACAGGGTAGCTCCAGAGATTTTTTGTTTTTGAATTTCAAGTTTCAGGTAAGGGGTCAGCTGTAGAACCTTTCCTGGGGTGGCCAGATTAAAACTCGCATCAGATGAATACGCCTTAATGTCTGACAACGGTAATCATAGCTTCTGCCTCTGAGCACCTATTCTGGGCTAGGCCCACTCAGGAATTGATTTAGTGACTATTTATTAAACACCTCCCATGTGCCTTCGGGGATCCCGCTTAATCCTCACGGCAATCAAACGAGGTAGTTGCGAGGATTAATTAAGACTGTGAGTACCATACCCGGAAAGGGAAGGGGATGGGATAAAACAGAGAGCAGGGACACAGGGAAGCCCCCAGAAAAGACCACCTACCATCTGGGGAGACCCGAGCCTCCTGGTGGAGTGTGTTTGGGGGTTCGGTGTATAACCCTGGTGAGCTGCTGCGGGCCCCCCCAAACACACACACAGACTTTTCTCTCTCTTTCTTAGCAACCTATGTGACTGCTTAGGTTAGCCTGGGATTCTCCAGCGAAAGACTGGCTAATAAAACATGTTAGAATGGATCCGATTTGCTCTTTAAGACGTCCAAGAGCCAGGAGGTGGCCATAAATCCCAGGGCAAATGGGAATATGGTGATATTTGGGGGAAGCCTAATGACAGAGGATCCCATCTGACTTTACATGAGCACCCATGGAGTCTGTGATAATTCGGTGCAGCCCCAGGAACTGGCAGAGGCCAGCCTCTCTTTGGCTGTCTCTCCCCAGCCTCTCTGCCTCTCTCTCACTTGCTAAATACATTTTCCCAAAAGGCTACACACTCCCTCCCTCTCTCTCTCTCTTTTTTTTTTCCCTAGGACTGTGAGTTCTTGAGATGTTCTCCTTGGTTTTTCCTTTTACAAATTAATTACAGTTGAAACTTGCTCCTAAATCCAGAGAATGTGGTTCTGTTTGTGGGAAGGTTTTCCTTACATGGGTCCCTAATCCTAGAAGACTTCAATTCCTCCTTCATGTGATTTCAGTACAAAGAAGATTTTGGATGTTAAGTCATCAAAAGTCTGCAAAACTGCATATATTTTATCTTTGTTTTTGTTGTGAGTTGTTTTTTGATTCTGTCCCCCCTCCCAGCTACTTCCCCCCTCCGGATAGATAATGCCAGGGCAAAAAAATAAATAAATAAATAAAAATGTCTGGGGAAAGATTCGGCTTAGGTCTGTCAAGCCTAAAAACCTTTAATCCTTCCCTTCTCTGTAATGAGTTTGAGACACCGATGATTTGGTTTCCCCCAAGCCTTTCTGGGTACGATCCAATCAATGTTTAATTTCCCCAACTGGCTCTGTGAGAAGATTTATTTCCTTGTGTTTGTCTTGCAAACAATATTTGTTCTAAACTTTGCACAAAACAAGGAGAGAATGCTGATTTTTCTATTTCCTTTTTGTTAAAAGCGAGGATTTTATGGAGAGAAAAATGCACTGCCGACAGACACTGCCATAGATGCATGCTGGTAGGCTGGCTGCACTTGCACAAACAAGCAAGATGGAAACCCATGCTCCTGGACGTGCTTTGCTCCACCAGCCGCCTCCGTTCTGTGACAACTTCCCTGAAGCAGAAAATTTCCTTTGAATTCTTTCCACTCAATCCTGTCTTGTATCATATTAAATTGTTTCTTTCTTTCCATGGTTACCTCTCTATACCCATCCTTTGAATGTCCACCAAATGCATCCTTGGGGTCTTCTTGTTCTCCAGTATTACTTCTTATGGTTCAAGGTCTATGGCCTCCAAGGAAGTATCCCCTACCCAGACTCAAGGGCCACCACCCTATCTGTTGTCTGCTACATGATGAGTCTTCATCCCACCCATGCACCCTTTCTCCTTAGTTACCTAGAAAGGTGGGACTTTTCCTCAGGGCCAACCAGACAGTCTAAATACCTGGTTACATGATTGCTAAAATTGCCCAGTCTTGCAGTTTGGAAATGCTCTCATGCTTTATGAAATAGACCCATTCACATAATATGAATATTTGAGCAAAACAAAACAAAACAAAATACACAAAGTTACAAAATGCTATCATCTTAAAAACAGTCAACTATTATCTAACAGTTGGTCAACATTACTTCAAACTTACTTCTCATCCGTGCACATGGATACAAGTCTAGATAGTGAGGGGCCCCTGGGTGGCTCAGTAGGTTGAGCATCTGACTCTTGATTTCAGCTCAGGCCACTCTCCCAGGGTCCTGCGATAGACCCCCACATCGGGAGCCATGCTGAATGTGGAGCCTGCTTCAGATTCTCTCTCCCTCTTGCTTTGCCCCTCACCCCGACTGGTACACACAGACACACACACTTTCTTTCTCTCTCTCTCTCTCTCAAATAAAAATAAATTAATAATTAAATTAAATTAAAATTTAAAAGTCTAGAGAGTTAGATGGATATACAGATGGAAGCAACTTTGGAAAAAATGTCCCATTTATTACACATACTGAGTTTTAGGATTTTGAAAATGATTTTATTTACCAACAAAAGACAAAGAATCTGATGTAGAAAAGCAATAATTGCTGAACTACAATTAAATGTCTTTTTATGAATCAGGGGAGTCTTTAAAAAAATTTTTTTTATTGTTTTATTTATTTCTGAGAAGGAGATACAGAATCTGAAACAGGCTCCAGGCCCTGAGCTAGCTGCCAGCACAGAGCCTGATGTGGGGCTTGAACCCATGAACTGTGAGATCATGACCTGAGCTGAAGTTGAAGGCTTAACTGACTGAGTCACCCAGGAGCCCCCAGGAGAGTCTTTAACACCGTGTTCAGTTTCAAAATAAGAGTAACAGACAATTAGAAGTTGGGGATCATTGGCGTCCTATTTGATTCTTTTTAAAAATTGCCATGAAAGTAGCTTTTAGGGCAGTATTTATTGATTCTTTGCTATGAAAGGTAGAAATTTCTGCATAAATATATTTCCTTCTACTTTCCATACTACCCTTTGGGGTTTCTCAGTTTTTAAAAAATTTTTAATGTTTATTTAGTTTTGAGAGAGAGAGAAAAAGACAGAGCATGAGCAGGAGAGAGGCAGAGAAAGCGCACAGAATCCAAGGGAGGTTCCAGGCTCCAAGATGTCAGCACAGAGCCCGATACTCATACTCACAAACTGTGAGATCATGACCTGAGCCAAAGTCAGATGCTTAACCAACTGAGCAACCCAGGTGTCTCTGAGATTTCTCAGTTTTATTATTGGTTTTATATTGCCAAGTTTTGTAACATACATGTTTCATTCTGTAACCATAAATCCCATGGCCACCTATACCAACCTCAGTATTCTAAAGATTCAATTCTCAGTGCCAACCCTCTTTTTTATCAGTTTATTTTTATTTATTTTTAAAGAGAGAGAGCAAGCAAGGGAGGGGCAGAGAGAGAAAAAGAGACAGAATCCAAAGCAGGCTCCGCACTGTCAGCTCGAAGTCAGATACAGGGATTAAATTCAAGAACCCTGAGATCATGACCTGAGCTGAAGTCAAGAGTCAGATGCTTTACCAACCGAGCCACCCAACCATCCTTCAGTGTCAATACTTCTAATTCATTTTTTTCTACTTTGAATGTTTATATTTTGATCTTTTATGTTCCCCCCTCTGGAGGGCTTTATTTTCAAGCTCTTGAGTTTTGGCGAATTTTTGTGCATGACTGTTATACATGAAGGATGTTGTGTAATTATGCTATGGAGGAAAATATAATTTACTGGTGGAGGGAAACAAATTTAGAAATTAGAAACAGAATATGGTATGCCAATAAATTCAGGTAGAAACACTGAGAGCAGCAGAGGAGATGGGGAGGGAATGTCCGCAAAGCCTTATGTTCTAATGACCCCATTGATGAGTATGTCCAAAGCATAGTTGGAATTCAGTCAAGTGGAGGGGCACACATATCCAGCTAAGAATGTATTCCTGCTTCCTGATTAGGTGTCCTTCCATCCCTTATTTAAATTCCTTAAAAAGATGGGGTGCCTGGGTGGCTTAGTCGGTTAAGTGTCCGACTTTTGCTTAGGTCATGATCTCGCGGTTCGTGGGTTCGAGCCCCGCGTCGGGCTCTGTGTTGACTGCCAGCTCAGAGCCTGGATCCTGTTTCAGTCTGTGACTCCCTCTCTTTCTGACCCTCCCCTGCTCACGCTGTGTCTCTCTCTCTCTCCTAGAAATAAATAAAACATTAAAAAAAATAAAAAAAATAATAAATTCCTTAAAAAGAAATAAGTTATAAGGAAATGGGATCAACTTCATTAAGGGCTGACAGTGTATTTTTGTTTACCTGGTGAATATGTAAAGAATAAGAACAATTTCATATGGATGATTGACCGAGTTAGCTCCATCTCAGAAGATGGTACAGGGAAGACTTTTGGAAGCGACGAAGGTTGAGATGTCTAAGGATAGACCTGGATCTTATTAGCCTGTGAACTAAGAACTTCCAACATGCAGCCAGGATGATTGCTAAGCAAAGGATGTTCCGGGACCGAGGGAAAGAGTCCTTACCAGTTTGTCTGTCACCCTGTAGTCGTGGTGTCCCCTGATGTGATGTGAGTCCCCATCCTCCCTGCTGAGAGGGAGCTTCGGTGAGTGGGGATTCTTGAGAAACATCTCACTTTCCTCACGGCTTGGGAACACTGCTTCTGACACTGACTTTTGTTGAGGACAAACTACAGTTAACTGGCTTCCAATCTTTTTCCTAGGTAATGAATGATGTGTTATTTTTTCTCTGCCTTGCTGCCTGCTGTTTTGGGTCTCTAGCCCTATTTAGGGAGTTCTATCTGTCTTGATCTTCTTCACCTCTGTCAAATTCTTCCCTAGGGCCTACTGGGTGATTTCCTCTGCAAGTTCCAGTCTTTATACAGGAAGCAAAATTTTATTACAACATTGGACATTTTCCCACGACTACCGATGTTGACACCTCGACCATTCATGCTCATTATCTACATTATCCCGTAATTATCCCCAAGGGCATTTCTTACATCCTGGTCTCTGTTTCAGTCTGTTTTTCCCTCTATTTTTCTGGTTGCTTCTTCTTCCTTCCTTCCTTCCTTCCTTCCTTCCTTCCTTCCTTCCTTCCTTCCTTCCTTCCTTCCTTCCTTCCTTCCTTTCTTTCTTTCTTTCTTTCTTTCTTTCTTTCTTTCTTTCTTTCTTTCTTGTTTATTTATTTAGTGTGAGAGAAAATCCCAAACAGGGTCCACACTGTCAGCAGAGAGCCTGACGCAGGGCTCCAACTCATGAACCTTGAGATCATGACCTAAACTTAAATCAAGAGTCGGACGCTTAACAGAGCCTTGCATGTACCTCTCTGGTTGTTTCTAATATAACTTTTATCTCTGGAATCATTTTATTTTTCTCTTGTACCCATTTTCCTGAGCCCTGCCACTCAATTCCTTCCTATTGCCTTATCATCCATTCTTTCATCTACTTCATCTCAACCTTGAACTGTTTGTCAAAAACACTGATCGTCTTCAGTTTCTCCCAAATCTTCAAGTGTTTCTAGGACCAATTCCTCTTTGGTGTATGTTTCCTTCTATATTTGTTCTCATTTTCCTCCCCAGTCTCTATCCTCATCAACTTTCGAAAACCCTGATATTTGCCTCCGAGTATCTACTCATCGTCAAATAGAAGCAGTACTTTCTGGACTATTAAAGACTAGTGTAGAGAGGGAAGCTGCACTTGGGTGAGGCTGTTTGTTAGTGCTGTGGTAAATATCTATTTCGGTTTCTGGCATGCAAGTGGCTTGTAACCATTCCACAGAACCCCATAACGCGTAGATGCTTGGGCTGCAGTGCTTGGAAGGTGGCTCCCATCTCTTTCAACACCGTCCCTGGTCTCCATCAGTATTCCTTGGCTGGGAGACAAGGTCGCAGGAAGCTGACATGGCACATTTGTACTCATTTTCCAGCCTCACCAACCGGACTGTTACGTGGCATTACCTGGGTCTGGGGAGGCATCCCGTTCTGTTTCCTCCATTTCATTTCCCCATCTTTCCTGCCTCTGCTCCACAGCACTAGATCTAAGGGTCACCGGAGGACACCTCCACAGCGCTAGATCTAAGGGTCACCGGATGACACTTTACGGACTCTGAGAGCAAAGAGCTTTTAGAGAAAACTGCTTTCTGCCCAAGGTCTGGGGAGATCTGTGTTGGCTCTTTCCATCCTTCCCATTTGGGTTTAAATTTCATTGCATTTGGCAGAAAGTCTTCCTAGTTTGTGGTTTGGGACCGTGGCCATTTCCTTGTTGCATGGAAAGTGGTATTCTCTCCTTCACTTTTTATTCCTGTGTGTGCATGTATTTCTCACAAGAGAGGAAGGTATTTTAGATAGGATTAGCGTCTCTGACCATGTTTATGGTTTTGTTATAAAATGCATGCATCATTTTTTTTGGGGGGGGAATGCAAGCTAGAGAACAAATGGTGATGTTATCATGGTGATGTTGAATTGTCTTCTCTTGTGTGAAGAGAGAATTCGAATAAGGCAGAAATGCCACATCGATAGCTAGTCTACCCAGAATTTAGTGAATTGCCAAGGAAATTCTGAGAAAGCCGCTTTTACAGGGGCTGTGGCAGTTGGATTCCTAAGCTGATGAGTCCAGTACTACCATGCATTTTGTCCCTGGTCTTCGGAGCTCATACAGAGAGCAGTAGCTAGGAGCCAGAGCAATGATAGCTCAGATTTCTGAACCTGACTCTGTCCTACTAGCTGTATGGTTTTGTGATATTATGTAACTTTTTTTAAAGGCTCAGTGTGGTCATCTGTGAAATAGGAACTTATGTTGATCAATTGAGAATGCGGGTAACAAAGCATTTTAAATATCTGGGTCACGTGCTTAAGAAAGATTGTACTAGTGGCAGAACAGGTGAAAAGTCAAAGACACACTGTCTGACATGAGACTGATATTTTTGCCCTTGGCTACAAGACATTCCTTCTTTCTGACCCTCCATTTCTTCCCTAGTAAAAGAGATAATAACTAGACTAGTGGAAAGATTTAATGAGATGATCACCTAAGTGGAATGTTTGGAGACGATGATAGAAAAAATGTTGATATTCAGTTAATAACCGGTCCCTCTTTACTTTCTTGCTAATATACTTTGCAATGAAGGGGTTCACAGAAGCAATGAGGGTCAGAAATTCAGAGTCCCTCCACTGCAGGACCTCTCCCTTGCTCCCTGCCCAACCAGGGTTAGTAATCTCAGGTTCGTTGCATACTTTCTATCTACAACTACCAACAGAGCCACCAGTGCTACGAGGTACAAGTACCTGGAAGTAAAGCAGACTTTGTACTTGACCTAAGACGTGCTATCAACATGACTGGGCTGCTCCGCTCTCTGAGAGCCCCTGGTCGCTTTTCCTCTCCTAGATGGTCTTTTCTGGGACTGACCCCACTTCTCTGGAGCTGTGTGACTTCTGTGCATGAACGGTTTCTCCTTGGCTCTAACTCACTCTTTCTTCCTCTTGTGTGCTCTGGCAACAGGATAACAGCCCATTTTTGCCCTGGCTCGCCTTTGCCAGCATAGTCTCCACTCATCTGCTCTACAACTGCAGAGAAAGCTTTGCTAACTCTGCACCTTCATTTCTATCCATGCATAATGAGAAGATTGGGGTCCATCATCTCTAGGACTGTTCTACAACTTAAAAGAACAAATGGGAAAGATTCTCTACTATTTCCTGGACCAGTGAGGAGCCACTCTAACTGGCAGCAGTGTTCTTTCCCAGCTGGCCTGGAAGGGTCTCCTATTCTCTTTCCACACCATGGTTTAGCTTGTTAGCGTCAACTGCAGGGGAGACACAGTCTTCCTTCTCGCATAACCCGTGGGACGCTAGAGCATGCGGGGGGCTTCTCCTACTTCTTTGAAACCTCAGCACAAGACACCACACCAGAACCTGTGGGCTTTCGATGGGCGCAGGCTGAATTACCCAAAGCCATCAGAGCCCTTGCTCCTATACATCCAAAGCAAGCTGGAAAGTGACGCCATGTCTGTAAGGAAGGAGCAGTGAGCACTCATTCATCCCATGGAGAGAGAAGCATCTGTTTCTCCATGTCTTGGGGATGATGTAAGTTGGGCCGAGGACAGACCATTCTCCAAAGGGAAGAGGAGTCATTAAGAGCAGTAACAGTTCCTGCCTGGTTGGCTTATTCTCAGAAAGCAAAGAGCAGTTACTGTAAGGAAGCTGGCTGTCTGGGCCAGCAGCTTTATCAATGAATAATTTCCTGAAAGGAGAAGAATCTATGGAGACTGACACTGTATTTGATCTTGGTACATGCAGCAGGCACGCAGGACTACTTTGATTCAAAGGAAGCAAGATAATTGTTTCCCAAACAGACTCTCGCTGGAGAGGGTGCCCCCTCCCATCCTGGTGACCCTACACCAGCAGCCTGAGGTCTGCCCCAGACAATTATCCTGTTTTGCTAGGGAACAAATTGCTCTTTTGGGGTAATTCTGAGCAAGTTTGCCAAGTTCACAACGATCCCGGGGGAGCCCGTGGGGGAAAAGCACTCTCCAAATCCTCTCTCTGGCCCTTTGAAAGGAAAGCAGGTCATTTTTTAAAGAATTCCAAAGAAAGCAGCTAATTCTGAATGATCCATCCCACCTTGGGAGAGGCCTCGGGGGCAATACATTTGGTTCCTAGTATTGGGCTGATGCTAGGGAACCAATTTCCCATGCAAGTAATTATGCATGCAATTAAGTAATTGTAGATGGAAAGGAAAAAAAAAAAAAAAAAGAAAGAAAAAGGGGACAATGCCAAAAAAGAAGTTGTGTGGATCTAACTTTCAAAAGCAGCTCGGAGGGCAGGAGAGTCAAATCCTGCTTGGATTTTATTGTCACAAATGACTAAATAGAATCAGCAGCTTGGAAAGAGTAAAATGTCAATCTGGTATCATGGAATAGCTAAGAATATAGACGCTGAAGCCACACTGACTCTGTGCAAAGCCCGAGTGTGTCATTTATTAGCTGTGTGACTTTGGGCAGATTACTTAAGCTTTCTGTGCCTTCTGTCTCTATTAAAATCTGATTAATAATACTACATCATAGAATTATCAAGGTTTAAATGAACAAATGTGTGTATATATGGGTTATCGTGTGTGTGTATACGTGTGTATGCATAGCTTGTAACAATGCCAAGTAATTGTCCATTATTGTTTAACTATTGATGTAATTTACAAGCAATCATTTCACAAGGGAGCTAAGATACTGACCCTTGCTGATGACTCCTTTCTTCTGAAAGTCTCCTTTTCTTAGCAGAAAATCACCCCAACAGAAAAGGGTAGAGAAATATGAAATGCTTAGTTTAGGTGATGGAGGCAAGTAAGTGGCTTCTGACTCTGGCAGTGAAAGGGTCAAAGCCATGGCACCCCGGGGACTCCCCAGAGAACCAGTGTTGTTTACAGTATAGGTTTAAAATAATATTCCTGCTCAGTTGGACCTTCCCTCGGGACAATGCAATTTCAACAGTAACAGAGGATTAATTAACACTGGTCCCGCTGGTGAGGCTGGTGATTCGCTGGTGAGGCTGGTGATTCAGGATGGAGGAGAGGGTTGGACCCCCCACCCCACCCCAGTGCCCCCTGCTCCACGCGGTGAGTGGCCAGGCCTGCTGGAAGTAATTGGTGCTACCCCAAAGCAGGCTAACACTTTGGCCCCATTTGTATGGTTTTGATTAATATTTTAAGTTCACCTCCTTTGAATGCAAGAGAGGTGAGAAAATGGGTGAGGAAGAGAGAGCGCCCCAAAGCCAAAATCGATAAGGGACAAATCTCTACTCTTGCCACCTTGAACAGGGCCACCTATTTTTCCTACGTGGTCAGGGCCCCTGGATTTGAATCCTTGCTGTCAGGCGTGGGTGGCCGAGTAGTTTCATTTGCAGGATCGGACGCCAAGTCAGTCCTAGGGACAGGCAGAGAGCCGGCACCTGCTTGGAGATTTGGCTCGTGGCTGGAGGAAAGAGAGGAGTCTGGCTTCTTCGTGCTACAGGAAATATCCACCAGCCACTACTGTCTGCTGGGCAAGAGCTCTGTGTGTGGCTGTTGTGGTGCCCAAAGCAGCCACGTCCTGGGCCACTGTCCTTGCCTCATTCTAACCATCCTCCGTGGGCTCAGAGAGAGGCCTTCTACCTCAAATATGTGACTGCTGTGTTACTTCATTTTAAATCTTTCAAGAATGGACATCATGAGGTCTGTGAGCCTATCTGGAAATGGTATACAAAAGTACTATAGAGAGTTCATAGCTCCCTGGCCCTCAAAAGAGTGAGAACCACAGTCTATGGGGCCCATATTCCTTTTAGGAAAAGCTCCAGCCCCTCAGCACAACATGCAAGGTGTTCCACAACCTTCCTACCCTGTGTCCTTCTTCCACTGAGCCCCTGGAACATGGAGATGAGATCCTGAAGGCAGGGAACTGGTGTGCCCACGTCTGTGTTTCTAGTCAGGACTAGAATCTGCAAAGTATTGGACTCCACTGAATTACTCACATCAGGACAGTGTGTAAAGCAAGTTGTTCATGGTCTTGAGCTTTGGGTGCAGAAATGGCAATAAAAATAAATTATGTTAAATGGGGGAAGACTCCCCAGGACTGTGCTTTCAGTATAGTAACCATGAGCTACATGGGACCATTTCTTTTTAAATTAATTAAAAATAAATAGAATTAGATATTCAGCTTCTCACAACGGCCACTTTCCACGAGGTCAGGAGCCCCATGTGGCTCAGGGCTTCTGTACTGTGCTGCTTGGCTGGTGTGTTGTAGACACGTGCACTTGTGCAGTACACGGCATAGGACACCGACTTTCTTGCAGAAACTTCTGATGGACGGCAGTGCTCTAGGAAGTCTCCAAATTGTACCATTGCAGACGCTCTGGAGTTTCAGAAATGTGTAAAATCCCATAGCTGCTTGCTCTCTGACCTGCTGATCCCAAGCCTTCTGTTCAAAGGTACCGGGACTGTCGAAATCCCAGACCCCACACCCCCCTTTCAGCCAGTGTGCAATTTCACAGGCGTGGATTTCCTGGATCACCTTTTGTTCAGGAGGAGAGAGAGCAGAGAATGGAGGATCCCTCCCCATCTTCCCTTGGGAAATCCAGCCTGCCCTGTGCTGTGGGTTGTTGGATGGAAGAGTGAGGGCCCCTGGGGTCCCCGTGGGGTAGGCACGTCTCAGGGTGTGGCTAGAGGTGGGTGGTGAGATACTGAAGTCAACATACTTTCCAGACAAGTCTTCCAGCTTACCCAAAGCTGGGACTTTGGAGCCTGGCTCAGGGACGGAACATTTCAGGGGGAAAAATAAACACCAAAAGACTCCCGAAAGAAAGGTCGGTGAACTTTTAAAACAAGATGAAAGTAGAGCTTTGACAAGTTGTGTACCCCAAGGCTCAAGGGCAAGCTCTGGCCAGGGGACAGAAGAGCTGCATTTCAGAGTCAGCTTGCTGCCCACTTGCTGGTGATTTTTGGCAAGTCACTGTGCCTCATTCTGGGCCAGAACTTTCCCCATCTGTTTGCTAGAGGTAGAGGCAAGATCTCTGATCAAGATTCCTGATTCCAGAGCAGGGAGCCCAAGGTTGCCAATCTGTCCCCTTTCTGAAGCTCTCAGAATGATGCAATTAGAGGACTCACTGAAGATCTTTCTGGTCAGTGGATGCAGCCTGTTCTTCTGAAAGCTTCTCAGGATGCAAAGGCTGGTCATGAGACCCCCTTTCCTCCCTCCAGACCCTTCCTAGAGAACCTAGAGAACACAGGTCTCTGCAGTCCAAAAGCGGTGGAGAAAATGAACCACCCGGATGTTTGGAAATGGTGTCTTGAAATCATTCTGTTTATTGCTAATCTATTTTCCACATCTCCACAGTGCTTGGGTTATGGAGGCCTCAGCCAATGAGAAATGGATGAATAATAGCCCACGGTATGATGGGTTGCATCGGCTTTATGCTGACACATCCCTTCCCAGACATCTCCTTTTTGATATTCTCATCAACTCCTCCAGGAAGGCAAGGTGGAATTGCTGGTGTGGCCACATTATAGATGCACATGTTAAAGATTCTTGCCAATATCGCTCCGCACAAGTGGCAAGGTTGGGGCTCAGCTCAGCTCCTTTAGCCGAAGCTGGTCGGGCTGGGCATCCCTGCTGTGGCGCGGCCACCTCTTGACAGGGGCAGATGTGTGCCTGAGCCTCCGAAGCTCGTTCCGGCCGGTGGCTGGGCTGCCCTGTCCATTGACCACCATAAACATACAGTCACGGGCAACGTGAGGTGCAGAGAGAACCCGAAGATGAAATCAGTGTCTTTCCTTTTTTATGTAGAGTGAGAACTTGGTCAAAGGCCCTTCCTGTAGGCTCCCATTCCTCCTGGCAACAGGAGGAGGTGATTCTCTGCCCACAGGCTTGTTTTGAGAACAAAGGCATTGTGTGGAAGCAGTTACCACACAGTACATGCTCCAACTGTGTCGTTTTTCATTCCCCCCCCCCCCTCCCCGGCAGCCTTGCAGGATGAGTTAGAAGGAGGCAGAGAGATGGACACAGCTACCTGTTCCTGGCCCTGGAGAGACTCCAGGCTGGTAACACCTTTCAAGAGGTGTGAGACGGCCTCTCCCCCGACTGTTTTGGTTGGCGGGGTGATCGCAGGAGAGGAGGGCGGCATCTTGGCTGGGAGTGTGAGAACCTGCACCGAAGAAGCCCCAGAGCCTGAGCCCTGCATCTTTCTCGAATGTTCCATTTCTGTTTCTTGGAAGGTGACTGCATCCATCCTCCCCTCTCCAGCTCCTCTGTGCACCAATGGCATCCTGCCCACCCCTTCAGCCAAGCTGGGGGTTGGGGGTGGCTCCTTGCAACCCGGAGGAAAGTGGCTGGGGGCCTCATTGCCCTTGATTGCAGACAGGTGACTCAGGGCTTTTGCATAATCTAGCAAGAACCATGTGAACTCAGTCTTCTTCCAAGCCGGCTGTCCCACTTACCTCTACGTGGGTTTCAGAGGGGCGGTGATTAATCTCAGAGCTGGGATGAGGGCGAAGCTGCCAAGCACCCCAGGGTAGGGCAAGGTCCTTAGTAAGCTCAGCCTGGCCACTCTCGACGAGGGATAAACAAGCACAGACACAATGCCAAGGGCCTCTGCCCTCGAATGAACAACTGACCTCTTGTTACCCAGGTCTTCCATCTCCTGCGAGGGACAGAGGCAGACGGGGAGCCCTCGGGGACCTGGGAGGCCTGAGTTCCGGCCCCAGCTCTCGCCTAACGTTGTGTGACCCCAAACCAGGCTCAACTGGGAACAGGGGCAGCGCTTTCTCCTAACTTGTAAGAGGGCCACGGGCAAGGCGTCAGTGACACGGCACATCTGAAGTGGCCTTGGCACATGTTCTTCAGAGACGGTGGCCACCGTGTCCCCAGGATTTCTTCAGGGGCATGGGCACACGGCGCTGTAAGACGGTCCGCGCACCTCTGCTGAAGTGGAAGCTTCTTACTAGGTTGTGCGCTCCTTTTATTTTTCCTGTTCGAAGTCGCAAGCCTTCTCTGCCAGGAATAACAATGATTAACGTTACGGAGTTCCTACGAGTCAAGCCCTGTCTAAGCACCTTACCTGCCATCTTACCTAATCCTCAGCTGACCCCAGGGGCCACTGCAATGTCCGTGACCATCTGCAAAGGAGGTGACCGTGGTTCAGAGGAGGAAGGGGCTGCCCAGCCCACACTGTCAGTCCATTGCGAGCCAGTTCTGTGAGGCCTGGGAGCCCATGGGCAGCCACGGTGCCCTTGGGGAATCTCTCTTTTCTCCAGAGTACCAATGTCTGCCACCAGCCTAAGTCCATATGGCCCTTGCTCTGGGCAGCCAGGCTCGCAGGCCACCACCTCACATCTCATGGCCACACAGCACTAGACCCCCTCTCTGTGCTGATCTGACACCCCTACTGGACGCCTTGGGGAGTCCTCTTAATGCCGAGGTCATGCATCTCTCCCCTCAGCCCCCCAGCAGGGGCCACCCCCAGGAGCTGTTTCGCAGGGATAGGGTGGGTGAAGTCTCCCGGAGAGACCTGGAAGGCACAAGGAAGTGGGGAAAATGGGTGGGAAGGATGAACAACATTTTGCCCTGTGTCCAAATGCAAGCACAAGCACCGCATTTTAAGGGTCGGGGAAGGAATGTGGGTGCTGGCTTCTGAAACGCAATGTCACCATAGAGGCAAAGTAAGAGCAGACGTGAGATTGTCCCTGTTGGGAATATCGATAATGTCAGCATATACTTATTTTAAAAAAATAATAAAATAAAATAAAACGAAACATCTTTGTATCTGAGTTTATTACTGAAAAAAAGTTAGTTGGAGCATCTGGCTGGCTTAGTCAGTTGAGCATCTGACTCGATTTCAGCTCAGGTCATGATCCCAGGGTCCTGGGATTGAGCCCCGTGCTGGGCTCTGTGCTGAGTCCGTGGCCTCCCTGAGATTCTCCCTCCTTCTCTCTCTCTTTCTCTCTCTGTCTCCCCCCCCTCCTGCTCTTCCCCCACTCATGCAATCTCTCTCTAAAAAATAGTTAACAGCTAGATCATCTTCCAGGGGCTACCAGAGGACCCATGTTACTCCTTCAAAGGTAATGTGAATGAATTATCTAAACGTAATAGATTATACAGAATCTATTGTAATATGTGTGTTTATTTTAATAATTGTCCTTAGTCTCACCTTACATTCTTAAAAATTGTAGTTTTTTTCAATACCACAAGAGGATGTGTCTGGAGATGGTCCACAAGTCGAGTCCTCCTTTCCAGCTGGACTCTGGTGACGGAGGCTCTGTGGCAGGCGTAAGAACACACCAGATGTGGGCTGGCCACGCCCTCAGAGCTTGCTCTCTCCTGTTTCCTAGCTCTGAGTCTCCTACACAGCCACTTAAACATATTTGAGTTATCTTGCTTATAATACACAGTTTTGAATTTTTGGGGGGACTGAATGGAATAAGATTATCTAAAGAGTCCAGCTCTGAGATTGAAACGAGGGATCGCTCAATGTGAGGGCTTTTCTGTCCCTCTTCTGTCTCTGCCCTGCGTTCGCCGTCCTTCCTGCCTGACCCCCAGGGTCAGCACTGTGGGGTCTAGAAGAGGATCAGACGGGCGACATAACGCATAGCAGAGGCCACACAGACATCAGTCAGGGGAAGAGGCCAGTCTGATGGGGCAGAAGGAGCAGCGCCAATGGATCCAGTGGTGTGAAAACGTCAAGGAAAGATTTAATGTCGCTCAGGAGTGGGATGACAAACGCCTTTGAGGTGTCCTGCCTTGTCTGGCTGCAGCTTCTTCTCAGCCCTTTCTCAGTCCACCGTGTCCTTCAAGCTCCAAGTCCAAAGGCACAGCTCTGAAGCACCTTCTCTGAACTAGAGACCAGCTCCCACAGCTTCAGACTTCTTGGAGGCCAGGCGTGGCTGCCAGCTAGCCAGACTCAGTCCTGGGGCCATTTCAGTGCCTGTAGTTTAGAAAAGCCTGCAAGTTAGCAGGGAGGGGATTGTCCCTATATTTACTCTACTGAGCACCTGACATATTCTGGGTGCATTGTGGCCACAGTGGGTGCCCCAACATGAGCACCTAACATATTCTGGGTGCGTTGTGGCCACAGTGGGTGCCCCAATGGGGCAACAGCACCCTGCATCTAGGAGGTCAACGGTCCCATGCTGTGTCTTCCCTGGAAACAGGAGTTGATGGAAACCTGACAGTAGGCTTTGATCAAGCACAGGAAGTGACCAATGTCATTCCCATAATGAGCTATTCGACAGGCCCTTAGCCATCATGCGCCATGCTTCATGTACCACTCGGCGTTGGTTGAGCAGCCACTGGGCCAGGCGGTCTCAGCTTTCAGAAAGAGCATGGAAAAAACTGGCATTAAAATAAACACACACTCGATATGTACATTACAATCCAAAATCAGTGTGGCTGCTTCCGAAAGGGGAGCCGTGGGCGAGAGAAGGTGAATGTACACGGGGAGTGAAGAAAATGTACCCTTCAACTCTTCATATTCTAGTAATGCCCTTGGACAAGAGTCTTTGGAACTCTACCGACTTTGGAGGTTCCTATGCTTGGGCATCAGCATTTTCCTAGAAGGAAGCTTCTGGTGCCACATGGACCCACCTGTGTGTAGAGGAAAGCTGGGAGGTCAGGAGAGGGCCCCTGCCTCTCAGACCACAGGGGCCTTTCTGGACTTCCCGCTAAGAAAACTCTGAGTCAAAAATTCTAGCAGGTTCTTTGATTCTTGTTTCACACTGCATTCTGGGAGCTTGAACTGCCAGACTGTCAGTCAGAGGAAAGTGTTGGACACCTGACACACAGGCTTGCTAAAGCTTGTCTCACACACATCTACACTTATCACCAGATCCAGATTTTCCCGAAATTAACAAGGCTGTGCTAAGAGAATGGAGTTGGGAGCAAGTGGCCAGCCAGGTAAGGACCCTAGGTCCATCCTTGACTACTTGTGAGCACTTAAGAAGAGGTCCCTTAACCTCGTCAAGCCTCAGTTTCTTCATCTGTAAAATGACGTTGGTAAAGCTGACTTCCTAGGACTACCATGACGGTTAACTATGATGAGCTCACAATGGCTCCTGTTGAATTAGGTGTTGAAATATTCTGGCAGCTTAGGTGCATTTATAAGTGGACCTGAACTTTGTCCTTTTTATAGGTGGATTTCCAATAGGTTAACCCGTCTAGGAAATGTATCTCCCTTTCTCATTTGAACTTCGAAGACAGGGATCCCATCATTCATTCCCCACTGTGTAGATGGAGAAGCAGGGCAGAGGGTGGCAACGTGTCCCCTGAACGTGAAGAAACATATTTAGAGTCAAGGTGAACATTCTTGGCTTCCAGATCCGCCCCTGGAATCCCATATAAAGACGGCCTCTTGTTGACATAGAAAACTCATAATGAAGCTCTGCATTGGCTAGGATTTATCCTCAAGGTGTGCTCAAGTTCAACACACATAAAACAAAGGATCTTCAGTTATCCTTCTGAAACCCTCTTCATCTTAGATGACTCCTCCGACCTAGAAATCAGCGGGATGCCTTGAAACTAAAGCCATGTTGACCAGATTGCGCCTTCATGCTCCCCATTGAGCCCTCAAACCTGCAGGACCCCAGGCACAAGAAATCACTCAATGCACCTTAGTCTTATCATCTCTGAAATGGGACAATGAAGTCTTCCTTTAAGGGCCAAGTGGGGGGAAGCATGTGGAGTGCTAAATCAGCAATGTATTGGTTATGGTAATTTCCCCGCATGCTGCTGTTGGGTTTGAATTCAGAGAGTAGCTCATCTGAGAGCAGCAAAACTTCTTAAGCTTTCTCGTGCAGAGGATCCTGCTGAGGGGCCCTGTTAAGATGCAGATTCTGATTCAATAAGTCTTGGGCAAGGCTGGAGATTGACATTCTGCATTTCTAGCAAGCTCTCAGGATTCTACTTGCCCACGAGCCACACTTTGAGCAGCAGGCTTAGTGGACTTCCCGAATGATGGAAGAAGAATGAGGGAGCAAGCATCCCTGGGTTTGGTTTGTCCTCAGTGCACAGCAGCTGGATTCTGTGCACACACGGAACGCAGACACAGACATGCATATCCACGCAAGTGTAGCCATGAGCCTTCTCAGCCATGCACAGATTCCCACTTACTGTGTCCCCCAGTTGGGGATCACGCCTGTCACAGAGTGTGCACAAATGGATTCTACAGGGAAACAGTTGGTTTTACCCTGGATGGGTCTTGCTCTGGCTCCATCCTAACACTCACATCTCTCTGCAACCCTTGTCAGTGACAATGTTGAATCTGTGACCTCCTGGCCAGTGCCTTTGTTCTGAGTATTGTGCAACCAGGAAAGGAACTCGCTACTGGCTGTGAAGCCTCCTTCAACACCTCACCTCTTGCTGAGGAAGGGGAAAGGCATCTAAGGCAGCCCTATGCAGGGGGAAGGCATGCCATCTCTGCCCCTTAATCTCTACCTCTGCAGTAATAATTATTAGTATAAAAGAAACTACATGTTGCTAAGCACTTTTCACAGGTGGAATGTTATATTTATATTTACTAATTCATTTGATCCTGACACCATCCCTGTGAATGACTACACCCACTTGACAGATGAGAAAGGTGAGGCACAGAGACATTTACTCTTCCCATAAGATTATGGAATATCATTGGCTTCCATCTGCCTTAATATCACAATAGTCCAAAATGGAAACTCAATCGACATTTCTTGAAACAGTGAATGAATGAATGGGTGAACAATGGATAAGGCTGGGTCAATAACCTTCAGAAGAGGTGATAAGAGTCTGAAGGGGTATCGTGGTCTTTGAAAGTACTGGATTTGGTACTACATTTCAGTTCCAAAAGGCAATGAAGGACTCATGATAGCCTCAAGATCAGTACCTAAACCATTGTGTGGACAGAGCCGCCATGACAGAGAGGAACTCAAGGGGATCAGCTTGTGTGGATGAGGAAAAGGGGGAGGCCAGTTCTCTTTGTTCGAGGAATGGATGCATTTCTTGGTATGATCTCATTGTTAGTGGGAAATCCAGGACTAGAGTTGAGGAAAAAGGTTTGGGGCTGAAAGTAAGCATTTGGAAGCTATTCATTCATTCATTCATTCATTCATCCATTCATTTATCATCCAGCACTTAATAAGATCTAATTATGACCTAAACCTCTATTGAGAGAGTTATCGAGGACAGAAAGACAAAAATTGTGACCTTGCCTCCCAGAAGCCTACAGTTTCATGGGCCCTTCCTAGAGATGACCTTGCACATCCTCAGATGAGATTGCTGAGGGTTTGAGTAAAGCTAATAAAAGGGAATGTGTGTGGTCCACTCTGGGCATACATTCAACTAGAAGCAGGACGAAAAGTGGAATTGAGAACAGGGATGCAAAACTAGCCAGGAGTTACTGTCACTAAACAGCGGGACCCACTGAAGAAAGAAAACTGTCCTACTTTGGGAATGGCGGCACCATATTTGATGGCGTGGCATGTTGGAGGTCCACCTAATCGGTGCTCTTCAACTCAGGCGGTTCTACCCAGGTGTTCCAGGGCAGCAAGCACAGCTCCAGCTTCTAGAACCATATACACTATGTGTGCTTGCAACCACATGCCCACCCAGGAGCCAGAAGAGAAGCTAGAGACAGGAAGGGGCCTAGCTCTTTGCTCTCCCAATGGCCACACTTTGGGACACTGAGAACCTGTGCCCATTTGCAGTGGCAGCTGGAGTCTCAATTCTGGGAGCCTGATGGTGTCCTGGCACACCGGGCACCCATGTGATCTTGCATCCGCTCTCCTTAAATGATGTGAGTTAATTCATGAAATGCTCTTGATCCAGTGCCTGGTACACAGGGACCTCTAAAAAATACTACCACTCTTACCGATATTATTTCTGGCCAATGAACCCTACATCTACCTCTGAGAGTTTTTCCCTAGGTCCCCCAGGATGTCCAACCAGCAAGTTGTGTGCTCAAAGCAGCCTGGGGCACTCACTGGCTCAAAGGGTCTCTTCCTGATGCCAATGTAAGGCTCTGATATGTCCTGAAACACAGAAATCTGTTATAACCAGCATGGCCCACACCTCTTTCATTCTTTTTTTTCATATGTTGACAGATGGCCTCTTATAGAAATAGGGTTTTACATATCTGGAGAGTTTTACTTCTTTTTCTAATCCAATGAGTTTTCTCTAAACTCTGCATATATCTGGCATCTCTCATCTGTGCTTTAAAATTTTTTTAACATTTATTTATTTAGGAGAGACAGAGCTTGAGTGGGAGAGGGGCAGAGAGAAAAAGGGAGACACAGAATCCGAAGCAGGCTCCAGGCTCCGAGCTGTCAGCCTGGAGCCCAATGCAGGGCTCGAACTCATGAACTGTAAGATCACGACCTGAGCCGACGTAAGACGCTTAACTGACTGAGCTCCCCAGGTGCCCCTGTCATCAACGCTTTAGTTCAGGAGAAGGGGAGACGGGTGGCTCATTTCGCTAGCAACGGTGACTATTACCTGGGCCCTTGGCACAACTTTCTAGATCTTGTAAACACTTCTGGATGCACTTGCAATCCTCATGCAAAGTTAGTATCAATGCTCCACCTTTCAGGATGGAACTGTGGCTCAGAGAGTCTGTGTGCCTTGCCCAAAGCCACAGAGCTAGCAAGTGGCTGAGTGGGCGCATGCTTTCATTGTCTGGGTTCATACCCAATGCTCTTTCCAGTATTTCAAGGTGCCGCGAAGCTGAGGAATTCCAGGCAAGTCATAAAGTCAGGCTATTTATATATCTAGACCTGAGCACAAATCCCTATTAGTGTTCTGTGTCGTTGAAATAGTCCACGCCGTGGCCTCCGGAGGGGCCTGGATGTGGGCGGTGGCCTGAGTAGAAGGGCCGTGTTCACTGTCCCTGATGCAAGCGGGAGCCTGGGCGTGGGTGTGAGAAGCTTCTCCGCCGGAAAGAGAAGACGATGCCCAGGGCTCCAGCAGACGGGCTGCTTGCCTCTCCCTGAAAAGAACAGCGCTGTATCGGGGTCTGCTGGCGTTTGGACGAAGCCCAGGTAGAGACGGGGGGTACAGCACAACCCATAGGAGAAAATTAAGTGAACTCAAACCTTTCTTTGGGGTGCGGCTTCCGCAGAAAGAGTGCCACTTGGCTGTTGGCACCTTCCCCTCTCTCCACGATGGCAGGTTTTTCCCCGAAACCACGGAGCCCGCCCCACCCTCGTCATCTCCGCGCCAGCCCCACTGGGGACCTTTCCAAAGGGCACAAAGCACACATCGCAGTGCCCTGGGTCCACGGGCCCCTAAAAACTACCCTCCCTCCCGCGCTCCGAGCCTTGGTTTGCATGAGGCTTTCGGGGCTACGCGTTCATTGTGGTTGTGCTGTTGTTGTTTGTCTCCTTCCTGAGAAGAGAAACTTAACATTTGTTCCCCCAAACCAGTCTCTTCTCCATCTGGAACCGACGGGGGCCCTCGGCAGCTCGCCCCTGAGGACTGGCTAATGTTTATGAGACCTTAATCCTGGGGGGCCTGGCTGGCTGAGGAGGCTGGTAATGGGATAAGAAGCCTCTCCTCCCCAGGGCACCGCTGGAAGCCAGCCCAGCCTCCTAATGACGGGAAGTTTCCAGCTTTCGGGAGGCTTGCTCACTCCGTGAGATGAGCTGGCGGGCTGAGTCCAAGGTGGCTTCTGCTCCATCGCCCGCCCTATTCCCGTTTGGGGTTCAATGTCAGGGATTTCCATATCAGTGCCAAGGAGACACTGAGGCTCCCGGATAAGTTAGCCATAAGATTGGCGTCTACGAGGTGCAGGAGACACTGGAATTTGCTTCCCCGGCAGGGGAAGAGAATCACTGTGTGTCAAGCACTGTGCATGCAGAACAGAGGACACACGATTTCGTGTAACCCTCAGAGCGGTCTTCTGAAGATGGTAGTGCTGCCTCTGCTGGGACAAGTGAGGACATAAGGATCAGAGAGTTTAAGTAATTTTCTCGAGGTTGCCCAGGAAATGTGCCTTAGGACACCAGAACTTAAACTTGTTGTACTGCTTACCCATGATGCTGAGTCTCCTCAAACGTGGAGTGGGCTATCCTGGAAGCATCCTATCCATGATGGGATCCCCCACACAAACACACAAACACACACACACTGCTGTCATCCATAGCTGTATTCAACCAATGCCACAAAAAATACCCACAAAATGATTTTCGGTTCGTGGCTCACAGCAGGGGTGAGCACTTTTATTTTTTTTCTAAAAAGGGCCAGAAACTGATAAGTGGTTTCTGCTTTGCTGGCCATATGATCTGTCACAACTACTTAACTTTGCGATAGCAGCATGAAAGTGGCTACAGACAAAAGAAAGGGCCTTCCTGCTGTCTAATAAACTTTACTTACAAACTTTTCTTTTAACAAAACAACAGGTGATGGGGTGGACTTGGCATATGGGCCATGGTTTGTCAATGCTTGATATAGAGAAATTTTTCTCCGATTAAGATAAACCAAGAGAGGCTTCCTGGAGGCGGTGTCCTTTAAAGTAAGCCTCCATGAACAGGTGGAATTTGGAATATAGAATTAGGAGAAGGTGTAGGTGTTGCAATAAAAAGAGATGCAGAGGAATGAAGGCATGGGGCGGGAGAGTAAGGAGAGGGTCTAGGAGGGAGAGGACTCATGTGGGGGTATGACCGTGTTGTCACAAGAAAAAGCCATGGAGACGTGACCCAGAGGGCAAGGCTAGCTTAGAGAAACAACGCTGGCCAGAAGGGCCCCACATGTGGCCAACACTCTTCTCCCAGTTTTACTGATGTTCCAAATCCTTTGACTGGAAGAAGAGCTGACCTCTTCTGACAAGTGGAATCTCCAGGGGTTTCACATTGACGTGACTTAGGGTCAAATTCGCATTATGGAGTCACTGGGGAATGTGTGCTTCTGGGGCCGGGGGGCCCTTGAGAGCCTAGTTGCGGAGATGGGAGATGAAGGTCCGACGGTGAGAGGCGGGTACAGCGTGAGGCTGGAAAGTGTGCGGCGTGGGCGATCAGGCTCACCTTCGTGCAAAATAGGCCTCCAGCCATGGGACCTCAGTCCCGTGGTCAGCCTCTCCCGACCGGAGCTGCATCGTCCTATGAGAGCCGGTGAATGACATGTACCGTTCAAGGATGTGGTGACCATTTACAGGAAATGGCACATGTGACCCATGATGGAGACGTCTTAGGACCTTAACAAAGCTCAGGGTGACTTGCTCGTGTCCGAGGAGTGTGCTCCACGAAGGGTAGGTTTTGTGACCTTGGTCAAGGTCAGAGTATTCTACCTTCAACTACGGTATTTGGGGATGCACGGTGGGAATTGACATGAGGCCATTTCAGGTTTATTCGGGAACCAGAAGTGGCTGCATAACTAGCTGCACATCAACAAGGATGCTCTTCCTTGAAACACCCCAGCCCCTGCTCTTCCCCTCAGCCTGGGCAGGGCCTTTCCCTGCTGCCGAGAAGGCCTTTTTTCTTTCTTCCTCCCCTGGGCCATCTTCCAAGGCCGAAGCTAAAGTCTGTCCCTTGATGGAACGTCTTCTGGGCTTCGCCTCTCTCAATAGCAGTGATCCACGCCCATGTCACTGTTGGTGTATGGCCCTGCGGCCACCAGTCAAGCCTGAGCTGCTCAAGAGTGGGTTTCCTAGCTTTGTGATGGCACTTGCGAACATCGCCACGGTTTGTGCAGCTGAGACAACAATTGGAGAATGAACGAAATTCAAGGTGAAATAGCCTCTATTTCCTGGTTGGCTTGCAGGGCCCTGGCATGGTGCTACCATCCATGATACCATCATCCGATGTTTATAACATCCAATTGGTAGGTATCACTTTCTGCACCGACGAGAGACGGAGAGGAGGGTCAAAGTCACAGGGGGTCGAGAACTTTGTGCTCAGATTTGTCTGCCTTTAAACCGCGAGTCTTCAGCCAGCGTTCCCCAGGCCTCGGGAATAACAGCGTATGCATGCTCCTTGGCACGGCTCCCTTGGGTAGACTTGTGCCCAGTTGGCGGGACCGTGCTGAGCAGCGTCCTTGGAGTTCATTGTGCTGGCCTGGCCACATCAGGCGCCGTTAAATGCACGGAGGGCGAACAGACTTGGCAGCGCTGAATTTCTCCTGCATTTGGGGACTTTTGTTCCTGGACAATGACGAATCTGAAGATGGAGACATCTTCCAAGTGCACAGATGTGAACGGAATGGGAACAATACTGTCATCTCGGAACCGAGGGGCAGGCGGAGCCATTGCTTCCGGTGGCTGGTCTTTCTCCTGCATTGGAGACGAGGTGAAGCAGCTTTTGCACAAAGCAGTGAGATGCTGCCCTGTCTGCCGCTGTCTGCGGTACAGGGAGGGGGAGGTCAGAGGGGCACTGCCCAGGGAGCAGCAGCTGTTTGGGAAGAGCCACTGAGACTGTGTGATGACACACTGTGATCAACAGAATCATGGTTCCCAAACGTGTCCCTACCTTAGCCTCCAGATTCCGAGAGCATGTTCCCTTTCCCGGGAGAGGGGACCATGCAGGGACAATTAAAGACCTTCAGATTATCTCAGATTATGGTGGGGCCCTAGCTGTAATCACAAGGGTCCTTAAAGTCAGATAATGTTTCCCAGCTGAGTGCAGTAACAGAGAGAGGGGACAAGGAAGAGAAGGCGATGGCATGCAGCTGGCTTTGAATAGAGGAAGGGGCTCATTGGAGGCTTCTATATACACACAAAAACAGGCAAGGAAACACGTTTTCACCTACAGCCTGCAGAAACAAACACAACCCAAGTGATTCCCTGATTGTAGCTCAGTGCGACCCATGTCAGACTTCTGTCCACAGAACTGTAAGATCACACGTTTGTGCCACTTTGAAGTGCTCACTTGATGGTAACTGGTTAAATAATGATAGTGGACTAATAGAAACACCCAGTCTTTTCCCCCAAAATAAACCGACAACCCCATGAAAGAGCAGGGGCTGCCTTAGCCATGACCTTGGAATGCTGCAGTACATGCAGCCCATGACACTTTTGACGTGGACGGGAAGCTTCCAGAAGGAAACAACGACGAGAATTCATCTAGGATTGAAGACTGGAGCACTGGCTGTAGCCTGGAGAACATCTACCCCCTTGGGGACTCACACTTTAAAAACCAGCCCTGGATTCCCAAAGGCAGCAGGGGACAAGGGAAGCTGTATGGGACTTTCAGGGACAAACGGGAGTTCAGACCCACTTCACTCATTCACTAGGTACAAAATCTTCAAGACCTTGCTCACCTGAGTTGGAGGATAATAGCACATAACTGTTGACTGTTGTGTGGACTGCTCAAGATCATAGATCTCTTTTCTAACTGTTGTTCCTTGAATCTAGTACGTGTTCAATAATTGTTATTTGTTATTATTATTTTGCAATTCCTTTTAGTTTAAGGCTTCTTTTTCTTTTTTTCCCAAATATTGAGAAAAGGCCATTCAGGTACCTCATATGAGTGTTAAGTGGCAACTAGCAATGCTATCAAACCACAGTATTTTCTTTTCTAACTTCTGAAATTTTTATTAGATGGGTGTGGGGGGGGAGGGAGGAGATGGGCACGGAGGGGGGCGCTTGTGGGGATGAGCACTGGGTGTTATATGGAAACCAACTTGACAATAAACTATTTTAAAAAGTCATAGGTGAGTATAGTTTCAATAGTAAATGATCATGACTACTAGTAATAGTAAATAGTAATTATAGAGAATAACACTTTGCATTCCTAGCTGTTTTTTAATGATATTTACTTTAAATTTTATAAATAAGACCCTTATAATACTGTCATATCTTGATTTTTTTCTTTTAAATATTGTTAACTTCTTAATGCAGAAGATGATTCCGCTTTCTTAAATTGTGAAAGTGAACTGATGTTCACTTTGAGGGGCACCTGGGTGACTCAGATGGTTAAGCATCCACCTTGATTTCAGCTCAGGTCATGATCCCATGGTTCATGAGTTTGAGCCCAACGTGGGGAGCCTACTTGGGGTTCTCTCTCCCTTTCGTTCTGCCCCTTCCCTCTCCTCTCTCTCTCTCTATTTTTCTCTCTCAAAATAAATAAATGAACTTTAAAAAAAAACAAAGGAAAGGCAATGAACATTTTTCATAAGGGTTAGGGATCACTTCCTTCAGGACGTGATTTCTGGGTTAGGTATTGAGGATTGCATATGAGTTTTCCAGGTGAATAAATGGAAAAAATCAGCAAGGAGCAATGGTAAGCTTGAGAATAAAATTAAAATGTAACAGAAGGGCCTGGTTAAGTAGCTGTAAGTAGGAGGACCTGATGTAAATCAAGAATGTTCAGGGAAGAGATCTAGAGTCATGGGTAAGGGACAGGATGTGGAGGACCTTGCGTACATGCTGAGAAGCTGACCTTATTCCTACGGGTGCCTGGGTGGCTTAGTTGGATAAGCGTCCGACTTCAGCTCAGGTCATGACCTCACAATTCTTGAGTTCAAGCCCCGCGTCGGGCTCTGTGCTGACAGCTCGGAGCCTGGAGCCTGCTTCAGACTGTGGGTCCCCTCTCTCTCTGCCCCTCCCCCACTCACACTCTGTCTCTGTCTCTGAAAAATAAATAAACGTTAAAAAATTATTAAAAAAAGAAAAGCTGACCTTCTTCTGGAGGACATGGTGAGCCATTCAAAGTCTTAGAGAAGGAGCATAATACTGACATAGCTACATTTTCAGAAAGGTCATTTGGACTGAGGGATGTGATAGAATGAATACTACTATCTTGGGGTAAGTCATCTCGCTGGGGATGGGAGGTTATGGGAGACAGGCCAATATTTTAGGAAAAATCAAGAAGACATCTCTATCAATATGAAGCTACCACAAACAAATCATTGCTGGGATCCTTTTTCTTTATTGAGCTATAATTGGCATATAACATTGGGCAAGTTTAAAGTGTACCGTGTGATTCGCTGTACTTAGTATCGCAAAATGATTAGGAGAGTAAGGTTAACACATGCACCATCTCACGTAGCTGTCGTTGTTGTTGCTTTGTTGTTTGTGTATACGTTGTACCTATTTTTAAGACCTACCATTTCAGTGACTTTGAAGCATACAATACAATAGCAAATATAGGGGCACCTAGATGGCTCAGTAGGGTAAGTGTCTGACTCACATGCTCTCTCTCTCTCTCTCAAAATAAATAAATAAACTTAAAAAAAAAAAATCCAATATTGTTAACTATAGTTACCACACTGTGCATTAGATCCCAGAACTTCCTCATGTGGCTATTATTTGTCTGGTTGGGAGGTCTCTGAGGCTCACCGAATTCATACTGAGGGATGAAACCCGGTGACTTTTATTATTTTTTATTCCTTTTTCCATAAGAAACCTCTATTCTCTACACCTGACCTCAGTACACTGTCTTATATTCAATGGGTGTGGCATCAAACCTTCTCAAGAGTCTAAAAGGACAAATGGCATTTCCTTGGCATCAGTCTTCGTGTCAAGGGGGAGAAGACTGAGATATGAAGGCCCTACTATGTGCTGGTGTTTGTACTGGGCAATGTGCCTCTATTTTATCCTATTCGGCTTTCACCCTCCTGTGGGGGTTGTTATCATCTATTCAGGCAGGAAGCAGCCAAGATCAGATGACCATATGGTGAGGTCACCTTTCTGGGGCTACATGGCTAATCAATGGCCAAACCAGGTTCCGAAAGAAGGTCTGGCTATTTCCTCTGCTCATAGCCTCCACACTATTTCCTGTTCTATCTCTGTTATCACAGCCGATTGACTGAGGATGTATTGGTTGGTCGACTACACCAACAGCTGAAGCTAGGAACCACACTATCCTCACCACCGTATGGCTGAGAAAACTTGGATCCACATGAAGATGTCATAAACTTGATCATACCTCTCATCTGTGATAGAATCGTAATGCAATCTCAGATGACCAGGTTCCAGAATGTGTATGTTCTTCCTGCATCGCACACCATCTTTAAAAGTCTGATAGGCTCACTGCTTGAAGAGTGAAGGGGAAACTCCTTAGCAAGGCTTGCAGACCTCTTCATCTCTGGTCCCTTCACACCTCCTCCCCCACTTCACTATTATTGTAAACCCAGCAAATCCCTTGCAGATTCGGCATACTTCTCCATTTTACAGATTTTGCTTATGTTGGAACCCTTAAGGTGTCCAGCTCACCACCCCTCAGGCCACCTGGGCACCATCCACTGATCCTCCAAGATAGTACGGATGTCCGCTCTGCCAGGAAGGCCACTGTGGCCCTTCCTGGTTCCGGCTGCACCCTGTACCTCTCATGTGAGCCTGTGGAATCCAGCCTGTGCCTCTTAATTGTTTTATAATAATGACTTACTGTCCCTTATTATGAGGTCAATAACTGATCCGCTCGCTCCTACTTTCACTATGCTCAATGCTTGGCTCGTGGAAAGCACTTCAAAATATTTTTAGAAATAAAAAAGAAGAGAGAGGGCAAAAGGAAAGGCAAGAAGGAAAAAATAAAACAGAAATGTGAGCAGCAGTTGCCTGGTTAATCTGCCTTCTTTTTATATTCATGTTAACAGGCATATAAATACTGGGAATTCCCCTTGCTAAATGCAAGTTCGCAGAGCTTTGGTTTTTCAGAAGATTACGTCATTTAAGAGGAAATAACTACATTTTTTTTTTAAAGAGAAGCCAGACCAAATACTGAGAAGTGTATAATGGGAGAGAAAATAATAAAATCCAGAAAGCAATTGCCACAAATGTAATGTTCACCTCCCTGTTACACACTCACACACACGCGCATGCGCACACACACACACACACACACCAAAAAAGGCTCTGCTTTTGCTGAATCTGCAGTAGCTAAAGTCACTCATTAAAACCATTTCCAAATCTACAATGATCAGAATGATGATGTCAATAAGACCAACCATCCTAAGTGGCCTGTTATAAGAATTCTAAAGACAAAATTATAATCACAATGTCCATCATCTTAATATATCAAATGGACAAAGAAAATATAGGTGGACATATCCTTCTAGCCACTAAGAACATTTTGGACTAAAAAAACACAACAACTAAAAAAAGACAAAGAAAAAAAGAAAATTTCCAAAGTGGTTGAAGAAATCCATTGTGGTCTTATTTGTAAAGTTTATTTATTCATTTTGAGAGAGAGAGAGAGAGAGAGAGAGAGAGAGATCACGAGCAGGAGAGAATCCCCAGCAGGCTGCAGTGCAGAGCCAGATGGAGGTTTTGAACTCACGAACTGCAAGATCATGACCTGAGCCGAAATCATGAGTCACATGTTAAACCGACTGAGCCTCCCGGGCGCCCCTCCACTGTGGTCTTTTAAGGAAAACACTTCCATTGTGTCAAATAGGGAGGCACTTTTTAATGGTATGGCCCAGGCATTCTCTCCAAAGTTTCCAATGTAAAACATGTTCAGGGCTATTGAACATTGGGCCATTCTTCTCCTTCCAAGGTTACCCATTCGCTCCAGGCACAAAGCCATCCCTGAACTTTGTTCTGAAGCGGGTCTGCCCCTTTAAAGCCAGGAAGGTCTTTGGCAGATTTCATCTTACTAACCTTGTAGGATGACCAGTGTAAAGGACACCCTTCCACCAATCAAACAACCAAATAAATAATACATAGAGGAAGGTCCTGCTAATCACCGTCGCACTTGCCGCCAGTCACAGCCGAGGTCTGTGATGAGTATTACTAGGATGTGACGAGTCATAGGTCTTTGAACTTTCTTGATGACTTGTAATCTTCATCTTTACGCATTTCCTGTGTTTAACTTGCTCACAAACCATGATGTGCTGTGGATCCCCTCCCGGCCCCTTTACAAACTCTTTCCTTGAAGGGGAATGGAAAACCCAGGCAGGGTTTCAGGTTTGTATAAAATCCTGCTGAGAAAACCTTACATTCGATGCTTCTGGTTCCATAAAAGTGTTTGAAGTAGATTCCAGGTACTACAAACAATTTTTTTAAAGTCCGGTTTTCCTTTTCGTTGAGGAGGAAAAAGGGGGAGATTGTAGGAGGCTTTGTGTCCGCATGTCTAATATTATAAGAAATCTTGAAGTTTTGATAGACTTAATCCCTACCGCAGGAGTGTATAAAATAGCAGACTTAAACTGCCAAGAAAAACCAGGACCACACCAGGAAAGCCTTTGGCTTTTAAGCAGCTACCTACCAGATCCTGCCTGGCAAAACCCCAGCTAATGAATGAATGCACAATACCCCGATGTATCAAGCTGGACATGGCTTTGCCTGGGTCTGGGCGAGGTCTGAGGGGACCATCTCCGTTCAGCACACTGCCGTTCACGTCCAAGGACCTCGATGTCCTTCAGAAGGCGCCACACGAAGAGGACTTTTTCCAGCCAATTATTTGCACGTTTGTAAATGCCCTTGGAAGGTTTATTGCTTCTCCTCTCCATGGATGTGTGTGCGGGCATGTGTGTATGTCAGTATTTTTACCCTGCTAAAGTTTCTTTACGGGTTACGACAACTCACAGATCTCTCTTTGTCTTTTCCTGGTTGCTGCTGTTCAGACTGATTTTCATCTTGCATACGATTTTAATACAAGTGCTTGTAATATGATTACATTAACTGTTGAGCAATATCGCCTCAGCAGAACCAAACCACAGAGTTCTTTTTTTAACTGAGCTGGGAATGCCTCCGCTCTATCTACAGCGTTAATTCTCCATTAAAGTGCACTGGCCGGATAGGCCGGGTTTTAAGTCTTCTAGAGAATCTGTGCCTGCCTGGCTGGAGGTAACAGCACAAGAGCACGACATGGCAGGGAAGAAGTTGGCGCACATTTTTCTTGGAGTCAAAGTAGGCTCTCCTTCCTCTTCTCAGGGATTGCGGTGACTTCCCGGAACTGTGCTCTCTTTCAAGTTTGGCCTTTGGTAGAATGGATGGGAGTGGCTTCTTTTTGCTAGTTCTTCAGAAGGGAATGCAAGGTGACTGGTGAGTGACTGATGGACCCAAGAAAGAAAAGTCTTCTACTGGGGAATCTATGAAAATGTACATCTTGGGCCACCTGGATGGCTCAGTCAGTTGAGTGTCTGACTCTTGGTTTCAGCTCAGTTCATGATCTCACAGTTCATGGGCTTGAGCCCCAAGTAGGGCTCTGCAGTGCAGAGCCTGCTTCGGATTTTCTCTTTTCCTCTCTCTCTGCCCCTCCCCAACTCATGCATTCCTCTCCCTCTCTCTCTGGTGATGGGCATGGAGGAGGGCACTTGTGGGGATGAGCACTGGGTGTTATATGGAAACCAACTTGACAATAAACTATTAAAAAAATAGTAAATAAATAAATAAACTTAAAAAAGAAATACCTATTGATAAGATTCTGAAGATAAAATAATAATGATGGTGATGACAATGATAAAAATGATCATCATAAGGAAAAAAGGGGAAGAGGCAATTCGGCTTGATTCCATTCAGTTATTATATGCATGTGGGTGTCACAACTCTGTGCGATTGGTATAGAAACCCATTGTCCCAATTGTTTTGTTTGGTTATTTGTTTCCAGAACAGTCTGATGTCACAATTTCCATCCCATTGTCTTAACGAAACAAAAAAAATAAGATTCCGCAATTCCATTAATCACAGGATAAAAACGACCCTCAACACTGCCTCTTGACATGGAAATATTCCAAGGCTTGTTTTTGTTAGACAGTGTACCTAGAATTTTGTTGTTTTTGTTGTTGTTGTTGTTCAGAAACGCGAGCCTCTCATTTGGAGAAAATAGGTGTGTGTGGAGGGTGTTTTATCCTGGAGGAGACAGACAAATCCTCATTTATTTTCTGGTACCTGTTTGGAATTCCTGTCCAAAGAGAAATGTGAGTCACCCAAGGCTTCTGGCCCATCCCCGAATCCTCAGACCCAAAGGGATGGGACATTTTGGTTTATTTGCCTCTTTTCATTGTTGTTTCTTCTTAGAATACCAGGAGCATACAGTATATGAGTGTATATTTTTTGTATGTTTTAGTTCTAGGTTCATATGTGATGCCCTTTGCTTGGCTTAGATGCTATAGGTCTGACCACGGTGACAAAAGATGGCCTTACTCTTGTAACTCCAGAGCACATACTAATGATTCTGAGGACTTTTTAAAAAGGAAGGAATTCATGAATCTTCCTACTCACAGGATGTCCTTTTTTCCCCCATTTGCCCACCTTCTGGTCCTTTTATACCAAAGCAGAAGTCACTTACGCTCTGAGCTGATGTGTCTGCAAAATGGCATCTGAAAAGAACTGTGTCCCTTCTGTGTTCTGGCTGGTGTGGTCTGGTTCCAGCCAGAAAGATGTTTCTGAACCCTCTCACTAAGGCCTTCCACTGGCAGTGACCCTGGTCAGCCCAACCAAAGGGTCTCTGATTCTGAGAATTTTAAGAAGAGTCGGTGCTAATGACCACTGCTGCCCAGGGGGCCTCAGTCAGGACTCGTAGAAGAGGCCTGCTATTTTGATGTGCCCCTGGGAGACAATTTATCTCAAAATCTCTCTCTTTTTTTTAAATGTTTTATTTATTTCTGAGAGAGAGACAGAGTGTGAGTAGGGGAAGGTCAGAGAGAGAGAGGGAGACACAGACTCTGAAACAGGCTCCAGGCTCTGAGCTGGCAGTCAGCACAGAGCCCGACGCGGGGCTCGAACCCACGAACCGCGATATCATGGCCTGAGCTAAAGTCAGACGCCTAATTGACTCAGCCACCCTGGCGCCTCTATCTCAAAATCTCTTGAAGCTACTTGCTGGGCAATACCCCCTCAGACTTCCCCAAAGGGTTGAGAGTAACTCCCTTTAAAAAGACCACCCTGTAGGGGCACTTGGTGGCTCAGCTGGTTAAGAATCTGACTTCACTTCAGGCCATGATCTCACGGTTCATGAGTTCAAGCTCCACATCAGTCTTTGTGCCGACAGCTCGCAGAGCCCGATTTGGATCCTTTGTCTCTCTCTCTCTCTCTCTCTCTCTCTCTGCCCCTTCCCCTGATCACACTTTGTCTCTCTCAAGTAAATAAACATTTAAAAAAAAAAAAAGAAAGAGCCACACTGTAACAAGGACACTCTGCTGTTTTCATTTGATCTCACGTGAAGACTAAGGAGCAGAAGGGCAGAGATATGCCCCTGAAGTTTAACTTCTGGGTCTCTGGGAAGAAACAGCCCTGATGGGTAGCATTTGCCTCTTTCCGTGGAGTAAACACTCCTGCCACGGCCAGTTTCCAGCTACCAACATGACGTCCCCAGATACAGAACTGGGAGGGGATGTCTGCCCTCAGCTCCCACAGCCATGCTCCAGACTAGGAAATAGTTGGGAGAGAGAACACAGGTTTGGAGACCAAAGACCTGGCTTGGATTCCAGGTATGCTCTCTGTTAGCTCAGGTAAGTGACTCTTGGATCCTGTTAAGGCCTCTGAAGAATAGAAGAAGGAGTGTCTTTCTTGCTGGGTGTGAACCCAGGGAGAAAACACAGCGGGGAGTTCCCTCTGGCACGAACAATGTTGTCTTCATCAACAAATAAGCTGACAGATGCATGGACATCACCACGGGCTTCACAGACTTCCACAGATTTTATCATCCCAAAGTGGGTGCTATTATTCCTATTTTACAAAAATTCGAGTCTTAAAGAGGTAAAGAAGCTCCTTCATAAAAGCTACCAGCTCGCATCTGCCTGTCTACACTGACCATTCATTTCATCCTGCATGAGATGCTTGATAGATTTAGTTTTTAAGCTGGAAAAGTATTCACTGAAGATAGATAACTATCCCCTTGAAATCCCAAAATTGGGACAGATCCTCTCAAGAGAGAAAGGTGGCCAAAGCAGCCAATGTTACAGCCATTAAAATAGCATCCTGTTACCCCCTCCTATGGATTAACGAGGGGTAGGCTGTATACAGCAGACATTCAGTCATGACCTGCATTCTCCGAACATGGCGTCCGTTGCTCTTGGGGAGATGTGGAGACCAGATAGCTGTGTCATTGATTTATTTACATTTTATTTCTTAGGGAAGAAATGTATAAAGTTGGCAAATTGGGGGGTTACCAAACCTTGGCTTCCTCCCCCCCTCTTCTGTTTATTAGTTGAGTCACCTTGGGTGAGTCATTTCGTAAGTTATCAGAAGAACATAATCTACAGACCAAGGATATTCACAAATTCTTGACTCTGTGTGAGTGTGTGTGTGTGTGTGTGTGTGTGTGTGTGTATGTGTGTGGCAGAGAGAGAGAGAGAGAGCAAGAGAGAGAGAGAGAGAGAGAGATGGATGAGGGGATTCAGATAATGAGTGTGAGCTCCCTGAGGTCAGAACCTGTGTCTGCTGATGTTGGCGCCTTCAATATTTATTTAGCATTGGGTTTGTCCCTAACCAATGAAGGACTGAGCCAACTGTCTGGAACAAAAGTCATCACCCAAAAGACACTTAGTAGGTGGGAGTGAGGTTTACTCCAGTCCCAAAGAGCCCGTAACTCGTCCCCCCTTAGAACTTCAACACTTGGAAAATGACAACTCTTGTGGTTTTGCCATTTCCGAATCAAGACGAGATACTATTTCTTTAATGTGAACTTACTTTCAATGTACAACAGCTTCTGTAAAGCAATGACAACAAAGAGCTTAATAAATTGGGAATAAACAGAGTACACATGGCAAATTACATTCCCAATAATCTATCATACATACATCTGTTGTGGATAATGCAAGATAACAATAACCCTTTGACTTAATTGGGCTTGTGGGCGGTAGCATATGCATTATAATGGTCCCATTGACATTGTTTTGCACCCAAGGAATCAAATCAATGCCTACTTGCATATGAAGCACTATGTAGTCCTTTCTGCCCTGGAAGTGCCTGTGTTACTGTGAGCATTAATAGGAGTCAGGCCAGGGCTTGGAGGGGTTGGGAAGAGATCCTGGAGGTTCAGTGGGGAGGCCAGGCAACACCCCATTGCTTCAGTGGGACTGTGTGCTCTTTGAAAAACCCCACAGTGGTTTAAGAGGCTCTCTTTGTAGGTCTGGCTGCAATGCTATAGAAGCATCTAGTAATAACAGCCTAATTTTATGTACAAGTGTGCAATATTGACGTATACAGTGTATCTTCCCCATCGATGCCTCCAAACCACCGGAATGTTCTCTAGAGGAACAATACAAGAGTCTCCATATCAGATGGCCTCGGCCACACGTTAGCCGTGCTCATAAATACTAATCTGGCAAATTCCATCTCATTTGGCACCAGAAGGGCAGTTTAATTCTAGCTGCTCCAATCCTGGTTCTCAGAGAACAGAGTATTGGAGCCACGTTGATACAACTATCCGATCTAATACATTTTGCACCATCCTTTCCCCGGGAGAGTGTGGAACGCCGGCCTCTCCATCTGAGGGCCGGGCAGGGGACAGAATCACAGCAAGGCTCTGGGGGGTCTCAGGAAGGGGAAGCACTGAGAGTGTGGCCCTTCCTCCTGCTCCAGAGGGTGGCTTGTCTGTGTCCAGAAGGCCTGTCCTGCGGATGGTCACACAGGCCTCACCGCTTGAGTTATGCCCATCGACTTCTCGAACAAGCTTGTATTCATTGTCAGGCTGGAAACCCAGCCTTCCCCAGCCCGGAGTCTGGAAGCTGAGCAGAACTAGGCAATTATCTGTTTTGAAGGAATACACTGATTTGACATTCTTAAGAAGTCACAGACGTCTGATTTCATAATATAATTTGTAGAAGTAAAAAAGGCAAGTTAAACATTTGCTTACACATATCATGTTTACATGTGTTCAAAGAACTTTCCAAAACTTTGCAGTCTCATCCAACTGCATCTTTTTTAAGCTCGCTTCGCTCTTGTAGGTTTGCAAACAAATTCCGCAGCACATTCAACCGCAAATTGATTTACTTTTGGGGAAACTCCTTGAGTTTCACGACTTTCTTCTTGCTGTTTAACGTACACACAGATGCAAAAAAGAAAAAACAATCTCCTAACACAGGAACACAAATCTGGCATCCGGAGGAGTCATTTTTTTTTTTTTTCATTTATTCTCAAAGTGAAAGGAAAGCAGCAATGGATGTGATCCAGATCACAGAAGTGTGCAAATGACTTCTGGGGACCCGCTGGCAGAGTGACTGACAGCCGCAGCTCGGGGCAGGGTGGGGGTGGGGGAGAGCCACGTCCCTGTGCAAAGGAAGACCTCACTTCACTATGCATGTGCCCCAGGTGCCTGGCTGTCCACCACTCGGGGAAGGCACCTTCACCCCCTTAGGGATTCAGGACGAGGAGGCATCTTGGAAAGCCCTGTCGCCTACACCTCTGCTGGGTGATCAGTCCCTGAGTCCACATGTCACTGACGGTCACTCTTCCACATCTCCTGCACGGCCTCCATCAGTCAGCCCTGGGGCTCTGGTAGTAGCCTCCTGAACGGTCTTACTGAGAGAAACTGATAAGCTGCAAATCCAAGAGCCATCCTTGTTCAACTTCCCAAGATTCTCCTTTCTGCAGGATAAAGGGCCAACTCTTTGGCATAACTTTAAAGTTTGTTCACAGCCAGGCTCCTGCTCTATTTAACGACCTCATCTCCATGAGAATGCCTCAGGCCCCAACCAAGTTCTGCACGTATGCCATTTTGTCTATCCACAGGGCCTTTGCACATGCTATTTCTTTGACCACAGATATCCTCTTGTCATTTTTCACCTGGAAAACTCCAACTCCTCCTTCAAAATCAGCTTAGACACCACCTCTGGAAATCATCCCTGAACCTTCAACACAGAGTTAGGACTTTCTTCCTTATGTTCCTTAACACCCTTAGTTAAATTTTTGAGAGCTGGGCTATGTTCACCACGGGTTGGCAAAATGTATCTTGTTTAGGGCCATGATTTGGTTATCAGTGTACATATGACATCCAACACACACAGTTCCCAAAATAGACAGCATGTAAAGGTTTTCGCATAAAATAATAGATAAAGAGGGGCACGTGGGTGGCTCAGTCCGTTGAGTGGCTGACTTTGGCTCAGGTCATGATCTCACTGCTTGTAAGTTTGAGCTCCATGTCTGGGTCTGTGCTGACAGCTCAGAGCCCGGAGCCTGCTTCCGATTCTGTGTGTGTCTCTCTCTGCTCCTCCCTTGCTCACACTCTGTCTCTCTCTCAAAATAAAGAAATAAGTAAATAAACGTTAAAAAAAAAGAATGGATAAGTCAATGAGTGAATTAGATAATGAAATGGAGTCGACTCACTCCAAAGGCTGTGGCTCAGACCCTCCTCCCCACCAAGGGCCCCTCACTAAATGATCCAAACAAAAGAGCGAGGCCACTGAATGCTGGAAACTCCATGGTTGGTGAGAAGGATAACCATCAACTCAGGGGGCTGGACAAAGCGGCAAAGTAACATCATCGCACAAAGCCCTCATTGTCAGACTTTCCCCTTCCTTCTCTCCTGATGGTTTGGCCCCTGGAGATGATGGAGGGGCCCGAAGACAAGACGAGCTTATCCGAGAATGTTAAGCCTTGGAGGAGGAGCTACATGGCTTGAGGGAGGGATGGCAGTTGTCTCTTCTTCCAGCTGAGCTGGCCCAAGGCTCTTCTGGCCAAGGACCCCAAGTGTGCCCAGCCAGCTTCCCCCTGGCCAGAAATTTAGGATATACCCTTCCCTACATCCTGCTCCATGAGAGGGGGCAGTGACCTCCCTGACTCCCCTCAAGGTGTGCATCTCATGACTTATAGGGCATGTCCTGGAATTTGCCAAAGATGCAAAGGCAAGGAAGGCCCTGGACTCCCAAGGCTCCACCGAATGCCACATTAACGGCAAAAAAAACCCTAAGGAGGCCAAAGTTTACCAACACAGACGACTTTCAATCTGCCTGACTTCTGTCCCCGAATAAAGGAGCATATGTCCAGCCTCACACCGTCCAAGGTTTCCAGGCTTTGCTTCTGTTTGTTTCCTTCTGAGAAGTCTGTGAATAAGCCGGTGTCCAGGCCAGAAAGCAGAAAGGGTGACTCTGGAACCTCTCATTAGTGTGCAGAATCGGCAGGCCCCCCTCTGCAGCCAGAGCTCTGCCATTAAGGCCTGGAAACCCACAGCGTTAATAGGAACCAGGCAGGGAAAGTGAAGTTCAAACAGGATTGTTTCGCAGAGGCTCCCCGAGCCTCTGGGCTGCGTGAGGCCTGCTGCGGTTATGCGCTGCCGCCGGAGGGTTCTAGGCCAACGTGTGGGCAGTGGGGTGCTGGGGCTCGCACTCCAGTGCTCTGTTTGGACAGTGTGTTTCTGTCCAAGCTGACAATTTCCAGACACCCCCCCATCCTGGTCCTGGGAGCCAGCTGGTGAGGGAACCCTGGCCTCCCACGCCACCCAGCCAGCGCGTAAGCCACCTACCGGAGGTTGCCGTCCCCTCCTCACACCAGTCCTTGAAGGCCCGGAGAAGGCTGCAGGTACTAGAGGAGCTCTCCTTGCGGGCCTGCAGACCTGGAGATGTGACTCAGGGGCCAGAAGGAAGCAGGCAAGGACACTGACCTCGTCCCGGGTGGTCACCTAACGGCAGAAAATTAATTGGAGGCCATCAACCCGCTGTGGTAACTTCCAGAGCCCACGCGACCACGCTCCCGAGAGAGTATGAACAGAGAGAAAGGCTCTCGCAAGGCTGTGGGCTGATGCTCCCTCGTCTGTTCCGACTCCTGCTAAGGGGCATGAGCCCCCACCCCAGCTCCGCTCTGCAGCCCACGTACACCCTCCCTTGGAACACCCGCGTCCCCAAGGAGCTCGGTGTCACTGCCGTTAGGAAGTACAACCTCTGGCCTCCCTGGGAGCCATAGGGTCTTATAGCAGATTGGGAGGTCCATCCTCGGAGCCCCGTCCTTCCAAGGTCAACACGACTTTTGTGGCCAGTGGGGTCGAGTGGGCCCGGGGGAAGGGGGAACCCGGGTGCTGTGCTGTCAGAGTCACGAGTCACCCTCGGGACCTGAGCCTGGGGAGCGTGGGGGAGAGGGTGAGGGGAGTAGGCGCGGCCTCGAAACATACATGGTACTCAGTAAGCACTCCACCAATGGTGAACCAGTACCCTGACTTCCTACTTTTCTTTTTGTGCCTTTTATTTTGGGTTTTCCCATGGAATAGCAGGTCTGATTCATAAAGCAGAGTTTCCAAGTGAACTTCGGATAATACGCACAGGGAGGTGACATGCTGTTACCTGTGTGTGTGTGTGTGTGTGTGTGTGTGTGTGTGTGCGTGTGCATGCGTGTCCGCACACGTGTGTTTACAAAGAATGGATATATATGTATATTTATGTATAATATATATCACTATTATATGATATACAAATAATGGGTATTAATGATATATGGCGTATATTTACAGGTTGTTACTAATACATGATATTACTTAAAATCACAATAGAGAATTTATTCTCGTTGGAGCAAATTTGGAAAGTACTGAATAAAGAAGAATACATAAATCACCCATGATTGCATCGCCCAGAGATAAAAGCTATTAACATCTTGATGTACTTCATTCTATCAGCAAATATTATGTTGCAGATTTGAGATCACACTGAATAAACAATTTTAGATCTGGCTGTTTTTCAATTAATGTTGCATGGTAAGGAGGCTTTCCTTTCCACCTTTCTCAGGGACATAATTCTGTTTTCGGTTCATTTTCATTTTGTTTAACAAAAATGAATTTTCAGGGGCACTTGGGTAACTCAATAGGTTAAGTGTTCGACTCTTGATTTCGGCTCAGCTCATGATTCTCAGGGTCAGGGAATCAAGTCCCACGTTGGCCTCTGTGCTGACAGTGTGGAGCCTGCTTGGGATTCTCTCTCTCCCCCTCTCTCTCTGCCCCTTCCCCACCCTCTCTCTCTCTCTCTCTCTCTCACTCTCAATAAATCAATAAACATTTAAAAACTAAATGTTCCCTTTACTTGAGAGAGAGAAAGAGAGGGCAGAATTTCCGAGCTATGTGTAGACACTCTAGCTGTTGATATTTGTCCATTTTCTGGATTTCTACAGTCTGCTCTGGGTTTTAACCAAAAAGAATAAAACCACCTGCTTTCAAAGCCCAGAATAGAGACCAATTCCATGAAAGATTAGCCACCCGGAGCTCAAAGCTAACCTGTCCCCCGAGACCCCGAGGGGCAAAAGGAGGCACCAGATGCCACAAAGTGAGGGTTCACTGATGCAGAATGGGGGCCTTCCCTCTCCTGAAGTCCCAGGTGGGGGCCTGGATGCTAACAATCCAATCAGCCATTGTACCATCATGTTTATTTATTTATTCCCACAGTATGAGAATCCACGGGCAAGACATAATCTTGCATCCCAACTGTGAGTAATCATTGTGTTTCTCTTTTTTGTATATTTTAATTGAAGTATAATTAACATACAGTGTTACATTAATTTCAGATGTACGTATAATGATTCAACAATCCAATCCCTTGCTCAGTGCTCATCAGGATAAGTGTACTCTTCATCTTCTCTATCTCGTTCTCCCTCCCCACCCACCTCCCCTCTGGCAGCCACATGGATGGATCCAGAGGGTGCCCTGCTAGTGAAATAAGTGAGTCAGAGAAAGGCACCTCGTGGTGTCTCTAAACCAAACCGAAAACATTCAGTTCAGGCCTAGACAGAAGCTGGGTGAGATACTTGTAATTGGGCTTGCAGAAATGAGACAGGTTTTCTTTCTTGTCTAGGTGTGAGTTTGGGGAGATGAGTATCTCAGGGGTGCAGAATAAGAGGTAAAGTTAATCCTTCTATGATATCAGACCCTCACTCTATTTTTCCAGGACAGATTTAAAAACCTGCTTGGTTGAGCCTCCAGTCTGCTGTTGTGTGGATCTGCCTATCGATGTGAAGATCTCTCACAGTCCATTTCCTCCCAGAACGCTTGGAACAATTTCAAGTCACGTTGTTCCATGAGCTCTTCTGGCCACATGTTGTGCCAGGCAAGGTCACCCCGGGGACGTGCATTCATGATCTTTATAGCCCTGATCGGCGAAGGCAAGAGATAGGAAGCTATGGTATTAATACATGTTAGAAGGTGAAAACTACCTTCACTAGTAGGCAGCTAAGGCAGAAATACAAGAAGGGCAATTATCTCCATTTGGGGCATCAGGATATTTTCTCATGTCTCCTAAGAGATAAATATGAGGCCAAGAGTTAGTAGTGGGACAGTTGTGGATTTTGGAGTTGTCTCTTAGCTGGGTGGCCTGGGACCAGGCACCCTTCTCAACACCTCACTGTCATTGTCCTTCAAATGAAGTCAAGTATATATACACACACAAATATGTGTATGTATATGTGTATATATGTACATTACATATACATATATACATTATATATTTGTATACACACACACAACGGAACATTACAATATTACTTGGTGATAGAAAAGAATGAAATCTTGCCATTTGCAACAATGTGGATGGAATTAGAGTGTATTATGCTAAGTGAAATAAGTCAGTCAGATAAAGACCAATATCACATGATTTCACTCATATGTGAGACTTAAGAAACACAACAGATTGGGACACCTGGGTGGCGCAGGTCATGATCTCACAGTTCACACGTTTGAGCCCCCCATCGGGCTTCAGGCTGACAGAACGTACTGTGCTTGGGATTCTCTGTCTCTCCCTCTCTCTCTCTGCCTTTCCCCTGCACGTCTTTCAAAATAAATAAACTTTAAAAAAGAAGAAACAAAACTGAGGAACATCGGGGAAAGGAAGGGAAAATAAGATAAAAACAGAGAGGGAGACAAACCATAAGAAGCTTTTTTTTTAAATAGTTTATTGTCAAGTTGGTTTCAAGAAACTTTTAAATACAGAGAACAAGCTGAGGGTTGCCTGAGGGAGTTGGGGTAAGGGATGGGATACATGGGGGATGGGCATTAAGGACGGCACTTGTTGGGATGAACACATAAGCTACTGCTTGTGTCTGTCCCGGCATTCTTCTGTCCAACAGTTACTGGGCACAAACTATGGTGGGCACTGGAGATGCGAATTGAATAAGTCCTCATTATAGTTTAAGGGATTCTGTAACCTGGAGCACTGAAGGCTGTGTAGACAGTAAAGGAAGCACAGTACAATATGGATCCCACCACTACCCCTGTGCTCCTGGTCTAGACTGCTCTCCTTTCTCTCCATCTCATGTGAGAACCTTCTTTGGACAAAGCCTTGAACTTTCATGTCCCGCTGGGCCCTTTTCTCACAGCCTTCTGCCCATTTACTTAGCACATCCCTGCTTGCATGTGTCAGAGGCCATGGGGAGGGTTAATGAGGCAGAGCCTCTGTCCTCAAGGTACGCAGGCTGCCCACCAAACTTGGGGTAGCTGTAGTAGAGGTATGCACAGTAAAGGAGGGTTCTACAGCGTTCTGTGAAGTATGGAGTGGCCTAGGTCATACAGAAATGGGGTTCCAAGCCCAGTTCTGCTCTATTTTAGCTATTTTTCCTTGGGCGTAGTTTCGGTCCCAAGATCTTCCCAAGTTTAAGTGTTTCTTTTCTTCTTTCTGTTATAAACATGGTATTTGGTAAAGTGTGCAAAGTTCTTAACACCCATCCCATCACATAATACTTGCTAAGCACACATACACTTTATTATTACCATCATTATTATTGTTGTTTTGACTATCACCATAATCACCATCACCACCACCACCACCATCATCATCATCAGTCCTAACTGGGTGAGAGATGCCTTCACAGTAAAAGAGATAATTAAGATTTGGGAAGATATGAAGAGATTTTCAAGGTGTCTGAGGGCAGAAACACACTTGGAGAGGAGAAAGACTTCATGCAAAGACTCAGAGGTGCGGGAGAGCTATTGACTAGTTTCAGAGATCAGCCATAGTTGAAATGACTGGCATAAAAGATGGATTTCTGGATGAACTAGAGTCAAAGGTGTTAGTATTTGAGTCTTTTGAAGAGCTGAGATGCAGCCTTAGAGATGGTGATCAAACCATGCACGGTCATGAAGGGCGTGTCGCGGAGCATATATACCACCCTGGAAATAACTAGAACAACAATGGACCAAAGCCAGAGTGGAATCTGGGTGGGAGAAGATTTGGAAACACATATGACTAGTGAGATCAGGAAGAAAAGGGTACCTAAAGAATGAGGTTAGTACTAAAGCAGCCAACCACAAGAAATGTAGGAAAAGGTGGCTGAGGTTTCTCCCCAAGGGTCACAAGATGGACTCCTTTCCTCCCTGCACCTGGACGAGTCCTTTTCCTTCTTGAATTCATGAAACAATTGAAAAGCTAATTTGGATTTTTATTTGCAAAGGATTCTATGACCACAAGATCTACTCTCAACATTCCTGACAGATTTAAAACATGGATTTTATCTTCTGCTGCCTCAGTTTGATGGCTTCAGGTGAGCTGAGTCCCACACAACTAGAGGATCTACTTCCCTGGAAGTAGATTTGGGTGGAAAAGGAAGGGAAGGGGAGGGGTGGGGAGAGGAGGGAAGGGGAGTGAAGGGAAGGGGAAGGGAAGGGATGGGAAGGGGAAGGGAGGGGAAAAGAAGGGGAAGGGAGGGGAAGGGGAAGGGGTAGGGAGGGGAAGGGGAAGGGAAGGGAGAGGAAAGGGAAGGGAGGGGAAGAGAAGGGGAGGGGAGGGGAAGGGGAAGGGAAAGGGAGGGGAAGGGGAAGGGAGGGGAAGGGGAGGGAAGGGAAGGGAAAGGGAGGGGAAGGGGAGGGAAGGGGAAGGGAAGGGAGGGGAAGAGAAGGGGAGGGGAGGGGAAGGGAAGGGAGGGGAAGAGGGGAGGAGGGAAGGGTAAGGAAGGGAACAGAATGGAAAGGGAAGGAAGGGAATGGAATGGCAAGGAAGAGGAGGGGAAGGGAGGGGAGGGAAGAAAAAATGGAAAGAAGTAGGATTTTTTTTTTGAGTACTAGATTCTCTGATTCTATTTAAAACAAATTTTAAAAGAGATCTCAATTTCAAAATGTATGCCCTCAAACTTTCTAGAAAGATTTCTCCCGTGTAATGTAACAGACCGCTGAAAAGTTGCCTCTGGTTTATTCAGAACCGGTGCTGGGAATATAGAGATGAAACAAATACTGTTCGTATTCTCAGGGAGCCCGTGTCCAAAGCAGGACACGGGCAGGAAAGTGCTGGAATGGAGGCGGGACAGTGAGGAAAGCGGGGGCCCAAAGAGACAGCTTTATCTGCCTGGGGAGAAAGGCAGAGTGTTTGTAAGAGGATGAAGGCGCGCTTTCTCTGCCACAGTGGTGGACGCATTTGCCATATGGTGGCCATATTTTTGGAATCAAAAATCAGGATAGATGATCTGACACAAGTTGTGTCGATGGGACAGAATATTTGAAATCAAGGCTGTCCGAGGAAACGCAGGACATATGGCCACCATAACCAATCTTTGCTGTGCGTACAGGGGGCATGGTTTGATCCACAGCATAACCAAAGCCAGGATTCAGGCAGATAATTTACATTAATGCTTAACTGCAGATGGATAAGGATTGCATTTCCTGACCTTATTTATCAGACAAGGCAAAGGCTAGGGTGCTAAGTAATTCGCAGCAATTTTAAAAAGGCCAGAAATGGCTGAATGTTAAAATGACAGGGCTAGAAAGACACTTAGTGACCACATTGTCTAAGCTTCACGTCATTGCACCATCAGAGAAACTGAGGTAATCTATCTAAGAGCATGTAGTTGTGAGTGGATGGAGCTGGGGCTGGGTGTTTTCTGAAGCTCAGCTGGATATTGCTTCTTGGACTATGTCGGGGCTGGATGTGGGGGACACATCAGAGAACCCCACACATTAGGACAAACTCAAACATTCTGACCTTGGTCATGCTAAGAGGACATTCAGTAGACTACCCCTTTACCAAATAGCCAGAGTGCCATATTTGATGGCCTTGAGCTCAGATCTCACCAGGGTATTGATGAGGTCCCAACTGAATGAGTGCCAGGCCATTAAGGATATAGAGGATTATTATAAATGTTGGCAGTGCTTGAATCCCTAGTCCTCATATGTTTTGTTGAGGACTCTCCAGTGATGATGAGGCTGTAAGAAAAAAAGAAGGTTTATTGCAAAACAGTAAGGTATTTCCTCATGAGCAGTCAGGAGTCAGAGTTCAGTCCCAGCTGGGCAAATGGACAATCACAAGTCTACATGTCTTTCTCCAAGATGGTACCAGGGAGAGATGGGAACCCATTTGATAACTAAGCCCATTGATCTCTAATCCTTAGTCTTTCCAATTTGGAAAGAATCTGAACTCAGAAGCGCTGCTGCTAAGAAACACTTAGTACTTTTGCACTGTCCTCAAAAAGGTCAGACGCCTGCCCAGCATGTGAGAAGGGCAGAAAGAGAAATGGCTTTTTTGGGGGGGTTCACAAACATCAACTCAGATCTCTGAGATTAAATGCATGACACATATTCTCCTCCCAGTGTGCAACTGGGCTGGACAAAGATAATTAAGAAGGACCAATGGTGTGGCCTGTGTTTTGGACTATCCATCTCTTCCTCTGGAATTCCAGAACAATCCCACCTCAGGAATCAGAACTGTTCTTGGGCGTGTGGTCTAGTAATGACAATACCAGTGTACTTTTTTCTTGTCTTTTTCCCTCCCTTCTTCTCTTCTTTGCTTTGCTTTTTATTTCTCCTTATCTGGGCTGACATAATAGTGACTCAAACTAAGTATGAATTATTCTTTGCCAAGGTGCTGTTGGGATCCAAGATATTCCTTTAACATATTGAGCATTCATAACTATTCATCCCTATGTCCACCTGTCCACCCATCCACCCATCTATCCATCCGCCTCTCTTACCAACCACCCAGCCAGGAATTTATTTATTCTTCTCTTCACTACAGATCAGTAGTCATTTCCTGAATTACATCTAAGTGCCAAGGATACATGCAATACACTCCGGCAACAAAGATAGATATGACCCAGACCTTGAATGAGAGAGATCACTTATAATCTCAGAGGCAGATATGCAGTTATGTCTTGATAAGTGCTATAGAGGCTTGATGAGTGCTTGAAAAGGGCAGGGCCTGGGGTACATTCTGTATAGTCTTGAAATGAGCAGGGGTTGGCCATTTGAAGGGAGAGGGCAGGTAGGAGACACCAAGTTGGTAAGCCAAGCCCAGAGATAGGAAGAGCTACAAATAGCTGGATATTTCTTTGTTTTTTTTAAGTTTATTTTTTTATTTTTGGGAGAAAGAGGGGGAGGGGGGTTGGAGAGAGAGGGAGATAGAGAACACCAAGCAGGCTCTCTGTGGTCAGCACAGAGGCCAATGTGGGGTTTGAACTCAAACCACAAGATCATGACCTGAGCCAAAGTCAGACACTTAACTGACTGAGCCACCCAGGTGTCCCAGCGGCTGGATCTGGAAGCGTGAGGTGGAGGCCGACAGTGCCAGATATGGAGAGCAAATGAGGGTCCTAGTCAGGGTGGAAAATACAAACCACCAAACCATTCTAGCAAGTGTATATTTCTAAACCAGACCCTGTCTCACACCTAGGGTGACCAGCTCTTCTAGTCTGCCTGGGACTCAGAGGATTTCCAGGGTGCAGGGCTTTCAGTTCTAAAACCAGAGTGGGCTCAGGCAAACCAGGACGTACATATGCGTGGAGCTGTGTGGTGAGTAGAATAAGGACCCCCTAAAGTCATCCAAATCCCAATCCCCTGACCTGTGACTATGCCACCTTACATGGCAAAAAGGGTGTGTGTGATTTGCAGGTCTGATTAGGTTAGGGGTCTTGAGACGGAGCTGTGGTCCTGTACTCCTCAGGTTGGCTGAGTGTCATCATAAGGTCCTTAGAAGGGAAAGGGCAAGACATGTCAGGGAAGGAGATCTGGTGATGCAAGTGGGGGTCCCAGTGATGTGATTGCTGGGCGGGGTCTCAAGTCAGGGAATACCTCTTTCCCTGGAGAGTGGAAAGGGGGACACGGGTTCTCCTCCAGAGCCTCCAGAAGGAACATGGCCCTTCTGACATCTCACTTTTAGCACTGGGAGAGCCCATTTTCGATTCCTGCCCTCTAAACCTGTCATAGAATAGATGTGTGTTGTTCAGGCCACTGATGGTAACTTGTCAGAAACCAGCATGGTGTTTCTCAAAAGACTGTATCTAAGAGGTGGGTCAAATGATGGCTTGAGGACTTTCAGCTGCCCCTGGGAAGGTCCTAGTTTCTCCAAAATATTATTACTTTATGAAGCAGAGAGAGTCAGTGTGGGAAAGGTCCAGGGCACATTGAAACGCCATCCGTTTACTGATCACCAGATATGACAGGGATGCTTGAATGAGAGTCCGGAAGCTTTAGTATATGCCTGGTTCTGCCCTTCCTGCCTCTGTGAGCCTGGATAATGTCCCTTGATCCATTTGTTTTTATTTATTTCAAACCAAACTAAATGATATAGATCTATAATTTCAAATCTATCAATTCTTAAGTGTTCTAAAGAGAACATGCACTCATGGGGTGCCTGGGTGGTTCAGTCGGTTAAGCATCTGACTTCGGCTCAGGTCATGATCTCATGGTTCGTGAGTTTGAGACCCACATCAGGCTCTGTGCTGACAGCTCAGAGCCTGGAGCCTGCTTCAGATTTTGTGTCTCCCTGTCTCTCTCTCTCTGCCTTTCCTCCACTGGCACTCTGTCTCTCTCTCTCCAAAATAAATAAACATTAAAAATATTAAAAAATGCTTAATGAAAGAGATCATGTACTTGTAATGTCTTTGTGACTGGGTATGTATTTTCAAGGGGGATGTGACATCATCCCCAAATGGGCTAAAATTGGTTCTTGGGGAAATGGGGAAATTTCATTTTCTATGTTTGAAGCAAAAGTATCCAGATAATACATAAATAGATAGACAGTACATCTGTGGTATTAATATTTCATGGAGAGTGATTGGGAAAAATGTCAAAAAAATATCTCCTCTGAGTACAGGTTTCACCCGCTATTCAAGAGTAGAGCATTCCTGTGAAAGCTTCTGTAAGATGAAATGGTACAAAGCAAAGAGGCAATTACCATTAATTTTTAGGGAGAAAATTAAGCTTTCCCAGTCTCCCCAAAAAGCACCTCTCTTAGGCTTCCCTGAGATCTTCGCGATGAATTTTCTATTGGATGCACAAAATAGATTGAGATAAAGCTTGCAGACACAGTTCACAGCTCTAGGGGCTTGATGCTGAGATGCAGAGTGGGGAGTCCCAGGGAAAGAGCGGGTCGGTGCCCCACGTGGCTGCTGGGGGGTGCATACTGCCTCTGTAATGACTGACTGTAAACCCAACGCTGGTTTGCTTTTTGTCTTTTCTTTTGGTAAAAGTCAAAATCTTATTTGGATTTCTTTCCATTAGTGAAAACGGATCATAATGTAGGTCTTTTGTAAAAGCAGAGTAAAGTTGGGGGCACCTGGGTGACTCATTGGTTGAGTGTCAGACTCTTGATTTTGGCCCCAACCGTAATCTCAAGGTTCCTAGGATCGAGCCCCATGCTGGGCTCTGCGCTGAGCATGGAGCCTGCTTGCGATTCCATCTCCCTGTCTCTCTCTGTCCTTGCTCCACTCTCTCTTTCTCTCTCCCTCTCTCAAAACAAATAAAAATAGCAAAATACAAACTTTCAAAAAGCAGGGATACCTGTATTCTAATGAAAAAAAAAAGTAACATTGAGAACCACTTGTCTAGTGAATGCACACCACAGACTGCTATCCATTAAAGTATTTTAAATGGTACTGGCAGGAATGATGGAACAGGGAAGCCAGGGACTTTATGGAGTCAGGCTGATAGAGGTTGATTTTGATTCTTTCACTTAGCTGTACCGTCCTCACCACTCCGAGCTTACACTCTGTCTGTGAGAGAAGGAATCCACCTCCAATTATAGTGGTTAGTGTTTAATTAGGTAATATAGACAGATGATGGGTGGATAGATAGAAAGACAGATATAGAATAGATTGATAGATACAGATGTGATGAATGGTTAGGGTTAGACATGGAGATAGACTTGAGCCACAACTGGCACAGGTTACAGCTTACAGTGATGACTCTCCTTTTCTCCTTAATTTTTTTCCTTCTTACAAAATATACTCTTGGGACCCCTGTCTTACTGTCCCTCGCCCCACCCCTACTGCTACATATTTTTGCGCATAAAGTGAATCAACCTATCGAGATCCATTTTAGTCCCTGATTGGTTGAGCCATACACATGTGTGTTTGATTATTCCAGAGCCCAAGAAGCAGACAGCACTGGGATAGGTTGACCCTCTTGACCAATGATGGAAGTAAGGGCTACAGGGTGGTTTGTCTAAGCTCCCCCTACTGGCCAGTCCAGGTGCTGCAACACAGTCCCCAATATGATGGGGTCCAAATGCAGTGGGTTGCTGAGGGTTCAGGGTAGCTGGGTTGTTTTGCCTGATATACTTGCATTATTATCACTTTGTCCGTATAGACACTGCCTATGCTTCCTAAGACAGACTTTGTGCGGTATCATCTTGTCTGCCTATGCATGGGGTAACAGGACAAACACCAGACGGTTTGTTGTTAGAATAAGGACACTGTATCATGACACAGATCCCTTTATGAAGATGCACTGGGTGAGGGGGATCTTGAAAGTCTTCACTAGGGCATTGTATCCTCCTTTAATCTGATGACTATTATGGGTAATAATTTATCATGTTTCCCTTCTTGCTCAGCCTATCAGGAAACTCAGAGACAAATTTGCGTTACTTAACATCTATACAGAGTTTTCCTGCCTTTTTGTTTTATTTTCTATTTTTCTTCTTCTTTGCTGCTGCTCCTCTAAACTTCCCAGAATGCTGATGGGCTAACTTGCCCTCAGGAAAACCAGCACCAAAGTTTATTGCCAGTAGAAGACTAAAGTGTGAGGACCCTGGGTGGCACAGTTGGTTAAGCAACTGACTCTTCATCTCAGCTCAGGTCTTGATCTCAGGGTTGTAAGTTCAAGACCTGCATTAGGCTCCATGATGAACATGTAAAATAAAGAAAAAGAGAGAGACTAGAACTCATTCACCATTTTCTTCATTTGCAAACTCATCAAGTGTGGTAGTCTTGCCTTTCCTCATGAAAGATTGATACTACACTTAGTTAGATTGTGGCCCAGGTGACATAACCCAGAAGAGGCCACTTGGACCAACTACATTCAAGGATTGACTATTCTAAAGTACTAAACAGGAAGTGCTGGCCTGAGCTCTGAGAATTAAAGCCCAGGCCAGGGATGCCTGGGTGGCTCAGTCAGTTAAGTGTCTGACTCTTGATTTCAGCTCAGGTCATGATGGCAGGGTCATGGGATCAAGCCCCATATCAGGTTCCATGCTGAGCATGGAGACTGAGATTCTTTCCTTCTCTCACTGCACCTCTCCCCCACTCATGCTCTCTCTCTCTCTCTCTCTCAAATAATTTTAAAAAAATAAAATAAATTTAAAAAAGCTTAGGTCAATGTTTAGCCACTTAATGTAGGTGTTGCAGGAAGTGAACCAAACTGTCTTTCCAGTTCTGAGCTCACAGTCTAACTGGGGTTGCTGGCAAGCAAACAGTTGGTGCAATGTGGTCTTAGACACACCAGGGTAAGAGACATGCTGTGCCCTTCCGGAAACTCTGTGGATGGAGGTGTCCCCAGCCCTCAAAAATCAGGCAATGCTTCCTGGAACTTCCTCTAGGCATTTGAACTGAATTTTAAAAGACAAACAAGTTGAGGGCTTGTGTCCACATGAAAACTTGCATGGAAATATTTATAGCAGCATTCTATTCATCACTGTTCAGAAACAGAATCAACTGTGATGTCCTTCAACAGGTAGATGGATACATGAACCATGGCTTTCCTCTACTATGGAATAGTATTTAGCAATAAAAATAAATGAGCTATCAAGCCATGCAAAGACATGGAGGAAACGTAAAAGAAGCTAGTCTGAAAAGGTTACATAATGCATAATTCCAGCTATAGAACACTCTGGAAAATGGAGGCAAAACTATGGAGAAAGTAAAATACCAGTGATTGCCAAGGATTTGGAAGCAAGGAATGAAGGATGAAAATATTTGATAAAAAATAAAATAAAATAAAGACAGGTTGGAATAAAAAGTGACTGCGGAAGAAAGAAAGAAAGAAAGAAAGAAAGAAAGAAAGAAAGAAAGAAAGAAAGGGAGAAAGAAAGAGAGAAAGAAAGAAAGAATATATGAAAAGGTGGAGCCTACCTCTGTCAGGATAGGTTATGCAGCATTGTAGGAAATAAAATATAAGGAAGGAGTGATGGGGGGTGAAGCCAGAGAGAAAATGGTCCAGATCATAGGAGCCTGGGGTTTGTCCTTAACACAATGAGGGATGCCTAGAATTTAAGTTCAAATATGAAATGGACACATTTCTTGTCTACTGCCCTCTGAGAAGCTATGGATTCAACGTAAATCTTCCCCTTTGACTTCCTTCTCTATTACTCATCCCAGAACAGTCAGGAGAGAAGAATGCAACTGAGCATCTTTTCATACTATTCTGTTAATATACTTCACGGGAAGTGCCAGTGACTCATGGGGCAGTCTCAAGCCAGGCAGAATGAGTCACTTTTGGTAAACCTACAGTGTTCTGGACAGCTACACATGTTCTCTGTCTATATGTCTGTCTGCCTCTCTCATCTGACCCACATTTCATGCTGTGTCCATTTCTACATGAACTGCTTTCAAACTTGGTATCCTACCCCCACCCATCAGATTTAAACTCTGCCAGCCTTTGGCAATGCAGTTCCTCCTTGGCGTACTTAATACCATTGGAGTGAAAGATAATTAACTGGTGGCCCACTGATTGTTAGGTCATTATATTCATTTAGACTTCTGAATCCATAAGCTTACAGAGTATAGACCATTGTTAACCATTCATATTCCTTTCTTAGGGATGCACTGAAAAGTACCACCGACTGAGTGGCTTGAAACAACAGGTACTTATTTTGTCATAGGCCAGAAGGCCAGGAGTATTGAAATTAAGGGTCAGCAGGGTTGCTTTCTTTTAGAGATTCTGAGGGAGAAGCTCTTCTCTGTCTCTCTCCTGGCGACAAGTGGCAGCTGATCATCCTTGGTGTTCTTGGCTCATGGTTTTCTAAAATCTCTGCCCCCATCCCCACATGCTCCAACTGTCTTCTGCGTTTGTGTGCCTCCCATCTCCTTTCTTGTGCAAAGACACCAGCCATGGATGTAAGGTCCACTCTAAATCCAGGAGGAACATTCTCATCTGTAGACCCTCATCCTAATGACATCTGCAAAGGCCCTATTTCCAAATCAAGTCACATTCACGCATGCCAGGGGTTAGGAGCTGGTCATATCTCTTTGGGGTACATAGTTTGAGCCACACACCGTTCTATAAATGAGCAAGATGAGGTTCAGTATGGTTAAGTTGCTCGCCCCAAACACACAGCTGGTAAGTAAAGCGACTAGAGGCCAACTCCTGTGATTACAGAGCCAGGTCTCAGAAATGATTATCTTTGCTTGTGGCAGTTCATGCAGAGATGTACATACAACATTCAGAACCAGTGAGAACCAAGGATGCCTAACTGGGACTTCTGGGCAAGAGGAGCATCCTCTCTACTCTATGGCGGTGTACTAGTTATCAATTGCTGCATCACAACCATTCCCAAACTCGGTGGCTGAGGCAGAAAGCATTTATCAACTCACAGTGAGGGGTCAGGGATCTGAACATGGCATAATTGCAGCTTCTGTCTTTTCAGGGTCACTCACAGGCTGTCAGCAAGGCCATGTCAAGTCTTGGTTGGGGAAAGGTCTGATTCCAAGGCCACTCATAGGGTCATCATAAGACTTGGGTCCTTGTAGGCTGGTGGCTGAGGATCTCAGCTCCTCACTGCTGTTGGTCAGAGAACATCCCTGATTCCTTGTAATTTGGCCTCTCTGTAGGGCAGCTTACCCCATGGCAGCTTGCTTATCCAGAGCAAGAAGTGAAAAGAGCCATACAGGGCAGGTAAGGACAAGAGGAAAGTTGCCATCTATCATAGACTAATCTTGGACACAACATCTCAATCATTTAGTTACTAATTCCATCTCTTATTGAGGGGTGGGATATTTACAAGTGTGTAAATACCAAGATGTAAGATCACTGTGGCCCATTTTGGATACTGGTTCCCAGAGAGAGCCACTGAAGTAGACCTTCACTGATCCGTGGCTGGAGAGATGGAAACACGTGGGAGAGTAGGGCTGGGAACCCATTTTATTCTGATGAAGGAAGAGCTAGAGGGTTGACCCATCAACCATGGCATAGAGCCCGAAGATGGTACCAACATTATCAGCCAGAGAGAAGAGACTCAGAAGAACCAGGTACTTACTGACATGATTGAACTTCTTGATCAAGCTTCACCTGAATCTAAGAGGCTCTGAACTATTCAGATAACACTGAGTGGATACATTTAGTCTATAGAAAGTCCTAATAGGTTCAAGACGCTGCATATAGATACAGTCAAGATGGAGGAAATAACTCTTTGGGTTTATTTGCCTCTTTAGTTAGATTACCAGATACAGTCCTGTCTCATGATTCATTATCATTTTGCTTGCTAGTGACCCACATCAGTGTTGTGAACTGAACTGGGGTGGCCATCAGCAGCCTCATGGTTGGGTTTCTAGCTGCATTCATACTAACTATATGCAGAAAAACTCCTGTGTTTTATCAGGAGCCCCAAAAATCAAGCATCTGATTAGGTTAAAGGCTGTCTACACCTGAGCACACAGCCACCCACCCTCCCCCCAACCCCAGCAAATCCCAGGGACTATTTCTTTTGCTGTGTTCACAGGTGGGTTTCACACAAAATGAGTAATGAGATCTTGCCTCCAAATCCCTTTTCCCTGGTGAATGCACTGGGGGAATCAGCTGGTCTGAGGCGAGCTCATGTGGCCTGTGTTTTTCTGCTGATGTTGAAATTCTACCATTTCCCTGCTTTGCCTTTCCACCTGCAACCCCCACATGGAGAAAACTAACCATTAACCTGTCCTTTCCTGTTTCACTACGGAATTTGTTAACAACGAGTGGCCTTGCACCCCATCCCCCGCTCCCCCTTCCTCAGGCTTCAAGCAACACTGACTTATAAAAAGTCACACTGCATTTGTAGAGATGCAACTGTGCTGTGGTCCTTTTAACTTTTTACAAATTATGTATTGTTCTTTAACCTTGACATGAGCACCCTCCGCTCCTTCCTGTGACCCAATAAACAGTGTCTGGTCTGTAGGCTTCAAGTTAGGTTTCTGATGAAAATTACAGGTGATAGAGCCACACCTTCTGCTTCAGGGACTATGACCCTCTCCCAGGTGGACACTTGGATCCTTGCAAGCTGCTCTACCTTGATCATAGAGGAAAGAAATAACTATTCCCTAGAGAGGTCCTGTCTGACTCATAAGGAAAAAAAAGGAGGTAGATAATAGGAAGGGTGTGGATTTTGTTATGCCTTTTTTCCCTCACGTTTTATTTGTAGAATTTTAACGACTAGATAGTAGCACTCACTTTTATTTATCTACGTTCAAATTTTAATGAACACTCCTGGCCATAATTACCCAAGTTCTACATTTAAAATGACTAGACACGTATAGGTTGGAGCAAATTGTATCTCGATGCGATGGTATCATACACTATCAAATACACTGTAGGTATGGATTAATCAATAAGCAAGTTCACTTCTTATGAGCAGCAGTTCGTTCTTTAAATTGAAGAGGAATTGATGAGAGGAGGGAGAGGGTTTATTGCTCCTCTCCTAGGATAAAAATCTACTGTGAATTGGTTCATTTCGCCTTTTGTTTCTTTATCATCCAGAGCAATGGCTTAATACTGTTGAGAGTGGCCATTGTAAGCAGGCTTGCTCATTTTCTTCTTTTTTTTTTTTTAGGATTTAAAAAAAAATTAAGTTTATTTTGAAAGAGGGGGTTGGGGAAGAGAGAGAATCACAAGCAAGCTCCACACTGTCAGCCCAGAGCCCGATGCGGTGCTTGAACTCACACACTGTGAGATCATGACCTGAGCTGAAGCCAAGAGTCAGATGCTTAACCCACTGAGCCATCCAGGTGCCTCTTGCTCATCCTTTTTCAATGGATTTCTTCTCCACACTCTGTACACCTACCGTGAAAAACGGGGTCTTAAGTCATTTGGTTATGGAAAGCTCACAGAGGATAGACACCACTTCTAACAGTTGTGAAAATTGGATCCTCCTCTTTCAAGAAAAGGGCATCCTGGCAAGATTGGGAATCTCAGCTCTAAAGTTCCTCGTAGTATTTAGTAAGCAAACAACAGCTGAGAGAGGTTCCATTTGCAGAACTTCCCCAGGTTCTGCAACTACACGGGTTCTGGTCCTGACAGCACTGCTACAAGATAGGGCTAGCATTCCCATCCCCCATCACATTCTGACCGACCAAACCACGTACAATAGCCATACAGCTTGTCAATACCTTAAGCTAAAGAGGTCTCATATTTAAGCTTTTATTTTTTCTCCTGCACTGTTACAGTTTATTATTTATTCATTTCTTTCCTTTTGAAGTAGTCACACCAATTCCTCCTCATGTTCTGTTAAAGGCGAGTCTCACTGCATTGAGAAAGGCAGTTGCTTGAACCTCTCCATCTATGGCTGGAGCTTAGTGAGAAGCATGCATGGACCTCCGGAGACTAGGAGGCCCAGACACAGGTGATAAGGGTCCAGGTGAGACCAGAAAGGGCAGGAGGTGAGCTGGCTAATGGACTCCCACCACCCGCCCACGGGGAACCCTGGGGGCCCAGAGGCTCAGAATTGTCAGCCAGGCTAAAAGAGCATTTTCAGTTATCCCAGGGGATAGCCATTTAGCCAGGACAATTAGGCCACTTAAACTGACCATATTTTGTGTTAAAACCAAGGGAATTCCTGGTTCAGCCTACCTGGCGTTCCTAACCTCACTGGGTAAAGAGGCTGTTGAGGGAACACTGGAGTCTTCGCTCAGCCCGATGACCAGAGAAGGTACTGGCAAGGCGTTCCCCAAGAGTCGTGGACAGCCTGTACTCCTGGGAGGAGGCTGTGTGTACAGAGAAGGTAAAAGTCACTGGACACAAAATGGTGAGGTTATAAATAGAGTAGAAGATGGAAAGAAGAGAGTCACAATGTAGGATAATGGATCCATGAACCACAGGATGGGGTAAAAATTGTTTTGATGAGGCACGTTCAGGCCACTCTAGGTCACCTGGCCCCAGGAGAAGAGGGTCTGGGGTAGGGCTGATGGAGAAAATGGCATCTTGCTGAGCCTGGAGGGATGCCAAGTAGTAAGCAGGACAAAGATGCAGAGGAGAGTTTTCTAGGACGAAGGGGCATGTGTCCTGGCACAGTGATCTGTTTACATTTACATTGAATTCAAAATAAATTTAAATTTAAATTTAAGGAAGGGAGGCTTTATCCATTTTCAGAGTGACTTTTTTAGATATTCCCACCTGCCCCTATGATCTTCCCCACACCCCTATTTATAAGACATGTCAAATTCAAGTTACTGCAGTATTTGGACTTTCAGAGTCCAACCAATGTTATCACCTGTTAATGTGTTAGCCAGTCACTCTGTAAATACCCCTCCCTGTTCTCCCAATTCCTTTCGGGGGTGGTGGGGGTCTCACACAGAAATGCCCTCTGCTGTTCTCTCTACCTGCTCTATGCACCCTCCCCACCCTGATGGAACCACAGCCCCTCCAAGAAGTCTTCCATGATGTTCCATAGTCTTCTCTTCTCCATTTCTCAGCATTCTCTGGAAACCAACAAACCTGTACTCTGACTTCTGTCTAAACTCTCTTGCTTAATGCGGAGATGGTAGCTCAATCCCACTATGGGCTCTAGGAGGGGCACTATTCTTGCTGCAGGATTCCTGATTCCCCAACAGATCTGAACACAGTGGATCTGCCCACACACTCCTCGCTACAGGTATGGTGCCTCTTGACTGGCTCTAACCATATTAGATTTTCTGCCATAAGAAAAACAACATTTTGCCATGTCTGAAATCTCATTTTCTCTCGTTTCCTTTTATTTTAACAAATTAAGCTGATTAGAAATTGCTTTCATATCAATATATGAAAGGTTCTGGACTTCAGGTACTAGGCTTTCCTTTTAGATTCCTGAATGTTATCTGAGGGCTTACAGAACACCTTAGAATTTACAGAAAACTTTTGGAGTCATTTTCATTATTTCCTTTATGAAAGACTAGAGGTTATCATCTACCCATTTGACAGGTGAAGATGCTAAGACATAAATAAAGGAGTGGCCAAGAGCGAGCCCAATAAACCACATGAGAGAAAGTAAACCCAAGCTACTTACCATCAAATATCATGCTCATTTGCTATAATACACTGACCCTTACTTTGTCAAATTTTACTTTGAAAGTATATGCAACAGCATTTATGTAAAAACATTAACTGAAAACCCAGTGCAGCGTGGAAGGGCAGGCACCCACTGGGGCTGGGTGAGGGATAAGAAGGAAAAGGTGTCTCCTTAGAGTAAAGCACGGAGGCATCTCTTACCCTTTCTTCTCACTTAAGAAGTCAAATTGTATAGAAAGATACTGTTTTCCTCAAATACTGTTCAGGCATTGCCAAGAGGTGTCCTTGCAGGAACAAGAGTAGTAAGGGCACCCACGGTTTTTAAATCAAAACAAGGTGACTATAAAGTATTCAAACCTGAAAACCAAAATAACTAAAGAACATGATGCTTTCAGGAGGAAACCTGGGAAGAGAACTCAAGAGGGGAGTGACCAACAGCTGGCACTCAAGTTTCAGTGTAATGTACCAGTGTGAAAGGACAAGGGGATTTGTTGTACAAACTGAGCTAGAGGTCACAACAGTGTTTGGGCATTGTGCTTTTTGGTGGAGGGAGAAGGGCTGTGAGTTCTGGCTTTGTAGTTCTGCGGAGACTGCACCTGGGCTAAGCTGTGCAGATGTGGGCTGCGTAGTATGAGAAGGATTCATGCAGATTGGAGGGCACTTAGCCAAGGGATCCAAAAATAATTAAGAGAAGAGTGAGATTACCTTTCATGGACAGATACAAAGACCGACTGTATGTACTTACCCTAAATGACAACAGAAGGAGACCAGAAAGATAATTGAACGATCGTGAAGATCAAAGGGCTAGAAGATTGGCTCTCTCTGGCACAAGGGTCTAGAATTGCAAAACCCAGGCCAAATGTAGGATGCTAAAATGCAGGTTGCTTGGCAGAAACATGTTTAAAAAAATACAGGGAAGTTATTTTCTGAGGAGGAGCACAGAGTTGGGGAACCAATCAAATTCTACTGTTAGAAACTGTCAAAAATGCTTTTGGAAGGGAGGAACCATGAATAATCAGCAAAAGAAGAACTTGGAAGATCTGCTAGGAGTAGAGTTCATCATTGCTTACTCTGACAGCGTGGCATAAAAGAAAAAAAGCTTGATTTGTGTTGGTCAGTTATGTGTGCATTCTACAAACAGAGCCTTGGGAATAGAAACAGGACCCCTAACTTTCTTACTGCAGTCATAGGCTATAAAGTATCTTTTTGGAAGAAGTCCCCCCAAGAGTTTCACAAAGAACACAAGTACATTTCTGAAAGTGTGAACTTGAGGATATCCAAGGGGAGAGAACAAGAGATCATACTGGTGGTAAGAAAGCCCATTTTTGAGGTCCTACAGTTGATTTCAAGAAAAAAAAAGACTTAATAATTTTTCCAAAAATATGTATTTCCCTTTATTTCACACATCCACTCATGGTACTTGGGGTTGTAATGGTTGACAAAGGAGATGGAATTCTCTAAGATGTAAATCATATACTAATAGCTGAAGGTTGACTTGGAGTTAGGTAAGGTTGGGAAGAAAGCAGCATATGAGAAAGACTAGATCTAGAGAAAACAGAGCCCAATGCAGAATTGAGTGGTCATGGCTACAAGGTCCAGAGAAATAAGACACAGAAATCCAGATCTTTGTGAACCATCCAGAGGCTTTGAAACCTCCAAACCAACAAAGGAACCATTGGGAAATCTCAAATAGAAAAATGACGTGATGATATTGGTATTTTAGAACCACCATCCTGGCTTTTAGGACAAGAATGGGTGGGAAGGATAAAATAACGAGAGGCAGGGATGTGAATTAGGAGTTTGTTGCAGAATACAGAAAAGAGATAATGGTCGCCTTGAGCAAGGGAATGATGGAGAATGGTCTTGGATTGGAGAAACTGAACAGATTTGAAAATTACGCCCAAAGCATCAAAAAACCTTGTCATTTGGTTTTTAATCTTTATTTATTTATTTTGAGAGAGAGAGGAGAATTCCAAGGAGCTCCATGCTGTCAGCACAGAGCCCAACACAGAGCTTGAACCCAGCATCCACAAAGATCATGATCTGAGCTGAAACCAAGTGTTGATGCTCAACTGACTGAGCCACCCAGGCGCCCCAGAAAAACTTTTGCTTAATAAGATGGAGGGAGATATTCAGGGGGGAATAATTTGAATGTGGAGCATGTGGTGATGTCACTAATGAGGGAGCACTGGAATGGAATAAAGGTTTAGGAGTGTGTAGAGAGATGAAAGTAAAATAAGTTTGAAGCATTGAATTTGAGGGCTCTGTGAAATAGTCAAGTCTCCACACAGCCATCACATCCACGGAAAGGTCCAGGGTGTAGTTTGAGGCTACACCTTTGGGAGGCATCGGCATCTGAGTGGATGGTGCAGCCCCGGGGAGCAGATGAATCTCCAAGATACAATGTAAAGAGTTATTATTCTGATAATTTTGAATTGCTATATGGCCAGGCTTGAGGAACATCAACAGCTAATGACTGGTAGAGAAAGATGGTCTTGGAAAGGAGAGTGAGGAGAACATTTGGAGACCCAAGAAGTTAAACCAACACCCAGTGGCATAGGCACTGGGATGCTACTATGAGTCAGACTTTGTTGATACAGAGATGAATAAAACAGACTTAGATTATTGACCTGCCCAGACAACACAGGAAGACTTCTGGGAAGAAGTGGCATTCAGGCTGTGTCTTGAAGGCTGAACATGAATTTTCTGGGAAAAGAGGTGTCACACGAGTCAAGAGGGACAGAATGTGCTATCAGAGAATCATGACCCAACTGACATGCTTGAAGGATGGGAGGCAATTGTGTGTTGCACTTCCAAAAAGTTTGTGGTGAAGGGTTGTCCAAGAGGAAAGGGAAGAGATGGGGATTTGAAGTAGGAGCCTGTAGTAAGAGGTTTGAGTTTTTCCTTGCTAAAGATGGGTGCTCTTAGAAGCTTATAAGAAGGTAAGGAACACGTGTTATCTGGAATCATGTACTTAGTAATTGCCCTGAAAACTAATGACCTGTGTAGAAAGGAGACTTTTTGGGAAAGAGAATCAATAGGATTCATATGGCAATTGAAGATTCAGGGGTGAGGGCTCTACCTGGAGTTAGGGTCACCTGTTATGTCTTGGTGCATGTCTTGGACATATCGGTGGAGATTCTGCTTTTATAAGAAAACAAGGTTGGGGGACAGTTTTATAGGTAGCAAGGAATAGTTCACTTAGGGTGCACTTAATTCTGACAGTTCCCATCCATTAGCTATTTCCATTAAAACAAACAAAACCCCCTGGGCAGTAGTATTGACTAGTTGCCAGGAATTGAGAGGAGATAAAGGGATAATCAAATCTCAGTGGAAATTCTTTCTGAGCCCCCACAGTTGGGTTAGGGAGTCCAGACCATGGCCAATCACATGTCAGTTTTATCTATCTTCCAGGGTCTTTGGAAAGGAGGGCAACTGCCTTCTACTGAACATCTCCTGTGTTCCAGGAACTTCCCTCATGTGATCAATTGGCGTCAACGTCAACACTATGAAGGTGCCCTCAGAAAGGATAGTGGGGTTGGGCTGAGGGAATCGGTGGTGTGCATTACCAGTCTGACAGTGTCTGCTGCCCTTGATGAAGACCCCACTCAGGTGGCTGGTGAGACTTGGCTCTGATTACCTTTAATTTTTATTAGTGAAGAAACTCCTCTCCTTCTAGGAAGCCCTGTGAAAAGCTGGGGAGAAGTAGCCGTTGGGATGGGCCATGGACATGTCATCTCCGCCTCACACTGTATTTACTGAGTACCTCCTGGGTGACAGACAGCAAGTGGCATCCTTCTCTTCATTCTCAAGATGACAAGGTAGTGGTGCCCTTATGTTACAGATAAGAAAAGGAGGCTTACAGGTGACATTTTCCAAGGTCACATCTCAATCCAGGTCTTCAGAGCAGTAGTCAGGCATAGACTTCTGAATAACCATCTACGTGTTTGTCTCCTCCATTATACCTTGAATGATTGATAGAAGAAAGCAAGTCTTCCACCTTCAGATCCCCAGTGCCTACTGGAGTTGGTGTAGGGAAGCCTACAACATGCTCTGGTCTCATACAACACAGCGACAAGAGGCAACTTTTGTCAGGCACGTTATTGGGCCCTGGGCTTCAAATAACTTTTGCATAGTTTTCTCCCCCTTGATTTTGTGTTGTGTCCACTGTTTAACTTTAATTCTGTCTTCCTTGTCACCAGAGGTGGTATTCTCATCCCTGTTTTTGCAAACGTAGAGCCCAGGAATCTAAGAGTTAACAAACCTGCCTCAGTTCACATGGCTTGCTAAGGGGTAGACAGGGAATTGAACCCACAACTTCGGATCTTTAATTGCAAGTGATGTACACATATTTCATGCAGCTACCATGATGAACAGGACCCTGTCCGCACCTTCAGGAGGTTCTGGTCTCAGAGAGGGGATCTCAGAAGATGAACTGAAGGGTATGCGCCCCTCTTCCTGTTGCTTGTAGTGTATCTGCAAGTGCCAGTCAACAAGTCTGCACTGTTATGTAAGAGTCAGCTCCTCACTCTGGGGAAGAGACACAGATAGATCTGAGAAATGGGTTAAGTCTTTAAGAGAATGACTGCTTCTTTTATGGTCAATGGTTTCTATCCTGTTTGTTTATATACTATTTTCACCTTCGCAGTAAAAAAGAAGCTGAGAACTCCAACCAGGGACGGTCTTGAAGATCCTTGCATGGCGTGATGTCTTGGACAGGGACCCAGCATGATGTCGCCAGCAGGGGGTAGGTAGGAACGAAGCGGTAAAAAATGCCAGGGTGGATGATTGCCATAATTACTTTCTGGAAACAACAAATTTAATTCCCAGTAAAATGCCATGAGAATTTGCCAGGTCCTCTGATGGGGAAAATAAAATGCCCTTCCTAGAAATTTCTCATGCTCTGCGGTTTCTAGAGAGATTCCAAAGACTGCGGGCAAAGATAATGTGGTGATATGGTTTTGGAACCTATGTGAATTTCCCTGCTTCATCAAATGCCCACGAAGTCTTAAACAGACAATAAACTGCTAAGCCCATGCTGGATTTTTCCTTTAATAACTTTGAGAATAATGCCTGTAGTGTCGCTGATCCTGGGCTTAGGTCCTCCACTTGTCTAAGGTCACAAAGCCCTGATTATGTTGTCTCTAAAATGGGGCTAATCCTAGAACTTTCCTCACAGGTTTGTCAGAAGATTTATATCTGTCGCTCTAGGTTAAGCACCCAGCCTGGTGTCTGCCTGGCTAAAGGCTGGCAGTTATCATGATTACAAACATGTACACTTTCTCTTCTACATTAAGTGGGTGTCTTTACACTGAGTTGTTTTACTTAAATGACTCTTTCCTCCGTACTGAATTGATTAACTTGCTGTGAGTCGAGAATACTTTCTAAAGGCTGTTTTGTGTACCCACAGAGCCCAACAATGGCTCTTGAGTAGTTTCTAGCACTGGTTAAATGTCCATGGCCCTGAACTTTGTGGGGATGGGATCGGCAAGTTGAGCTAGGGGGTGTTGAAGTGTCTGCCGAGAAGACTCAACTCCTTTCTTGTGATAATTGAAATAATTTCAATTCATTTCCTTCTTGGTTGGACAGAAATATGTTTTCAATAGTGAGCAAATCTTGAGGGAATCCATTGACCTGAGCAGTCATATAATGCGTGAAGTTAATGGACAAAAGTGATATTCATCTTCCGTTTATAATAGCATTTTCATCCACAGCACCTAAACTTGGGGGCAGCTGAGGATGCTATCGGAGCAACGACGGTGCCACGGGCAGATGTATGACCTTTGTTGTATCTAACAATTATTGGATCTATGGTGAAATAAAATAAAAACCAACACAAGTTTTGACACTAAGATAATAAATTATAAATTATGGAAGTCTATGCCACCACGGATCTTGTAAACAACAGGCTGGTCTCTTAGCAACAGACCAAGGAGAGAGCAGGTTGTTGATGGGAATGGAGCAGACAAGAATGTTTTGCAGTGATTGCTATGGAGGACCAGGAACAACATTTTAACACCTGCCTGAGGCCTCTTCTCTGCCCAACCCTTCTTTCTTCAGCGGCCAGCCCAGGCCATGGGCCATAAGGTGGCCCAGGACTTAGAAGCCTCCTCACCAACAACCCCCATACCCAGGCTCCAGAGAGAGGACAAAGGAGATGCAGGCAGTGGGAGTCAGGGGTAGGGTGAGGATACCCCCACGCACATGCCAAAATGAGACAGGGGGAGAGGGAATCGATAAATGCATCCTCATTTGACATTGTCTGAAATTATAACTCTAAACTAGGGACTCCTTTTTTCCCCTGCCCCCAGCTCCTTTTGGCTTTCAAAATCTCACTTAGGGTGGTTGTCATGAAGGAATTTAGACAAGACTTTGACAACGTGCCAAAATGGTTTATTTTTAAATGTTGTTCCCGAAAGCACCAGAATATTAAGTTGGAGAAAATGTTGCCTGGAAGAGTAGAGGGGCTGTGGTCTCACAGACATCGCGGGGTGGTGGTTTAAGGTTTGTAGACTTTAATTAACACAGGCAGTGGGGCTGGAGGACCTGTATAGCTTGAAAACATTTTTTAAAGTGTGTGTGTGTGTGTGTGTGTCAGTTGCAGGATATTCTCAGGGCTGGGGCGGAGAGAGAGGTTTTCTTTAATTAATTAGATGTTTACCTTGAGTGTCTTCCCTCAGTGGTTTAGACAGTCACCTGCCCACATGTTAGGAATGAGCCTCTTGGAGTGGAATTTTCCTAGAAAAACCCTAAGAGTCTTTGTAGTCGCAAACGACCTCCCACTCTGTGATAGAAAACGCGCGTTCCGTGGAATCCCAACCACCAGTGGAGCTCCGTGTAGTGCCCACTTAGGACTCTAAGCAAACATCAGCCTCCTAATTGTACATGGTCCAAGGACTCACATCACCCTTGGTAGCACTGACTTTACGCATTTTATTGTCTCATAGTAAAGGTGGCTGGCTCAATTATGACGACTTCGGATTTATTTGGCATGTCACTTTAAACTTTTCATATGTCTAAATTTGCCATTCGCAAGGGAAGAACATTCTCTGCCATTCCCCAGGGCCCCCCCCCCCTTTTTTTCAGGCTCCTCTGATATCATGAAAGGTGGCTCACTGACTTCCGAAGTGATTAGCTCCCATCCAGAGATTTTAGAATGTATTTGCGCTGTGAAGCCGTCTGCCAGGATGAAATTCTATCAGGGGTGGTACCCCGGCCCCATGGGGTGAGCACTCTGGCTTTGTGAGACGTCCATGGAGGGCACCTGGGAACGAGCCGCTTCACATATGTGTCTCTTGTGCCCAAGGCAGCGACTCTAAGTAAAGGTCCCTTTACCCGATTCTGCAGGTGAGGCAATGTCAGCTAAATTTTCCTAAACTCTGAGTGGGAGCCCAGATTCCATTCCAGGATGGAGTGAGTTCAAAGTTCATGTTCTCTTTACAAAGTGGCCTGCCCTAGGAACAGATCATTGCCAGGTCCCCTGCACCTGACAGTCTTACTTTTCCTTCCCTTTTTTTTTTTTTTAAATTACAAAAGAAATACATCATCATACATGACCATGGAAAATCAACAACACCCAACAATATAAGATTAAATGGCAAAACCTTCCTTCATCCTCTACTTGCCCCCCCAACATATTACCCCCTAAATGTCGTAGCAGCTCTTTTTAGACGTGGATTTTCAGTCTCTCCCAGGGATTGTTTCTGTACAGAAAGAGTAAGTCCTTTTCCTCTTAAATATTTCCATAACTGGTGCATCTTGAGGAAATACAAAGTCATCCACATCTTTGACATGCTTTTGTTTTACTTAGCTTTCAATATGTTGAGAACACAGAGCTCTCTGAATCTCCCCCCCGCACCCTCTCTGATTCGCAATCCCCAAGCCCTCCAACCTCAAATACATAAGCATTGGAGTCTTCATTCAACTGAGCACATAAGCAGTCCTAGCAAGTTCTGATCTTCCAGAATGAATTCTCCCTTCTGCCCATTGGGTTGGAAACCCGCACCATCACAAGCTTCCCCAAGCAATGTGTGTACTTGATGGGGACCGGGAAAGCCTGCGCTAGACCCTGTCTCTGCAGAGAGAAGACCCAGAACAATCAATGAGGCATCAAGAAAGCTCAGACTTACAGTGGGGACCCCTGGACCCCAATAGAGAAGCATCACTAGACGGCTGTCAGCACGGGCCCTAGATGCCAAAAGGAAACTGAGGACTGTTTGTTTCTCCTCTATAAGAGGCCTGATTTCAACTACATGATGGTAAAGGCTGTTGAGACAATTTCCCACCTAGCACTTTGGAGCCCTGACCTGCCTCCGAGGTGGCCTGGCAATGGTCCTGCCTGGCACTGGGAAGGAGCTGGGCCCCGAGGAAGGCAGCTGGTGAGATCTGGGCCAGGGATGGCAGGGCCTGGTCATGCCCAGCACCTTGCCCCGTGGAAGCTCAAGTTCATACAGCACCTCCCGGCTCTGGCCCCACAATGCAGCGTTCAGATTGGCAGCATTTCAGCCGAACACTAAGCGCTTGGCTCCGTTTCAACGTGGCTGCCAAGATTTGGCAAGCAGAGAGTTGTGGGGAAGCAGCAGGCTGCTAAACCCTTTCACATTTTTAATTAGATCCACACACCCATGTCTTTGAGCTATCATAAATATACAGATGACATCGAGAGTATTATTCGGGGTTAAAAAAGGGGGGGACAGCAAACTGTACACAATGGTCTATCTTCCCTTCTTAGTATGATTCACCTCTTGTTAGTTTGGGGGCTGAAGGCAAAGAGAGGGAAGCGATGTTTGCTTCGGCAGAGCAGTGTCTGAGAGCAAATCCGGCCAGGATCTGGAAGGCTCGGGTCTCAGGCCGCCTGACTGCCGGCTGGGGCTGCGTGAACAGTCACCAGAAGAGGGCATTCTCGGTGGCTGCTGGGCCTCCTGCAGCCAGAGTGTGTCTGAGGACTGTTTGCTAAAGCCACCGCCAGCCCCTTCTCCTGGGGACAGCCTTACCATCCCACAGAGCCATGGGGATGGCTCCTCGGCCCTAAGAAGTAGGCACTTTTACAATCAACATTGCTTTTAATACTTTGTCACTTTATCTCCTCTGGTTTGTCTCCTGGCATCCTTCACTGTAAAATAATTACTGCTGCTCCTCACTTTTTTCTAAACCTCCTGCCACAACAAACACGCTCCCCTCCTAGTGCTCGGAACCCCCTCCCCCCGGCTGCCAGCTGCCCTCTGCAGGGGCGAGGGATGGTGAATGTGGATCCTGAGTCCCATGGCCCTAGCTCCAGCCTGACTCTGCCGTGTGGCCTTGGACGCACGGCTTCTGAGACTTTCTCTTGGGTCCCCTCGCCTGCAGGATCCCCAGCCAGCTCCGACCTCACAGATTGCGGGTGACGTCACACCCCTGATTGTTACCGACGCGGGGAGTATGCACGCTCAGAACCCACATCTTCTCGAGGGCTTGTGGGCCACAAGAGCGCAGATGCTGGCTCTTCACAGGGTCCCTGGCCCGTGTCCTGTGGCTCCTCCGTTTTGCGACAAAGATCCCTTCTGTTTCTCAACCAGCCCTAGTCCGATGAACTTGCTACGGGCTGTAGGCAATCACGGTTGACACAGGCCTCTGCACTGACGCGTGTGTCCTTAATTTTAGAGACATGTAAAGAAGGAAATGAAACACTAGGCATGCCAGGAAAGAAGTCTCTCTAGTTGTCCCATCTGAGAACACAAAGTTTATAAATAGAAGCATCACAAGCATCAAACACTAAGACATCAAATGCTCAGTCACGTTGGCCTCGCCTGTTTATCAGGGACTCTGTACACCATCCAGTCCCTTCCCGGGAAGACCAGGGCCCGCCATGGACATCCAGGAGCCTAATGCCCTCTCCCTTGCCCTTCTTTGATTTCCTTTGTTCCATACAGCTAGAAAATAGACTATATTTTACTACGGCAATGTTCCCTTTGTGCTTTTACTGCCAATAGGGCAGCTGGACCAACTGGGATGTCTGGGTCCAGTTACATAGGCTGCAGATAATGCTGGGCCCAAAGTGTGCTTTTCAGCAGATGCAAACACTGAGGCAGACAGTGGCTGGCCGGCCTCGGTGTTCTCATCTTCCCTGCCAGCCCCTCCCCTGGGTAAACACTGATCTTGCTACTGCCACGTGGCATCGAACCCAGGCTGTGCCCTCGGTGTCTCTAAGGTCTGAGAGGCTCCAATGGGGGGAAAGACCAGTGCTCATTATTAGTTATTTACACAAGAAGAAACTGCTTATGTCCACAAGAGTGAAATGGCATAGTGTCTGGATAACACTCTTTGTAGAGCAAAAGTTGTCAGGCTGAAGTCAATCTTGGCTCCTGGGCTGTTGCTGGCCACCACCCATGTGTCATTCCGCCTCCATGAGTTGAGGACACTGGGACACACTGACCCTTCCTGTGCCTTTTGGTGCCTGAATGAATATACGCACTTAATGTGTCTATTGTTTTTAAATTTTTTTAACGTTTATTAATTTTTGAGAGACTGAGAGAGAGAGAGAGAGAGCAGGGGAGGGACAGAGAGAGAGAGGCAGACACAGAATCCAAAGCAGGCTCCAGGCTCCAAGCTGTCAGCACAGAACCCGACACAGGGCTCAAACTCATGGACCGGAAGATCCTGACCTGAGCTGAAGTCAGACGCTCAACTGACTGAACCACCCAGGCGCCCCCATTATTTTTTAAAGCAAACTCTATGCCCAACATGGGCTCGAACTCACAGCCTGAGATCAAGAGTTCTATGCTCTACCGACTGAGCCAGCCAAGTGCCCCCTGTATTTAATGATTTTAAGGCCATGTTAGTCTGTTTGGACTGCTGTGACAAAGTACCACAGATTGGATGGCTTACGCAACAGAAATTTATTTTTTAACTGTTGTGGAGTCTCCAAGGTCAAGAGGAAAGTTCTGGCTGATTCAGTTTCTGGTGAGAGCCCTCTTCCTGGCTTGTGGATGACCAGCCACTCACTCTGTTCTCTGGTGTCCTTTCCTTGGGTACAAGCATGAGGAAGGAGAGAGAAATGCTGAGAGGGAGAGACAGAAAGTGCTCTGGAGTTTCTTCTAGAAAGGATAGTGAGTCTATAGAATCACACCTCCTCCCTTAAGGCCTTATATAACCTTCACTACTTCCTTAGAGGCCCCGTCTCCATTAGAGCCATACTGGGCCCAGGCTGTCAACATGTGAATTTTGTGGGGACATGTACCTTGGATCCATGATAAAAGCTGTTGGAAGGACAGGGGGTCACATTGAGATTTTACTCTCTCTCTGGCACCTGCTAGCTGTGTGGTCTCATGCAAGCCAACTAACCTCTCTGAGCCTTACTTTTCACATTTGAAAAATGGGGTTTAAAAAATGACTCCCCCAGAGTGCAATTATGAAAAACAGATGAGATGAAGCAGACAGGGCTCCTGGCCCAGGGGGATACTCCGAATCCAAAAGCAGTTATGGCCTTGCTGATATTGTTATTTATCATCTGCTATTATCATTTTTCCACACCACCCACAGAGCGTGCCCCAAATGCTGGCTTAGAGCTTTGAATCACAAATGTTCTCTGTCCTGATGTTTGTGGTTCTTAGCCATCATCACTAACGCTCCCTGGGGTCACCAAGGCTAATAGGAGCTAAAACAGAATGTCACAGTGCCTTCCATGGGATGCAGAGGAAATATCAGTGCTCCTTTCCAGGGCAGTGACTATCCGTGTCCCAAATCACTTTATCATTAGAGCATTTTGTATTAGCATTATCATTGTTGACACCATTAACAGTTAACACAGTCACAACCACTTTACTTGGAACTCCTGCCTAAAGAAAATGGCCTGTAAGAAAATAAAAAGAAACATAACCATTTATAGATGCCAAGGCTAAATTTAAGGGATCCAAGATCACACTGCCAAGAAGTGGCCGAGCTTGGGTCCAAACACAGAGCTCTGGAATCCCAAAGGCTACACGCTCCAGGCTTCACAGGCTTGACTCCATCAATAATCACAACAACAATGCTACAAAACCAAGCATCCCAGTGCTTATAACACTAAGCATTTCTTCTCAGGCTCACTGGCCTTAGGTCCGCTGTGGTTCTGTTGAGCTGGACTGGGTTCATCTCGACCGCTAGGCTGCACGCTGTGTGTTTGCTGCATGTGGCTTTAGGCTGCATATGGGATCCGTGTCCACTCAGTATATGCATTTTTCTCTTGATCCCTGAATGAAGGAGTGGTGACCACCATGGGGAGACACAAATCTAGAGAAAAGCAAGCACGTCTAACATGTCTGATTGCATCATGCCAAAGGCATTTCAGTGGCTCAGCCAATTCATGGCCAAGCCTGACATCAGAGAGAGAGGAAATAACTACGTGCATGGTAGTATGTGTGGGGCAGGGAAAGAGTGAAATTTAGCTGAATGATCAAACTAGTAAGAGTACCCTGCAAACAACGATGGACAGAAAACAGATAACAGCTATACCTCTGTTAGCAGCAAGGTTGCTCACCCTTTCTAAGACCTTTCGTTTACAGGTGTGTTGTTTACAGCCACACTCTATTCTCACCCATTGAGTGTCAGTTCTCCTAGATCAGGGGCCAAGCTCTACTGACTCCGAAATACTTTGACTATCACCCTTGGTTATTAGTAGTCCAAATGCTGACTTCCAAGGGCCTCCGATCTCTGGCACCACTGAGTCACCACTCTGGGCCCTCATCATTCTAAGAGCAGGCCCTCACCTTTCTACGACCATGAAGTGGACACAGGTTTCAAAGCCCAGGAAATGGGGATGAGAATCAAGGCTCTGACACTTCCTAAAAGTGACCTTGGCCAAGCGACACAACCTCTCTGAATCTCAGCTTTTCAGCAAGGAAGTTCACAGGCTGCTGTGAAAGACAGCCCACTTGACTCATCCATGTCAGCTAACACAGGGCCTGATTTCAGCCACACACTCACCAAGTGATCACTCTCTTCCTTTTGTTCTACTGTTAGAATGAACTTTACAGTGTTGTTGAGAATAATCAAGTGCTGACAATTTCATGTAACCCAACCTAAAAGATTATAAAACTCTTATGGACAACTGTGATGTTTCCTTCAACTCTATCCTTCGCCATCCTGAGTACTGAGTAAACATTGAGTAAACATTGAGTGTTGGTGCATAACACACACTTGCAGTCTTTGTTTTTCCTAGTGGTGAGGATGGATTGGGGGGTCAAAAGGAGACACGGATGGGAGGAGGACAAAGGAATGAATCAATAAACTATTTACCCACTTGCCTTCCACCAGGAGAGAAAATGAGTGCTTAACACCAGAGATGGTATGGGGGGGGGGGGGGGGGGGGGGGAAGGACACCAGGCAGAGAGCTGCAGGAGAAAATCTGCACCCATTTCATGGTGTGGGGATTGTGTGTTTTGGGATTGAGCAGCTATGCAGGTTTTAATCTTAACTCTTCCAAAAACAAGTATGAAGTCCCAGACAATTCACCGATTTCTCTGATCTTGTCATCTGTAGAAACAGGAATGGTGCAGACATCGTGGAGGTGACAACAGCTGACAGGGAGCCCACATCCTAGGCTGAGCTCAACTGTCTCAGTGGCCCATCATAGTCCTGATTTTGCTCCAGGCCAGTCCTGAGGTTAGGACTTGAGAGGAGGGAATACTAACTGACTGTAAGGCAACAGAATTCCAGGGTGTCTAGACCCTCCCAGTAAAGACCTGAAAACCACACCAGAGGGATTTGCCAGGAAGCTAGCCGGCATTCCCAGAACAAGTCATGGCAATTCCCCGCACTGGTGCTCTAGCAGCCAGAAAGTTAGCTGCAGCCGTGCCCCCTGGGCACCACTTAAATAACACAAGCAAGATGTCAGCATGGGCGGAGTCTCGGAAGATCTGAGGAGAATGTCAGGTATACAATGAAGACTATTATACATGAAAATTAATTTGCATTATCCCTTTGAATCAAAAGAATGAAAGTTCCCAAGCAAACTTCAGGATCAAAAATAGATCCTCTCTAACATAGGCAGAAGGTGGCAGGATTATCATTATCTTCATCTTTAAACAGAACAAAGCACTCCACAAATATTTTTTGAGCACCTACTCTGTGCCAAACGATCGACCAGGCACATGAGTCAACGAGGTGAAACAGGGAAAGTCTTCTCTGTCCGCCAGGAGCTCTATTCATTGTCTACACCTGAACAGAAAGAAAGGCAGGTCTGGGGTATTGTCTTCACCTGTGGAATGAGTGCAAAAAGGGTATAGTATGGTAGGGCAGGAATGCCAAAGCCCCATGAAACGGTACACAAAGCTTGATGCCAATCAGATGTCTGTTAAACTGTTCAGTAATTAATAACATTCATTAAGCGTTTAAGCTTTTACTCTGACCTCATCATTTTTCTAGAAATCACAGGCAACAGGAACAAAATATGAAGTCTTTCCCTTCCTCTCCACAATGTAGAGTCTAGCTCAGAAGATTGGATCAACACATGCACAAAGACCACACGGAAGACAGTATTGTGTTTATTTGTTTTAATTTTCAACAGAGCCCCACTCTTTGGATATCCACCAGGAAAAGAGTTTAAGGGAATCTCATGCCGTAAGTTATACGATGAATGGCCAGGAATGGATGTTTGGTATCATGAAAAGGAGGAGGGGACTCAGCGTCAGCCACCACGAGGGCTTTTGTTATCATTCTACCTGAGCACCAAGTTGACCCTGAGTTAATGGCAGCCCAGACAAGGAGACAATACGCCTGCCTGTCAACTTGTGCTTTTATTTTTGTGTTGTTTTCAAGCAAAAAGAGCACATCCCAAATCCTGGGGGAGAGTTTGTTAGCATCATGGACAAAGGCCAAAACACTAGCTCTTAGAATAAATGTGTACTGAATTGCACATGACTATTTTCCATAACGACTCTCAATAAAACACAAAGATGTAGCAAAACACAACTCAACAGAGGTGATTTGGCAAAGCTCTAGACAAAGTGGTCCAAATCAATAGATTTCGATGGATCTAGTTTAATGAAAGACCCTAAGTCAACCTAGAAACTTACATGAGTGGATAAGGAACATGTGCTTCATATTTTCTTTAACTATAATTTCTCCAAGAATGGGTTTTGGTCAAAGGTGAACAGCCAACAAGTGGAGAATATGTTCTCTTAGGAGGGCCTGGAGAAATGGCAAGCCATGTTGCTAACTGGTAGAAAATCTATACAGTTTGGAAAGCAGAACAGTGGAAGGTATGTGTAAAAGTATATCATAAGCCAACTGATTAGGCAATCAATCAATTAATTAACCCAACGGCTATTTACTTAGCACCATCTTAGACTCCCAAATATCTGAGGCATGGCCCTTGGCATTTAGTAGGTGCTCATCAATGCCCTTTACAAAAATTCCTATAAAATTGAGTGGTTTAGAGGCAAACTCCAAAAGAGCTTTACCTGCCTTTAGAGGCTTCTGGGTAGCTGTCAGTATCCCAGCTTCTCCCTCCTCAAGGTGGCCGTCCACAATTCTACCTAGACCACAGCAACCAGTTACATGCTCAGCTGGGAGCAAGGATTTCACAGACCAAAGACGTTGATCCAAGAGATGGAAGTCTATCAGCAAAGAGCCTGGAAGTGTGTTAAATCCTAGAAGTTACTGTGTAGCTTCTAGTTCTTGTTTGGAGAAAACAAGAGAGATCAGGGTGTTCCTTTTACTGTGCCATCCTGAGGGCATCTTAATAAACTTAGCCCCTCTGTGAAGGGGACCCCTTTCTCTACTCACCCCACCTGCAATGTCTCTGGCACTTTTCACCTCAGTGAGCCAGAGCAGGTGATGGCCAGACAATTTCCTAAAGGTGGCTGTACCCCACAGGCTCCTGTTTAAGCACCATCTTGTCAAGAAACCAAGGGGCCATGTGCTTGGGGGCAATTCTTTTCTTTTGGGGCATCCAAGCCTTCTAGGGAGGCTCTACAGTCATGCATACTTTGCTCTCACTCTGTCTGACACAAGCTCTTTGCCAGGGTGAGTAACCCCCTCACTTTCTCCTCCACACCCCAGAGTTCCCTGCTTACACACCCAGGGAGCTGGCTTGCCCCATGGCTGACACCTCTGCCCCCTGCTGGGCCCTTCCTGGGCTCTAGAAGAGCTCACCCTTGGTGGCCTCCTTCTTCCACCCTCCTCACAGATATCCCATCTTGTTTTATCATTAAAAAATGACCCATCAACAGAATCCAAGCCAGTCCAGGCTTGAGACCCTCTGTAATCTGCCCCACTGACCACCCATTTCTGACTTCCCCCTTGCATGCCCCAAAACGGTTATTTGTTCTGAGTCGCTGTTATGAAGTTTTAATTATTTTTTTTAATTTAAACATTTATTTATTACTGAGAAAGAGAGACAGAGCATGAGCATGGAAGGGGAAGAGAGAGGGGGAGACACAGAATCCGAAGCAGGCTCCAGGCGCTGAGCTGTCAGCACAGAGCCTGATGCGGGGCTTGAACACACAAGCAGTGAGATCATGACCTGAGCTGAAGTCGGACGCTCAACCAATTGAGCCACCCAGGTGCCCCTGAAGTTTATTTATTACATCACTTCATCTCCCCAGACAGAACTTTCCAGACCAGTCATCTAGTACAGTAATTCCACCCCCATTGTTCATTTTATTTTTCTCTATAACAGTTGTCTTTACTTGAAATTACACTATCTGCTTGTCGATTGTCTTCTCTACTAGGATGTGAGTTCTTGGGGGTTGAGGACTTTGTTTTGTCCTCCACAGTGTCCCCAGAGGCTCCATAAGTGCCCAGTGACATGACTGAATAGATGAACACTTCCCTACACATGCTATGGTATAGTTTGTCTCTTTACTTTCGTCATGTGTTGTAGCCATCTCCCTGATTTTGCTCAAGTCATCACCTTCTGCAGGAAAAATCCTCCACCATATCATCCGTGCCATCTCTTTTTAAGCTTTTTGTTGGATCTCAGGCACATCTGCCTTTGGGAAAAGCTCTCCTAACCTCAGGTGTTCCTTCTCTGGGCTTCCACAGTCCCCTGTGCTTATCCCTGTCAGTGTATTTCCTCCACGGGCTATCACTACCCATGTGCATCTCTATTTCCCTTATGGGACATTCACTCCCCCAAGGGCCCTTGCCTGTTGTCCTTGTGTTGAGCACAGGACCCACTATGTTGGCTTAGCAGACTCTGTAGATTTTGTAACCAATACCTCTCAATCCAGCTCCTGATAACACATTAGACACCCTTTGTTCACACAGACCTCATCACCTACTGAAGCCCAGAGAGAAGAAATGCTTGCTTGTCATCACAGTGCCCAGGGATGGTGGCTCATGCACTGAACCCCGAACATTCATCTCCCCATCAAATATTCTTTCTGGCCGCACATGGCCTTCCAGTTGATCCCTTATTGTTTGGCATTGAAATCCTATCATCCCATCTGAACAGTAAGCTCCCTGAAGACAGAGATCATCTTTTACCTTGCTTGTAGGCATGTAGGGAAAAGAGCGGCATGTCATGCAATTTAAATAATAAATATGTGTTGGCTGAATTATTAATTTAATTAACTTCCAGAGAGTTTTCTGCTTCAATGCATGAACATAAATATACACATGGGAACCTATTTAGTCATTTTCTTGCCACTTTAATTGTAAATGCATTACATATATATTCCTACCAGCTCTACTGGCCTCTTCTTGGAAGGTGAAAGTGTACAAATCCATTCCCCTACCAGTTAAATCAATTAAATGATATTAATGACTGGTCATTATAATAAAAACTTCCTTTTAATTATTTTCCCCTGATTTACACAGAGGAAAGGAAGACCACTAAAATGCTGCTCAATAAGCATGGTCAACCGGAGAAGTGGAGGGGCAATGGGTTACCCAATTTGGCCCCAAGAAGTGGATTGGGTTGTCATCTTTTTTTTTTTTTAATGTTTATTCATTTGTTTGTTTGTTTTGAGAGGGGAGGAGCAGAGATATAGGGAGAATGAGAATTCCAAGCAAGCTCCACACTCAGTGGGGAGCCCAATGCAGGGCTCAATCCCACGAATTCTGAGATCATGATCTAAGCCAAAATCAAGAGTTGGACACTCAACTGACTGAGCCACCCAGGCGCCTCTGGGTTATCATCTTTTTAAAAGCTGAAACAAGATTCAGGATGATCTTGATCAGAGGTCAGAAAATGATTCTTATAGTGAGGCAGATGGTTAAGTATTTTAGGTTTTGTAGGGCACAAAGTTTTCATTGCAACCACTCAGTTCTGGTTGTTTGAGTGTAAGCAGCCATAGACAACACAAGTGACCATGCCTGTGTTCCAATAAAACTTTATTTATGGACACTGACACTTTTTAATTTTATACAATTTTCACCATGTTTCCCTACACATTATTCTTCCTTTTATTTTTTTAACTATTTATGTATAAAACATTATTACCCTGCTGGCATACAAAAATAGGTGATGAGCAGCATTTGACACATAGGCTGTAGTTGACTGACCTCTGATCCAAGAATATCTTTGCCTCACCTTTAAACAGCCGAGGTGATGGAAAAAGAAATCATACAGTGAAACCATGGCATGCTTCATCAATAGCCACATCTTCTGATTCCATGTCCAATGCATGGGACCTCTGTCAGTTCTCTATCTTCCCACTGCATGTGGGCACACATCTAAAATAGAAAATACATTTCTCTGGATTTACCAATGACAAAAACACCATCACAAGTCACAGCAGATTGTCAGATTGTGCTTTGAGATGATCAAGATTCCCAAAGGGCTCTGGGCATACATCGTTCACATCTTGTCAAGAAACCACATGGGAGATCCTCCATTGTACACTGAAGCAAGACCCTTTATGGGAGAGGACTGTGAAACTCAGGTCACATCCCCAGATTGGATTGTTGGATATCTCTGAAACATGTAGTTCTTGTCATGTGATGGAGCAAACTTTGAGCTTCAGGAGAATGAGGCTATGAGGCATTGCGACTTGCTTCCCTCAGTAAGATAACCTTAAAACGCATGCCCAGAAAGGTGGGGATGAGGGCACATAGGGTGAAGTATTTTCTAAATGTGCACAATATAAGAGAGGGACAAAAGTCTCAGTAACCAAAGCAGATGATATTTTTTTGTCAGTTTCGGGACTTTCTGTTTTGTGTTGTTTTGTTTCCTTTTTTAAAGGTTTATTTGTGTACTTTGAGAGGGAGACTGTAAGCAGAGGAGGGGCAGAGAGAGGGGAAGAGAGAGAACCCCAAGCAAGCTCTGCAGTGTCTACATGGAGCCCTACGCGGAGCTCGATCCCACAAACCGTGAGATCATAACCTCAGCCAAAGAGTCAGACACTTAACCAAATGGGCCACACAGGTGCCCCAAGCAGCTCATATTTTAACGCAACACTTAAGACATCAAAATTCATGCCTAAAAGCCAGAGTGAACAAAATATCAAAGTTTTAAGTGAAGTCAGGATCTAATATACTATACATGCATGAGTCACCTTGCTTACCTCACCCCAATTTATCATGTAGATCCTGCTTCTATTTAATCATTTTGAAATTTTGTTCATCATGGATATTTTACAAGGATTTTTATCTTTGAAAATATTAGATTGCCCAGGAAACACTGTACACAATTTAAAGCTGGCCCAAAGAAGCTTTCACAGTGTCTCATATTTTAAGACACAAAGAGCCTGCTTGACACGTTGGTATAGAATGCAGTTATGACCCATGAGCACAGATACCTATTTTGCTGTCATCCCATTGGGATTATTCAGCATCTTGTTGGGAAAACACACTAAATGAGTCTACTTGAGTTTAATGCCAGGCTATTTATTTCTGAAAATTATAAAATTTTTGACTGTCAATATCTCTTTCATGAAGAGTTGGTACTTATATCTGTCCATTGCCTTGAAATAATTCATGCTGAGGGAAAGCCAATACTATACTTAGTGTAGTTGATTACAGACCTTGTCATAAGCTGCAGCACCTTGTCTGTTAAGAGGCTGAGTACTCCTTGAAACACCCACTGAGGCTTGAATACAAGAGTTGATGTATATCACTACCAGCAAAGCTTGTTCCCTCTTCGGCAAAAATAGAGCTTTTAAAATACCATAAACCCAATTTTTCCTTAGAATCTTTAAATATACTCAAAATTGGCACTTATACTCCATCCTCTCCTTGACAATAGAAAGCTCATTTGCTTATCAGAATGTTCTATATAAGTGGTTGGTAGTAAGTCGAGAAATTCCTTAAGAATCTTAATTCTGATCTTGCTGCTAAAGAGTCATCAAGACTAAATCTCTAAGGTTGTGCACATCCCTCCTGGGTCCCCCCTTTAGCTTGCCGTTGGTCAAGTATCTCTACCATTACCAGACCCTTAGCCTGAACCAAAAAGGTGGTCTGAAATAACAAGGCAGTCTTCTTCCCAAATCAATTGTTGACAACCAGAAACCTCTCTTTGATGTCCCTAGACGGCGAAGAAGAAAGAAGGCATAATTAGTTGCTGTTTCAATGTGTGTGATATTTCCACTTTCTCTAATTCTTTATGAGCTAAGTTCGAATTGTTGAGTCAAAAAACCCTTTGACTGGAGGAGTGATTATATATTTCAGAGGTCAGAAGCCTGACCTTTTGCTGTGAAAATGCCTGAAGGTGAAATTGAGCCAAGTTCAAAGGGAAATCTAATTGACTGTTCTTGGTCTAATTTCCTTGAGAACTGCTATCCTTGAAATACCAAGCTGTTGCTTTAGGGTATCCAAGGTGGTCCTCAAGAAATGATCTTAAGAATTCTACAGGATGGCACCACTCTTTGGGGTCAAGATGGCTTCCAGAGTCCTTCTAGAACCCAGCTCATTCATTCATCCAACAGCAAATATTTATTTGGCACCCACTTACTGTGTGTCAGACAGTTCTTCCATGGGGTTGTGTTCATATTCATTACTTACAGGATTAAAGCTACCTGACATTAAAAGAAGCTCTTTATTCCCTTCACCATGTTAATGCCGTCCACAGAATTTGTCTTTGCAGGAACGCTGGCTGATCCTTTATATAAATTATTATTAGGACACCACCAACGGACAGAATCCTCCCTTTCTTTTACTCATATTGATATTACTCCCACCCATACAATTGTTAAATTTTCCCTCCTTTCCTTTCTCCTATCCCTTGCTTATGTTTTGGTGTTGAACATTCCATCCTGTTTTTGAGGGTCGGGCTTTTCCCACAGTGTTGCAGAACGGATCTCAGAAGAGCATATGCAAGTTCACTTATTCTTCCCTTGGAAAACTCCTAAAAGTAGACCAAGGAAAGCCACCATGTGCTAAGACCTGTGTTTCTCATTTTATTTTAACACTTTTCTCCCATCATGTAGGTGATCCAAAACATGGACAGAACAAATTTGGTTAGGCGTTGCCTAGTTGACTAGTAAGGATGAAGGCGTTATAACTGCAAGATGGAAAGCTCTCATGTCAATAGGATCCAATTCTGTGTCTCAGATACACATGCATGCAAGCTTCCTTAAGCAGAAGGAGGAAATGGCTCATGACACTAGTTGTTACTATTGTTGATATTTCAAACGACTCCAAGAAATTACTCTCCATAAAGTCTAGGGAGCCTCTGGGTAGACATTGGCAAGGTCTACTACAGTCAACTTACCCCATGAGATAACTATATGGACTATTTTGTTACCAATGTATGGAATTGTCACCATTGAACTCTACCTTCTCTTTGTTCCTGATCACCATACTCAGGCTGTCCTTTCCATGGTTGAAGAGATTATCTTCCTGAAACACAAACCAGATCAGTGTTACCATCCAACTTCAAAAGCCTTCGGCAGCTTTCCATGGCACACCAATGAAGTTCATAGTAATTAGCATAGTAGGCAAACCCTCCACTGTGTGTCTGTACATGCAGGGCATGCGTCATGAAGAGACATGGGCTTTGGGGCCATAAGACTGGGGCTCAAATCTCAGTTCTGCCATTTACTGACTTTTCCTCTTTGAGACTAAGCCTCAGATTCCTCAGTTTCTTTTAGTGAAGCTTCCATCTCCTAGTGCTGATTGCTATCAGGACTGAAATAGAGGGGTCCAAATACCAAGAACAATGCCCAGCAGAAAACAGCCATTCAAGATACATCACTGTTTAAAGGAAAAACTATCCTAAGTCTTGTTCTCTTCTATCTGAGATGCTTTCTGATTTCCAAACTTATGGCCTGCCACAGTCTTCCTCTTATCAGTACCCCATTTGAGAGAGTTCTCTCTCCACTTCCAGAACATAGTCTTCAAAATCTGGCCTTCCACATGAGCTCCTATTGTATCTCCTCCCTGATGCTTGCCTTCTCTGCCTTGACCTCATCCAGTCTCTCGATATCCACTTCTAGAAAAAGTGACTAATCTATTTAGGTATATTTTTCTTGCATGTTAACTTGATTCCTCTGGTATCTTGTGAATAGAAAGTGGCACTTAAAGCCTCCAGCTAATTTTTAATTATCTACTTTTAACTTGCTCCACTAAGTTACAGGTTCTCGGATGGTAGGAATTCTATCTTTTCTATCTCTATATTCTCCCAAGGCACTGATAAAGCAGTATCAGTCAGCTCTTATTAGGTAATGCTGAAGTAACAAATAGTCTGTAAGTCTCAGGAGCTATGACAACAAAGGTTGATTTTTGCTTACACATATTTAATTGCAGGTTAATACCAACACCCCTTCTACCACCATACTGGAATCCAGGCTGAACGTGCAGTCTCTTTCTGACACTTGAACTTCTCATGACAGAGGGAGAAGAGTGATGGCAGAACCATGCAATCAGTCTCCAGAACTCCACTGGGAAGGGCATAAATCATCCTCACTGTTATTTTATTGGCTGAAGCATTATCTTGTGACACAACTGGTTATCAGTGGTATTGGGTAGTATGTGTGCTCATGGAATGGGTGGGCACTACACAGGAAAGGACAGTCGATATTTAAGCATATTGTTGGAGTTTTCCACACTTGTACATCTAAGGTGTACAGGAGATGCTATCTAAATGAGTGGCTTCCATCATTTTAAAATAATCCTCTAAAACCCGTAATGTGATAGTGGTCAGGATATTACTAAAGACATTGTTCACTCAACTACAAGGTGTACATTTTATGAAGAACTACCAATGTGGTTTCTCTTAGCAATAATTCCAAAAGAAAATATTCTTCCACCCCACCTTTGCCCTTAGGGACACTGTCCCTTATTTCATTGGCTACTAGGAAACCCAAGGATAAGTGATGCCCCTCCATAATGAATTATTCAGAAATTTATGGCAACTTTTTCCAGAATTGACCTCATGCCTAGCATCATTTTGTTTTACTTTCATCCTTATTTACTCAATTGAAATTTTATCTGATGTACTTTCCATAAGCTATTTTAAAAATATGGATTATAAATAAATGAGCTTATTTTAGATAGACTCTTTGAGACTCTTTGAGGATTGTCTGTCCACTGGACTTCATTGTATTCTTGCTCAATGTTTTAGCTCTGCCTTTAAGGAATAAATGAAAACACATGTGCAAGACAAATCATTCCTTGTCCTTCCAAATATGCCATGAACTGCCTGATCAAAGGAAATGAGAAAAGCCACTTTTCAGACAGGGCCCCAGGGGTCCCTGAACCAAACCAGTCTCTCTGGGGCTTGAAAGGACAGATCCCCCAAGTCTGCTGTGGTTCCCCAAGGCGCCTGTTGGACTCAGCACCTTTGCCCTCATCATCAAGGAGGGGAAGCATAGACATAATCCTTTATGCCTGGTAGGACTGTGGGAAATAATATCACAGACAAACCCTGAACCTCCAGGAGGCCCCTCCTTCCAACAAGGAGCAGATACACTGCAAATACCTGGCAGGTGAACGTCTAAGACAAACCAGTCTGAATCTGTGGACACGTGGCTGGTCTGCTTTCCATACTTAGGATTGCAGCAATCGGATTCCTTCTCTTTGGTTTCCAAAGCGATCATACCATAATGTGAGGCTGACCATTTTATGTACCTTTCTGAGCCCCACGTGTAGCTCCTTCCTGTTTAGGATTAAAGAGGGATTGCTAAGCTTGCTTTACGAGTCCCCCTGAGCTGGTCCGTGCCTACTCCTCATTCTCTTTTTCTGCTGTTCCCTGCCATGCTCACTGTCAACCGACATCATCAAAGTACTTTTGGTTCCTAAATTTTGAATGCTTTTGTTTAAGCTCATGTCTTTGCAGTTCCTGTTTCCTTGGACAGGCATGCCTCTCCTCTACCTTTAAAACAATGATGATGATGATAAGTCCTAGTTAAGTCCTATCCATTCTTCGTACTCATCCTAACACATCACTGGGGAGCTTTCCCTTTTACTCCTCAGGATGTCTGAGGTGCCCCCTTCCCCCTGTGGTGAACGCAAATGACACCTCCACCTTTTACAATATTGTGTTTGTGAGTCTCTTGTTCTCAATTAGCCTCAGTTTCCTTGAGGCCAAATGCCCTATCAAGCTTACCCTTTCATCCCCAGCCGTTAGCTCAGTAGCCGGTATTTATGAGATGAAGAATAAATGTTTGCCAAATAATGAGTGGGTAAGTTAATCACGCCCCCAACCAGTTCTAACGGTTAAGTGAGTCACAAAGAACAAAACAGCATGGACACAGTCAGAGGGATCCAGGCAGAGGAAACTACTCTTTGAATTGACAAGTGTTTATACCACCTCAGGTCCAAGGTGACAGAGACTTATTTCACTTAGCACAATGCCTTCCAGATTCTTCTGTGTTGTTGCAAATGGAAGAATGTCCTTCTTTTTTGAGACTGAATGGTGCTCCATTGTAAGTGTGCACCACATTTTCCTTATCTGCTTATCTGTTGATGGACATGTAAGTTACTTCAATTTCTTGGCTATTGTGAACAATGCTGCAAAAAAACATAGGAGTTCAGGTATTCTTTTGAGATCCTGATTTTAATTTATTTGGATATACAACCAGAAGTGGGATTGTCGTATCATATGGCCATTCTATTTTTAGGTTATTTTGCGGAAATTCCATACCGTTTTCCACAAATACGGAATGTATGATGAATCTAAAATAGTCAAACTCATAGAATCAGGCAGTGAAATGGGGGTTGCCAGGGGTTGCAGGAAGAGGAACCAGGAAGGTATTTGTCCAAAGGTACAAAGTTTCAGTTACGCAAGATGAGTAAGTCCTAGAGATATACTGTACTGCCTGGTGTCTATACTTAACAGTGCTTCACTGTAGGCTTAAAAATCTGCTGGGGGTAGATCTTATATTAACTTTTCTTATCTTAAATGATAGTCATAAGAGTAATAAATAAGAAGGCAGGTAGAAACCTTTAGAGGTGATGGATAGATTTATGGGATAGATTGTGGTCATGGTTTCTTAGGTACATACTCATCTCCAAGCTCATCCATTGTATGCAATAAGTATGTACAGCTTTTTGGATGGTTAAATGGTGAAGGAGAAAGGCAGGATATTTCTTTCCTCAGAAGGAATGGAGGAAGTACAATGGGTCTGGCTTTATCCTTTCCCCTCACTGAATTTGGCCTTGAGATGGCCACTCACCCAGGAGAACACTGAGTCTGCCCCCGGAGTGGACGGGCTGTGGGGACGGCCTGCCGGAGGGAGCAGAGACATGTTGGAGCAAGAAGCTGCAGGGGTGTATTTTGTAAGGAAGGGAGCAGCAGAGAATGTAGAGTTTTACCAATGGCCTCAGTCATTATGCAGACTATTGGCACTATCACAACAGAATTCTGGGCGGGAGTAACCCTAGGCATTGAGGACAATGGTAGAAGGAAAAGAAGGGATGAAACATTTTTCCTGATAATAGAACAAAGAGGGAGAGAAGAAAAGATGAGCTACAGAAGTGCTATCTGATAAAAACATACTGAGAGACCCACACGTAATTTAAAAGTTTCTGATCATTGCATATTAAAAGAACATATAAAACATCCAAAAAGCAACAAGTGAATTGTCTAATGATGTATTTTATTTTACCCAGTTTAACCAAGCTATTATTTCAATCCTTAAATCACATGGAATTATTAATGAGATATTTTCCTTTCTCTTGTCTGTGTGCTCTGTACCCAAACTTTCATACTTACAATACATTTCAATTCAGATTGGCCACGTTGCCAATGCCCCATAGACTTCTGTGGTTGGTGACCATGGTGCTGGACAGTACAGGATTCAGAGGCGTTGTTTTGTGTGTTCTCATGTCTCGTGTGTAATTGATTTTGAGGAAATTTGGAGGAAATGTGCCCTTAATGGCCAGAGACAGACCTTAGAGGGGAGGGGCTTCTGTTCTGGTGGCCCAGGGCCCAGCAAGCAGCCCCTTAAGATCTCAAGTGAGCCCCTCCCCAACGGCCCCTGGTGCTGGGCTTAAATCAGCATCTGCAAAGGTACCAGTAGACGATGGTTTCCTAAAAACACAACTCTGTGTCACTTCCTGTAACCCTGATGACTAGCCTAAGTGGGACCTAAGAGTCTTCATATATAGATGGAGACCTTCAGGCTCAGGTATGTCATACATGGCATCAAGGGCCACACTGATGGCAGGCCCTGGAGGCAAGGGGTGAGGCCAGATGTGTGACCAAGCTCACTGGCTTGTGAGAGAGGGTTAAGGGCCCTTCACTTGTGACTCTATGGAAAGGTACTGGAAGGCGAAAATGTATCTGTACAGAACAGATTTCATTTGCTGCATTGCCACAAATGACTACATTACCAAATAGATAACTTCTGCTCTGTACTACTTCCTGGCTTCTTGATGAAAACCCATGCAGGCTGACTTTCATCCTATTAGATTAGAACAAAAACACATTTCAAATATGGCTCCTTCCCTCCACCTCTCTCTTTCACTCAGGCTGATCTGGGCTCTCGGGCATTCACGGAGAAGGCTCCCTGTCATTTTCTCTACATTTTCAGAATAGAGGAAAGGGGGAAATATGAAAACCCCAGCAGGTTGCTGCTGCAGCATCAGAAATCTCAACAGGAGCTTGGTTAAATCCTGTCTCTACCACGAAGCAGGAGCTCACCTCTAATGCATCCAGAAGCGCCCCAGACTCTCGGCAGGTCTTCCTTGTCTCTGCTCCAGCCCCAGACATCGCATCACCACTTGTTTTGCCATCCTTGGGCCGCTGATGTTGGGACAGCCATTGCACCAGGGCCTGAGGCCAAAGAGGGACCTAGGAGAACAGCAAAACAGAATGGATGTTCCTCTTAATGTGACCTGGGTTCAAGTCCCGATTCCCCACCCACTTAGCACGTGACTTGAAACATCTTTTATTCTGTCTCATCCCATTTTTCTCGTGTAAGAGGTATATTCATCATATTTCTTCCTGGGGCTGTTGTGGGTGTTAACTGAAACTGCAAGGGAAGTGCCCAGCAGGCACCACACATGACGATGGCTGGCAGAAGCCGAATCATTATGGCCATGAGGTAAGAGTAATAGAGATGTGATGGGGGTCCCAAGTTAGACCTTAGAGCCATGTGCGAAAGCCTGTCACATCCTCCTCAGAAGAACCAGCTTACCATACACTAAAAAGAAATGGCTATTCTATTGAAAGTGTTATGGAAAGATTTTTACAGAAATACTTTTCTTTAACTGCCATGTGTCAAAATGCCACAAAACCCTGCTTTGAACTCTCGATCCTCACCCCAGTTCTCCTCCCCTCGTGCCAGCCTCTCTTTGCTGCTCTCTTCCCTTTAATGACCTCTGTGGGTGCCATGTCTACTCTGGCTATCAACTCAGTCTCCACTGGGGGCAACAGAATGCCAGCCATGGTCACTCCACCTGAAAATTGGCTGGGCACTACTCAGAAGACCATTCAGGGCTACTCAAACACAGCAGGCACTTAACTGCTTATTATAGTGATCACTACACAGTCCTTGACCTCAAGGAGTTGTGAGTCTAAAGGGGAAGACAAATATGTAAAGAGGTCAGTGCCCAGGAGGGAGGAAAGGATTGTATTAAGTGTGCAGAAGGAGTCCAAATAAGACATAGACTTTGGAGCCTGAAGATGTCAAAGAGAGCTTGTCAAAGTACGTAGATGACTGAGCCACCAAACAATAGATTTGAAGGAATTTTCCCAACAGAAAAGAAGAAGAATTCTAAACAAAGCAGGATATGCCAGGGCATAGGCTTGTGGAAAACTGTGAAATGTTTGGAAATTCCCAAATCTCTTTGTACTGTTGATGAGCAGTGTGTCCTTGCTGAGAGAGGAAGAACAGAGATGGCAGCAGAGAGATCAAGCTTAAGGGAAGGCTTGGTTGGGCACATTAACGATTGTGAGCTTGATCTTGAAGGTTGTGGCAGGCTACCAAAGGATTTCAGGCTGAGAGATGGCATCACGATCTCTGGTTGCCCAAGATGGATCTGGCTGCTATGTTCGGGAAGCAATGGTGAGATCAGGGGATGAGACACAAGTCATGAGCTATTTGCATTATACAGGCAAGAAACTGCCACTCACCTCAGAAGCCCAGCAAGTACGGTAAGTGACCTTGAGCAACGGGAAGGTAATGCATACACTTTGCCTGTGAATAATGAGACAAAGCTCAGCCAAAAAGGCCTCCTTCCCACTATCACAACCATGAAACAGCAAGCGCATTATGGAAAGCTGTGGCAAGATGTCACTCAACAGACAAGGGGTTCTGTGATGGCTTCAATGTAATCATCCATGGGAGATGACCAAGTGTCATCCTGGGATTCTTTTTAGACAGCAAAGTCATCATTTTCTCCTATGTAACCCTGAGTCTCCGTTAAGGCTCAGCATTTCCAGTTCAGCTTTGTGATGTTGGCACTCATCCTTCCTTACACTGTTATTCCCTTTGTTCGGTTCCCTCTCATCTCTCCAGTAAGGGACGGGGAGGCGGGGGGGAGATGCTTAACCTGACTTCTTTTGTGATTAGCAGCCCCGGGTTTAAATTTATTAGTCCCAGGAGCAGAAGGCTAATGAGTTAAATGCCCTGATTTAATTAAGCCACCTAATGGTTTCAGCTTACATAAATTCTCACCTGATCAGGCCAGCATCTCTTCGACGTGCCATCCCTGGCACTCTGCAGGAAGACCTCGAACTAGATTCCTAAAGCCAAAGCAGATCCAGGTCATGCAAGCACTCAGCTCTGAGATAGAAAGGAGAAAAAAAATCTATCCCGTCTCAATACTGGAGTCTTTGATAGTCTCAGATGTGACAGTCTGCCAAAGGTAATCAATGTCCCATGAAGCAAACTGCCTTCTGGGCTTGGTCCAGTTATACCTTGATGATCCATTATTCTGCTCTCAGCAAACCTGTCTTACTCCCGGAGAGAAAGTCCAGGGAAGTGAACTGATTCGTGGTTTGGGTGTCAGAAACATGAGACTGAGTCGCTTGCTAGTTATGTGATCTCAACAAGCCACTTACCTCCTGAGTTCGGGTGCACTTATTTGCAAACCTCACTGCAATGTGGTGGGGGTTAAAGAAGGTAATGGATGTAAAATACATGGCGTCAGTAACCCTCCCTTAATTTGTTATTATCCAAGGTGCAGAAAGCAGAATATGAGCCTGGGCATAGAAGACAGATGCTGCAAGGTGCACAGGGAGGCCAGATCCCGTGTACCCCAGAGGCGGCATTTCAGCCACTGGGCTAGAGCATTGTAAGCAGTGCGGCCAATCTCTCCAATGAGATAAAATCTGGGTTTGATTAACTTCCCAATTTAAAGTCAGGACAATGAGGGCCAGAGGGTTGTAGGGCCTTTTCTAGCCTCGTAACTAATAGGTCTCCCAATTAAGAATTCCAACCGTAGTCCACTAATACATTTTTGACAATACACATAACTCTTCCCTCTTTGGTTTTTCCACGTTCAAGCCCAGAAGGGGAAAAAGTAGAAAAGATATGGGTAGACCAGCAAGTGGGAATCCTGGTGGTCACAAAGATTAAAAAAGGAGGCAGTCGTGGGAAATCCCACGAGTTCCAAGGGATTTTACTGCATTCCTAAGGATATTTTTGAATCATGAGTAAAGGCAAAATGGTGTTCAGGACACTCACTTTCAAACGACAGAAGACAGAGAGGGAGATGGTTCATTCTAGAAAGTGGTTGATTGTATCAAAAGTGATGACATGACAGACTTGTGGTTTCAAGGGAGAAAGCTCTGTGGCATGGTGCATGGTGAATGGCAGGCACACAAAAGAGTGTTGATTGATTCAGTGAAGAATGGAAAATGAGTACGATTATAGCCCAAACCCAAGGATTCTAGAGAAAGGGGTTCTGAGTAATTTTGACTCTGGAAGCCCTTTATTTGTCACTGACATGTGGGCGACTATCTGATCAGGTCCCCCTGGCTTGTGCTGGGTGTGACATACTCAATTTTCTCAAAGCCACAAGATTCCAGAGCATACTGCTGTGCGTGATGGCTTCAGAGAGAAGGCACGGATGAGCAGGAGTCCTCTTACTCGCTGGCTAGCTCAGAAATGTTCTGGAGAAGGTGCTCTGTCTGGAAACATTTGAACTCTCAGCGATCTCCCAGGAAGACTTGGAAGAATCTGCCAGGAATGTGTCAGTAAGGAATGGAGACCCTCATCCCGAGCCGGCACTCTCGGCAATTCAGATGTCCATAAATGGGGTCTTTCTGGAAGTCTGCAGATGGACTTCAAAGTCCAGAGTTCTGTTCAACAGGTATACACCAAGCACTTAATATGTGCTAGGCATGGAGCTTGCACTTGGAGAGCCAGAGGCAGAGCAATTGCCATCAAGATGCCCCATGGGCTGTTGAGATACAGAAAAATAAGCTGGCAATGGGCTAAGCAGCTCCAGGGTGCACATGGTCCACACTGATGCTTTAATACTCAAAGGCCCTGCAGGTATAGGTCATGATCACAATTTTATAGAGGAGGGAATGGAGGCTAAGGCAGGTTACATAACGTTTCCTATGTCCATGCAGCCAGCGAGTGGCTGACAATGATAGAAATGATAATAATGGGGGGGAATCTATCTATCTCTACATCTGTGTCTGTCTATAATACCATTTGCAAAGAGATTTTGATTCATTATCTCCCTGCAAGAAATGCCAAAAGCACTATGAGCCTTTATACTCATTTAGGATTTTTTCATCTCAGTTACTGAGTTCTAGCCTGTAACTCCTTTCTGAAAATGAGATTGTTTTACTTAAATAATTTGCTGAAAACAGATATATATACACCCATGTCCTTTCAAACTGGAGCCCATTCGCCAAGCCATACCAGTTTCGAAGGCTGAGAAACCCCTCTCTCTACCTCCTATGAGGTTAGAGCATGCTACCCTGTGCAGGTTCTACCAAACTCTGACACTTACAACCCTGAGAGATTTCTTTTTTCCTATCTAAAGAATAGATACAATCTGTTCTTTAAAGTCAACATTACATCTTTCTGTCCCAGAGAGCCCCAGGCAATCCTCAAATTTTCCTGGACTGGAGAAAAAGCGGCCATAAAGACCAACAAGGGTTCATCTTCTATAGAGGAAGAAAAGGAGATAGGGTGGAAGAAGGGAAGGAAGAAATAAAGAAAGGGGTACAGGAAGGAAGGTGGGAAGGAAGGAAGGAAGGAAGGTGGGAAGGAAGGAAGGAAGGTGGGAAGGAAGGAAGGAAGGAAGGAAGGAAGGAAGGAAGGAAGGGAGGGAGGGAAGGTGGGGAGGGAGGGAGGGAAGGAGGGGAGGGAGAGAAGGAACAGGAAGAAGGGAAGAGGTAAGAAAGGAAGGAAGGAAGGGAGGAAGGAAGGATAAAACGCCAAAGCAAGAAGTCTCTCAGCTGCACATCACTAAGACTTCAGATTCGGGATTGATTTTATAGAAGCCTTGCCCTGTGTTTGCTATCTTGTGTGAGTCCCTGTCAGGGGTAGGTTATTAATTTTTGCATCCTGCTAGGACAGTCTCCATTACGGGCCGTAGAAGAGGTTGTAATGATGTTTGGTATCATTCTTGTCTTTTCTTCTTCCTCTTCCTCTCAATTTTTGGTGTTAACATTCAGAAATAGAACACTGGCTTTTTTCAGCATCTCAACATATATTTTTCCTAGAGTAGCTTTATTTAGTTGGAGAAGTGAGTAATGCATTTTTATCCTTTGTAGAAGGAAGCTAGACTAGGGGAATCACAGATAAACACACATATTTAGTTACTGCTAAAATCTGTGGGCTTCATAACGTCTTCCCTCTTCCCTTCCTCCTTGCATTGAAATCTACAAACTACCAAACTGCAACAGAAACATAACTGATCCCCTCACTGATTTCAAGGATGGTTTTCCTACTGGGGGAAGTGACATGCCTAAGGGATCCAAGGTGGGGAACCTAGCTCTGTTGGAGAAAGGGGAGTGAGTGTGCTTGGGGTATTAATCATTATTGAGTCAAGTTGTCATCCAAGTGACATGATTATTGTTTTTCACGTTCACCACATGCTTTCCCAGAAGGAGATAAGAACAAAGCTTAAATAGCAAGGTAAGAGAATGGCAAGAGCAGATTTTTTTTTTAATCTAGTTGACATTTCAATAATGACAAAGTGTACACAGTCAGGATATTAAAGTCGTATTTCCCAGGCAAATCAGAGCAGTGTGACTCATCTATAGAAATCCAAGCTAAGACACTAATAAAGATAGTTTGTTTGTTGGCTGTCTATCTATCTATCTATCATCTATCTATCATCTATCTATCTATCTATCTATCTATCATCTATCTATCATCTATGTATCTATCTATCTATCTATCTATCTATCTATCTATCTATCTATCATCTATCTATCTATCTATCTACCTGTCTGTCTGTCTGTCTATGTTAAGGCTTGAGGAATAAAATCTAGAACTCGTGATGACAGGAGGTAGAAATCCAATAGCCCATAGGTTAGACAGGTAACACTGATAAAGCCTTGGGTCAGGTGGGACTTGGCGTAAAGCTATGAATCCACTCCAGGTCAAAAGGAGGCTGCCATTAGCTACCCAGCTCTTATCAAAGTGACATTAAGGGCACCTGGATGGCTCAGTTGGTTAAGCATCCAGCTCTTAGTTTCAGCTCCAGTCATGATCTCAGGTTTTGTGAGTTTGAGCTCCACGCTAGGCTCTGCACTGACAGCACAGATTCTTGTGATTCTTTCTCTCCTTCTCACTCTCCCTCTCTGCCCCTTCCCTGCTCATGCTCTCTCTTTCTCTCAAAAATAAATAAACATTTTTTAAAAGTGATGTTAAAAATCTATGCACTTCCAGGATGCACAACTCTTCTAATTTTTCAAGATATTTTAAATGCAGCCTGCTATAAAAGCCAAAAACAATATTTTGAATGTCAACCAAAATGTTTGCATGAGCCTAGTAGGCACTCCTGGCCAGCCATTGGGAGATCTCTGCTCTGATAATGAGAGCCATTGTTATCAATGAATATATAGAGTTAACCACTTTTTAGTGAGTCACTGTGTCTCTTACTGATTTCTGGAGGTACCACGGTGGTGTGTGGACATTGAGATGAGAGAGAAATGCAGGCACTGAGCTGAAGGCCTTTACAAATCAGTCAGTGGCCTTTCCCTTAACCTTTCTGTGCATCTTTGCTAAGAAAAATTGAGGACATCACCTATTTCTTAAGGTTGTGTTGGAAGATACAGGTTATGATGTCTGCAAAGTGGTAGACAGAGGATGTCAGATGAAATGTACACTGCCTGGATGTTAGCCACTGTCCTGCTGTCCTTGTCATTGTGGTGGCTACTTGGATGGGAAGGAGGGATTACTCAATTTACCTCATAGGAGACTGAGACTGATATGTGACTATAACCTTCATGGAATACCGTTATAGTTAAAGCCAATAAGATGATCTAACTTCTCTCTTAGTCATGATTGCAAAACGCTCACACACACACACACACACACACACACACACCAGCAATGTCACACGTTTTTGGAATTGATCGGCAACTCAGATCAAGAAAGGCCACCAGTCCTAAAGCAAATAGTCACATCAAATTCTTTCTAATATTTGTGGATATTTTAATTCTAATTTCCCTATTCTTAAATATCATCTGAATATTCTTAAATCATCTATAAAAATGGAATTATTGAGATCGCCAGATTCTTGTCACAACATCCCAGCCTACTTGCTTTGCGTCTAAGAGGAAGTCCAATCACCTCTCTGTTTCTCATCCAGAAATACCTTGGATTTCACCACCATCATCTGTATTTTTATAGTAATCTGTGCACTACAACCCCTTTGACCGCTGTGCTCCAAATGACTTCTTGGATTGGTTTGCACTTCCAACCATTGTCCAAGTTCATTGCCCAGATAAGGAGCACAGAGGTATTTTCACCTCATAAAGCTGTCTTTTTCTTTTTCTTCCAACCTTACTCATCTATGTAGCTATTTTACCTGAATTATTTCCTACTCGTCAAAGAAGATGAAGGACACCTAGAATGTTTGGAAAAGCTCCAGGAAAACACTGCGTAGGCTGATTAAAAAAAGCTTAAAGACAGGAATGATGTTGTGTATGGAAAGAGCCAAATATCAGTCCAGGTTAGATAATGAAGGACACAATCACACACATATACCAATTGCCCGTGCTTTCATTGCCAACACACACATGGATACATGCACAGCCTTCCCAGTCTGCCACTTCTCAAGGCCCAGCTCAGATACCAACTCCTGCTGACCTTCCTGCCGATCCAACCAGAAGCTTTCTCTTGCCCTGCCCTGTGGCCCCCAGACCTCCTCAGGTATTTGCCTTTGTCCTCCCCGTAGATCAATTTCTAACTTCGTCTGCAATTCACCAAAAAGTAGGCTGGTATAATGGAAAGACTGTGGGCGTTGCATCACACCAGTGTAAATCATGGTTTTGCTACTTAACGTGACACTGGGTATTTAGCGAATCTAAGTAAACTTGGTTTTCTCATCCAAGAAATGGTCATGATAATATCTGTCTTTTAGAGGTCTCCTAAAGATTAACTGTTTAAAGTGCCTGACCCATTGTATGCTTCAAATAATTTCTTTTACATCCATATTCTCCTCTTACATATGTTTCAGCATCCCCACTGAAGTACAGGCTCTTCAATGAAGGCAAGGTCAAATTCATGTCTAATCCATACAATACTGTGTTGTGGGAAACAAGAGGAATATTCCATTCCATAAATGTTTGTTGAATGAATGGATAACTATATTGCTGTTCATTTCTAATTTCATGTTCACTACCTTTAGAATCAAATTGATTCTTTCAAGGTTCTATCCACCACTCTCTGTGATGTGGATAGTAAAATAAATTGAATGTAAAAAATATGGGAAAATTAGGCAGGAGTCCTTATGTTACTTGGGAATGAAATGAATCATATCAAATTTTCAAGACTCTATCCATGAATTACCTGTGATGTGGGCAGTAAAATAAATTGAACGTTAAATTATGGGAAAATTAGGAAAAGGATCTGATATAGCTTAGAAATGAAAATGGATCTTTTTTTTTCACATGAACATATAAACGATGGTTAGATCTGAGTAACGTGTTTTGTTTCTTTTCTAGTTGTGCTATTCTTCACCTCTCTCCCAGCATTTTATTGGATTCTTGAAAGTCGTTCTTTGTGCATTTACACTATTTCAAAACATCTGCTGCTTTGGGGTTCAAGCTGTGCATTAGGGTTCCAATAATTTGCAGAGAAATTTCAAAGCAGATCTCCTGTCTGAATAACTCTGTAGGAAATGCGGTGGAAGCCTGCTCTTTTATGAGAGTGCTTATAACTGTCTTGAAGGGTTTGAAGCCCAATTCCTTTACAATTGCCTTATCTTTCTATTTCCTACTGAACTATACTCTTGCTATTTACATCTCTTTAAGGGACACTATGGTCCAGCCCAGCCAAAGGACCTAAATGTAGCCAATTCATGTCTCTGAATTTTAAGCTCAGATGCTTTTTTTCCCCCCTAGCTGTGGACCCCCTACTGTGGTGGCTAAAATTGTCTGATAGTCTGCGGAACTACCATCTCCATCCCCAGCCCATATCTCCTCACACTTGGAGACAGGGATGAATGCACCCTCATGACTCATGACCCTGAGCCCCTTCCTTGTCCCAGTCAAATCCTCACAGCACGAAGTGCGCCCCTTCGGCTTCAGTCTCTCTGCACATCCTGCTTACAAGTACCCTCATAAACCTCAAGGCCACTTGAACTTCGCTCCTTGTCTCCAGTGCAAATCCACTGTCAATTTATAGCTGCCTCCTTCTGATCTGGAAAGCCTCCTTCTCTGCTCCCCGGGCAACTTTCCAGCTCCATCCAGATCTTCTCAACCTTACCCTCTTGACTCATTTGCCATCCTGACAGCAGGACCAGAGAGAAACTAAGAGCTTCCTTTAAACAGTTTTACTAATGGTGAGTGTAAAACAGCATAGCTTGGAGGAAAATGAATCTCAGGGTTGATTTGGAATATTTTATGTGGCATTAGTAAGTGCTAAAATGAGGGGGAATTTCCTTCCTTCCATATAAAGGTTATATTACTTAGTCAAACAGACAGAGATGCAAGGCAAAGTGGCTTTCTGGAGAAAAGTGCAAACAAACAAACACATCTCAGCAACCAAGTATGGGCACGGTCTATCATTCTAACACCAGCCTTTTCACTAAGCAATTTCAGACAATATTGAGATGTGTTCAGCCATGGCAGATGGTCAGTCCATCCTTATCCCTCATCTCAACTAAATCCCCACTAAGGCACAGAGATTTTAAAAATTTTTAAATGTTTTTATTTATTTTTGAGAGAGAGGCAGAGTGCAAGCGGGGTAGGGGCAGAGAGAGGGAGATGCCGAATCTGAAGTGGGCTCCAGGCTCTGAGCCGACTGCACAGAGCCCAACGCGGGGCTTGTACTTGTGAACCTCGAGGTCATGACCTGAGTCAAAGTCAGAAGCTCAACTGACTGAGCCACCCGGGAGCCCCAAAGGCATAGGGATTTTTAAGTGTGACCCTCTTTAATAATATTTGCATGTAAAAGCAAAAATCTGAGACCAAGGAGCCATCAAAGGCTCAAAGAGATCAGTGTTGCCAGTGGAAACAGCAAGTGTTGGGAGGCAGAGACCCATCAGATGACATTCCGCTGCTCTCTGTGACTGGGGTGTCATGGACACCTTCCACAGCAACAACCCCTCTGTGCTGCAGTTTTCCAGTCTAGCTCCAATCTAGCTCAACAATACCAGTTGTTCAGTGAAGGTAGCGAATTACTATTAATCACGACTCATGTACATTCTCTGCACTTCTCCCTAAATGCAGTCACACACATAACGGGCAGAAGATGGAAAGAGACACACAGGGTGTCCATTGGCTTCCAGCCAATCTTTGCTCCTTTGACTACAGGCCAAACCCCAAAGTGCCCTGTGTTCTCTCCTGGCTGTGAATGACTCATTCCTCATGTCCTGCACTGTTTCGTGGGCCCGAGTCTCCAATCCAAACCAGGATCAACATTTCTTAGCTGGCAGAAAGTTGTGTACGTACAATAAGCATTCAGGGATTCTCTTTTATTTATTTATTTATGTATGTATGTATGTATGTATGTATGTATTTATTTATTTATTTATTCTTTCCAAGAGGTAGAGAAACTTTTAAAAGTCTTTTGCAGATACCTCTGGCAGGTGCTGCCAAATCGCTGTGTTCCTCAAAACCAGGAGGGAAAGTCTCTCTATTGAAATGCTAATGGAGAAACAGACTGTGTAATAAGATTGCAGCCCCTTTGGGTCTACATATAATTTACACATAAAATAAAATTGCACATGGCCTTGTTTCATAGCATATTTGTTTAATTATCCACTTTTTAGGATGCTTTTTTCTTCAATTAATTTTCAATATTTAAAAGAGGAATAAAAATGTCAGTTTACCTGCACACCTGATAATTAAATATAGAGTGGGGAATAATTACATTATCCAATAGTGGAAATTTGTCCGGCTCTAATAACTAACATTTAGCAAGGATTCTGCTCATTTTCTTAGCTTCTAACGATGGTCTTTGAATCTCTCTCCTCCCCTTTCTGTTTAAGTAAAGAGGATTAAGTTTAGAGAATGTCAAATGCCACCCAATCTTTGCCCCCACACTTAGGGACTGAATTTTACTATGAGAGAGTACTACAGTCTCTGCTAGGTAAACAGCTCGAATTCTAATTTCTGCTCAGATTCACATTTTTATCCCTACACTGAGTGCTTGGCTAACATAACAGTGAAAAACACCTGCAACGCATTGAATTTTTACCCTCTCTTTTTTTTTTTTAAGTTTATTAACTTATTTTCGAGAGAGAAGGGGGGCAGCGAGAGAGGGAGAGGATCTCAAGCACGTGACCTCGACGTCAGCACAGAGACCAACGAGGGGCTCGATCTCACAAACACTGAGATCATGACCTGAGCCAAGATCAAGCGTCAGACGTGGAACTGACTAGGCCCCCGAGGCACCCCTTTACCCTTCTATTTTTACAGCTAGTCTCTTGTTCTGGGTGTGCTATTAAACCATAATTAACATCCATGGGGTCTTTAGTTATGAATAGTAGCCATCATAAGAACAAACAAAACCTGAGTCCTTATTCCACGCAAGCTGCTGATACACTGTCTTCTCTAGGTTTGTCTTTTTTTTTTTTTTTTCTTTTTTTATGATTTCAAAGCCTTGAGCACACCACCACTCTCTCATACCGAAAATAGTGTTCATCTCCTCCTGTTATCTCACACGGGAGGCCTATGTGAAGCCAGTGTGTTTAAGTGCTGATTTCAGGTAGAAAGGAAAAAAAAATCCTTTGTAACAAAAGGAACCAAGGAGAAGATTCAAAACTAGAAGGATAAAAGAGAAATATTTGCTAAATACATTCCCTATTATTCGGATACTAGAGTGTTTGGGTTTTTTGTTTTGTTTGTTTCTTTTTGTTTTTTTGTGCTTTGATTCTTTTTTGTTTGTTTGTTTTAGATACTTTTGTGTTTTTAACTTTGAGACACAAACACACCCACACACTGATATTCCTTTTCCTCTGGACGCGGATCAGCTAAATCTGCACCGTTATAAGCCATTCTGTACTATTGTTATATTTTGAAATATTAACAACTCCGTGTATTTAAACAGCCTTTTTATAGTTTCATCATTTCAATTATACAGAAGTCATGAGATAATAGACTTTTGGACAAATAATATACATTAAAATATTTCTCTAGGAAGCAAGTAGTTTCTTTTTAAAGCCAGTTTACATTTGTCTCCTCCTGATACATGAAGAATCAAGCCAATGGTTAAACAGGTGATGAAAGTCTCCAATCTTTTTTTAATTCTTTTTTTGTCATAGTAACTGTTATGAACATTAACATTTATAAGTCAGGTTTATAAAAATTTTTTTTCCTCACGTACTTAATTGAGTTCTCAGAGAAATTCAATGGTAGGTACAATTTTCCTTATTTTAAAAATAATGGAGGCACCTGGGTGGCTCATTTGGTTGAGCATCCAACTCCTGATTTCAGCTCAGGTCATGATCTCACAGTTCGTGAGCTCGAGTTCCATATCCGGCTCTGCATTGACAGTGCAGAGCCTGTGTGGGATTCTCTCTCACTCCCTCTCTCTCTCTGCTCCTCCTTTGCTCACTCTCTCTTTCAAAATAAATAAATAAACATTTAATAAAAAGTAAATTATTTCAGTTTGGAACTGAAGCTAATGTTAAATATAACCAGAGGCATTCTTTTCTTTCTCATTTCAAAGATGGTGAAAGCAAGGCGCGGAGAAACCCACAATGCTCACCCCCAGCTCCCAGCCTCTCTCTGCTTCCACCACTTCACATTCCCTCCATCTCAGAGTTGCCAATGGTGGTCCATCTTGATTTCCCCATTTTACTTTGCAATAAGTCAAATCGGAGAAGTCTTATTCCCCTAAATAAGACAACTAAGAAATGTCAAGAGCTCAACTGAAATGTCAGCTGTATCAGTTATCTTTGGGTTGGGGTTGGGGTGGGGCATGCAGAGGATATTTCCAAGTGTCAAAGGAAAAAGCAATGATGTCCATTTCTGGAGTTGCCTTGATCAGCATGGGCTGCGCAAGCCAGTGGTCAGAATGCTGTAATTTCCCTGCCACGTATTGTGAGAATGTGCCTGTCTTCAGCAGTTTGGCTGTCCTTCCTACCTTGTTCTGCAATCCAGAAAGCCAGGGGTGCACTGGCCTGTCCCCATTTCCACATTGCTTTTTACACTCTGCCGACAACGTGACAAGGGAGAAATTCACATAAAAGAAGGTGAAAACCTGAGTTAATAGATGCTGATACATCAGGGCTTTATTTTTCTCTTCTAACAAGAATTTTTTCATCTAACAAGAAATCTGAATGTAGGTGGTTTCAGGGCTGATCTGTTTATCAAGGTCATCAAGTATACTGGCTACTCTCACCTTTCTGCCTTACCATACACAGCACATAGACAGATGTCTCCTCATATTCACAAAGTGGCTGCAGCAGCTCCAAGTATCACATCCTCCACAACATGCAAAAGCAGCAAGAAACAAGTTCATTTTCATTCTCTCTCTCTCTCCCTTCCCTGTCCTCATGCATCTCCTTTTATGTGGGAAAAAATCTTCTCTAGAAAATTCTACTAGAAATTCCTTATTCGTCATTGCCCAGAAAAGAGTCACGTGGATGCCCCCAAACTCCGACTGCAAGGAGATCTGAGAAGATAAGAGCCTAATATTGTACCCTATTTTATGATATACACAGTCTTTGTCAGTCTTCATCAGGAGGTGAGAATCAGACGGGGGGATGCATTTGGAACAGGCATCGACTGGTATCTGTTATAAAGGTTTGATTAGGCTATCTCATCTCTGAGCCCAAAGGACAGCATTAGACCTCAGCCAGGCAAATCAGTGCCCTGTCCCGGGTTTTGTCAAAGAAAAAAGAAAAACAAAAGAATATTGTGCTAATGAAGCTATACAGCTGTGAGCCAACACTGCCAGCATCTCAGGTCCCAGCCTCTGGGAGAAAACCTGTCTCCTAAAACAGATTCTGAAAGCCTGATAGGAGGAGGTGTGAGTGACAGAGAAGACCCAGCTGCCTCTGACATCCAGGTTCTGTGGCTCTTGTTCTTTCCTGTTTGGCTACATGAGCCAATGGATTTCCCTCTTAGCTGAGGCTTAATCTGACTTGGATTTCCATCATTTATAACAAAAGATAGGCATCATCATAGCTGTGTGTGCAACGGCAAAGGAGAGGCTGTGTGATTTGCCTTGGTTTGCACCGTGGGTAAGAAGGCATGTCCGTCAAATATGAACTTTCTATGTGGAAAACCTGTGCCTTTCTTGTGATGATGCCCAGGGGTGGAGAGAAAGGTAATGGTAAGTGGAAGGAAGGATTACAATGGTGGGTAGGAGATAGGAAGTCAAGAGTGCATCCCAACACTCACTGGCTGTAAAGTCCATGCAGATCAATTCCCAGCCTCCACTGTGTCCTCTCTTGAATGGAGATGTTAATATCTCACGTGCTTGGAACTAGAGTAGAGATAAGAGGCAAGGGAGTGGGAACCATTTTGTACGCTCCTTCTGTCCTGCTATAGTTGATCTCATGAATCGCTTTTTTTTTTTAATATTTTTTATTTATTTCTAGGAGAGAGAGAGAGAGACAGCGTGAGCAGGGGAGGGTCAGAGAGAGAGAGAGTCATAGACTGAAATAGGCTCCAGGCTCTGAGCTGGCAGTCAGCACTAAGCGAAAGTCGGACGCTTAACCGACTAAGCCACCCAGGCGCCCTTCATGAATCGCTTTGACACCATCATTGTGACCTCTCACTTTTTCTGTTCCAACCATGTTAACCATCTCACAATTTTTTTTTCATTTGGGCACCCAGTCTTTGTTATTTCTGCATTCATTCATTTGCCTATAAAGACCTTTTTACCTGCCTGCTACCTGGCCAATTCCTGTCAACTCAAACTCTAGCCCTTTATATTTGTGTCAATTACCCTGTCGGTGAATATGAAGAGCAATTAAACTGCACATTTAGCATTTTGGTACCTGGTTGTTTGCCACGTTTGTTAATCACTTAACCTTGTGAATCGATAAAACCTGACATTTTTTAAAAAAAAGAAATCTCATCTTTGCTGAAGGAGACTAAAAAACTCTATCAAGACCTGAAGTGGGTAGAGAAATAAATTTTTCTTAGACAATGCAAATCAATATCAAATCAATACTATAGAATCAAAGAGCATTTTACTGAATTTATAGAATTTTATTGCATTCTTGTATTCATTATAACTCCCCGTAGATATGCATCTTTTCCATTTTTGAAAATGTGGCTCAGAAACTCTCAAAGTGATCAATACTGAATCCCATAGTTGGTAAGGGAGATGCATTGAGGAATTAAGACAGTGGTGGAATCCTGAGAGTAAAAGATGTTAAAAATTATAAATATGTACAGAGAAATTTTCCTTGCTTCCTTCTTTCCTTCTTTCCTTCCTTCCTTCCTTCCTTCCTTCCTTCCTTCCTTCCTTCCTTCCTTCCTTCCTTCCTTCTCTTCTCTCTCTCTCTCTCTCTCTTTCTTTCTTTCTTCTTCCCTCCTTCCCTCCTTTCTTTCTCTCTCTTCCTCCCTCCCTCCTTTTCTTTTCTTTCTTTCTTTTCTTTTCTTCTTTTCTTTCTTTCTTGCTTGCTTGGTTGCTTGCTTTCTCTCTCTTTTCTTCTTTCTTTCTCTTCCTTTCAAACATGTTACAGACATTGATTTGGGAACATTGTCCATAGCATTCCTTCCATTCTGACAACCCACCAGTCAAGGGCTTTTTCTCCTTACTTTGTAGATGAAAACCTGAAGATCTGAATCTCAGATGCACAGCAGAGCTTGGTTTTAAACCTTATAGCTGTCAGTCATTCAGCTTACTCTCTTCCATTATGCCTTTTGTCTGCAGAAAAGATAAATGAATACATCCACCCATCTACCTATCCATCTATAATCTCAAGAAACTGCTTCTACTTGGCTTTGAGTGAGATCCTGAGGATCAGAAATGACTCAGCCAGGTTTTCTTTTGCTTCCCTGAGCCTCACGTTCATCTGGGGAAGAAGCACGTGGAAAGAGATCACCAATTTTGTGTCTGATGGGCACTATATATATAATGTGTGTTTCCACTGAGCACCAGGAAGCCAAAAGGGACAGTGCTGGTGCTCTGAGATCCCAGGCAACATCACTAAGGTGGTGATCCGTTCCTAGAGCAGGGTGGTTTACTGCTCTGGTATTGAACAGCAGTACCCTTTGTTCAAATCCAATATTAAGCCTGGGGATTTTTTGTTTGTTTGTTTGTTTTGGTTTTGGTTTGTTTTTTTTGTTTGTTTTTAATTTTTTTAACTTTATTTTTATTTTTATTTTTATTTTTGAGACAGAGAGAGACAGAGCACGAGCTGGGGAGGGGCAGAGAGAGAGAGTGAGACACAGAATCTGAAATAGGCTCCAGACTCTGAGCTGTCAGCACAGAGCCTGATGTGGGGCCCGAACCCACCAACCGCGAGATCATGACCTGAGCCGAAGTCTGACGCTTAACCGACTGAGCCACCCAGGCGCCCCATGTTTTTTGTTTTTTTTTAAAAACATTTTAATGTTTTATTTATTTCAGAGAGAGAGAGAGACAGGATGAACAGGGGAGGGTCAGAGAGAGAGGGAGACACTGAATCTGAAGCAGGCTCCAGGCTCTGAGCTGGCTGTCAGCACAGAGCCCAACACGGGGCTTGAACCCATGAACCGTGAGATCATGACCTGAGCCGAAGTCGGATGCTTAACCGACTGAGCCACCCAGGTGCTCGTAAGCCTGGTTTTGAGCAAGCTGAATTTCCTCAAAGGCACCTAAAGCTAACATTCAAGTCATTATACCATGTTATAATCACAGAAGACAGGGGAGCTTGCCACTCACAACTCACCTTACTTTGAGTCATAAACTTTCTTTCCAAAGACACACCTTAAAAGGAAAGGTGATGCTTTGAGTCTGAGGAATTAAGTGTCTTCTTACCTTTGAGGAAAAGGGGGCAGAATGTACCATCGAAACCTGTGGTACTTTAAGTCCTGTGTTGCTTATCTAAGAACTGAAAGAAGCAACCAGGACTCCTTATTTAAAGTTGGATGGAGGCTCAGTTTTCAGGGAGAGGCATTTGGAGAAAGTCTTCAGACACACCAGGTTCGTGGCTGTTCCATTGTGTGACTAGCAGGGACCACCAATTTCATTCTTCAGGGTGTAAGTACCTCCACTAGACTGTCATGTGCAAATTAAAATTAAAGAATGAATTCTTAAATGCCTACTTCCAGTTGATTTGGTCTTAGCAACCCACCAGGGAAAATCGTATTTTAATTTTGACTTCTCTTAAAATAGTCAGGAATGTTTTTACCTCTTCAGACTTCCCCATTAAAAGTCCATCTAAATGCAATCAGCCTTATTAGCTAACATGAACATTAAATTTCTTCCAAAGGTAAGTTATCATTGTATAACTCCATGATCTAGCATTTGCTTTAGATTCACAATGCCTGAAATATTTTCTCAATAGTTCTAAGGTTCATTCTGAGCTCTGTTTTTTTTTTTTTCTGATCAAACACCTTCTATAGAACTTCATTCATTATTATGTCAATTCCTGAATTCATTTACTGATTTATTTTTGCGTTCATCTATTATTCTAACATCAACTTAATCTGTACCACCCATGCTAAAGCACACATTTGAATAAATATGTGACCAGCCCACCTGTAGCTCACAGACTGTTTGCAGCAGACTGGTCATTATCCCAGAGTGGAACAAATGATACATAAGAAAGAATTCCATCTTGGGCTCAGGGAATTCTTCCTGAGGACATGAGCTGTATTTTGAATAAAGAGATCAGAAGAGTTGGTGACTAGGACATTCTAGACAGTCAGTATATGAAACAAAGAAGTTTTAGCTTACTCTTCGAAACTTTCAATTAACCTCTAGAATTTCATAATCTAAGCAACGTATATATTCATCAAAAACCAAAAGGTAAGGAGCAGTAGAGAATGAATACAATGTGGAGTGACATTATCTGAGATTGGTAGAAAGCACCACTAGTCTATGACTTCAGGTAATTCGTATGAGATCTTCTTCAGGGTCATACAGATTCTTGTCCTGAAATATTGAAGACCAACTTGGACCAGGCAACTCCTAGAGCCTTTTCCTCACATAAACATCTATGCCTGTTGATGCAGTCTTGACCACATCTGTCACTGCTCTAGAGGCCAAGGCACAGATGGGAACTCGTCTGAGCTGGGGCCACACTGTTCCACCCAAACTGAATTCTTTGTTACAAATCTCCAGCTCATTTTTCATTTTATGTGTTTGTTTATTTAAGCTTCTCCCATCTGAACCCAACTACTCTGTAGACCAGTAAACGATTTAAATTCCTCTACCCCTGACCCCAGGAGAGATGAAAAACAGGCTGGAGAAGAGGTCCGGTCCATGAGCAATGTTGGAGTGCAGAGGAGGGGATGTATCCTTCATGCTTCCAAAGCACCCCGTGCTTCCTGTTGGCTTAGCCCTCCTGTCATCCAGTGGTCTTTTGTCAGAGCGTGGACAGTTGAAGACCATGGTCATGTTCTTAGTTGTCTATGGGCCTAGTGCTCAACTCATGCAGTGAATCATATATTTCATAGGTGCATGAATTGAAACAATTAATTTACAAATTGGCACAACTTCCATAAGACCTCAGTCAAGTGTTCTTTTTAGATTTCTCAAGCCCTTAAATGGGATGTGCCTTTTTTTTTTTTTTTAATTAAGTGAAAGAGCAATTGGAAGAGTGAGAAAGGACAAGAAGAAGGGCAAATAGCAATCATTGGAGAATGAAGAAAGTGGAAAGAGGTGAGAGGAAGAAGTGGTTGGGAGAGGAGGAAAGAAAAGGGAGGAATTAGAGTAAGACAATGCAGCAGGGAAGGGGACCTCTAGAGTCTGATATCACTTATGTGGATTATGATCACTGGAATTAGGAATGTACACAGCAGCCCTCAGAGGATGGAAATCAGTGTCCCAGGAAAGAAAACTAGAGAGTGGCAAAACATCAGAGAGAAGAGCATTCCAGGTGAATCCATCAAGGCACTTGCTAACATCTATTCCTGTGCCTTGTGATAAAGAAGAGAAATGGTATTAAAATAATAAGAAGTTCTGTTCCAATTTAAAGGCAACAATTGCATCTTAGAGGAAAGATCGAGATGGGATTGTCCTTAAAAAGATTTCTCCACTGAACATAATTTCTGCTTAACTATCAGCTGTAGTTACCACTGAATGAGCAATCATTGTGTGCTGTGGAAAAAGTCCTTAACATTGATTTTGTCTTTACATAAAATTCTCTGATAAAACTTCCCATTTTTTCTTAGAGTGGGATGTTATTTACTCTTTACAATTATTCTTTGTTTTTCCATTCCTTTTTCTGTGTATAAAATAAATAAGGCTTCACTAATCATCACTAATCACTCATCATCAGGAAAATGAAAGTCAAAACCATAAAGAGATGTCACCCCCTCACACCTGTTAGCATGGCTAGTATCAAAAAGACAAGAAAGAACATGTGTTGGCGAGGATGTGGAGAAAAGGGAACCCTCATGCACTGTTGGTGGGAACGTAAACTGGTGCGGCCACTGTGGAAAACAATATGGAGGCTCCTCAAAAAATGAAAAATAAAACTACCCTATGCTCCAAAAACTCCATTTTTGGGTGTATGTCCAAAGAACAAAAACACAAATTTGAAGAGATGTATATACTCCTGTGTTCACTGCAGCAGTATTGACAGTATCCAAGATATGGAAGCAACCCAAGTGTCCATGAATAGACGAATGGATAGAGAAGATATGGTATGCGCGCGCGCGCGCGCGCGCACACACACACACACACACACACCTGCACACAATGGAATACTACTCAGTCACCAAAAAGAATAAAATCATGTTATTCAAGACAGCATAGATGGACCTAGGAGGTATTATGCTCAATGAACTAAGTCAGACAGAAGGAGACAAATGCCCTATGATTCCATTCATATATGGAATCCAGAAAACAAAACAAATGAACAAAACAAAACAGAAACAGACACACAGACATAGGAAACAAGCTGCGGGTTACCAGAGAGAGATGGGGTTAGTGAGAGGGAGAATTAGTGAAGGGCATTAAGAGGTGTAAAATTACAGTTAGAACATAAATAAGTCATGTAATGTACAGCCTAGAGGACATAGCCCATAATATTGTAATAACTTAGCATGGTGACAGATGGTGACTGGACTTAACCATGGGGACTGCTCAGTGATTATGAAAATATGGAATCACTGTGATGTACACCTGAGACAGGTAGGATGTTGTATGTCAGTCATACTTTGATAAAAACAAGGAAGTAAACAAACAAACAAACAAAAAGGCATAGATGGGTGCGATCATCGAAAGTTTCTTTCAATATGTTAAGGAGGGGAGCCATTGCTGGACTAGAGATTTGATGCCAAATCCCCACCTCCTTCCATTTTGCAGCAAGCACTACTGCTCACATTGGAATCACCTGGGAAACTGTAAAAATACGTGTGGTGGTCACACTCTCAGATTTTGTTTTAATCGATCCAAACTGAGGCTAGGGAGATGCATATTTAGAAAACTCCCCTGTGGTTGGTATGCAATTTAGATTGTGAAAACTCATCTACCATGTGTGTGGCCACCTGCCTGATGGAAACCAATGCTTGCTGAGCTGTGACATTCTGCTGTGCCACCCAGATGGTCCCCATAGAACTGAAGGACTTATTCACCTGGTAGCTACAAAGGTGCTAAGCTGATGGTCCTTCGTGGGCCGTTCTCTTGGGGAATTGCCTCCTTCCGAGGGCAGCCCCAAGCAGTAACTCATCAACATATGAACTATAAATGGCCCCTCCCATCCCCCAGCCTGGGCAATTTGGATGGGTCACTCCAGCTTCAGAATTCTCCGAAAGTTGCCCAAGCCCCTGTTGTGAAGTCCTGGCCCGATATCTCCCTCCGTCCAGTCCGTGCCCTGTCTTGCCCTCTGCCAGTGTTGACCCTGACAGTGCATCCATCCCATGACCTACCAGCGCATCCCTGCCTCGGAGATTGCTTGCTGGGACTGCTGTCTCTGGCATTGCCGTTCCCTTTGCGCAAGCTCCCCTCCACCAACCCCGATGCCCCAAGTGTCACTGTGAGGAGTCATTTCTTCTAACAGATTTTTCATGAGGCCCCTTGTGAGATTGCACATCTACAGTAAAGCAGATGAGAGAAGGCAAAGCACTTCTGAGGTTGTCACCACATGTCTGGTCACATCTGCAAATGTATGCCCTACGCACAGAGAGCCTGGTTCCATTGCTGTTGCTTCTGAGCCCCTGGGGATGTTCCGAAGACCAGTAGATGGATTCCCAACGAGGCTGAGCTTCAAGGCATCTTACGGCATCTCAGACCATGCTTTCCTTTCACAGTTGGGGTGCTGATGTTCATGGCAAGACAGGAAGTGACTTACCTGAAGTCAGGGCCAGGGCCAGGTTCAGGACCAGGGTCTCTGACTCCCACCGGTCCGTCCCCCTTCCTACCCACCCAGATCCACCCAGGCTCCCATCAGTCAACATCTTTCCTTGTCCAGTTTGGTCAACCTCTGGTTTCTTCCCTGCTTCCCCTTTGTGGCACATCCAGCTTTGAAGTGTCTACGAACAGTTTCCCCTAGTTTCATATGGATTCAGTAAGTAATGTCGGTGTAAATTTTTCCTGGTCCTGGGATTCCAGCAAGTCATTGTGTTACATCAAAGAGAGGGAAGCCCTCTAGACTCGGTGGCCTGAGATTCTTTGCAAATAGGCTTCCTAGGGTTGGGAGAGCCATGTGCACACAGCTGGCCCCAGCCCGCCTTTCTACAGTCCAGCCTGCTTTAAGAAACAAACAGAACCTGAAAGTCCATTGCAGAAGGATCCGGCTGTGGCTGTAGATCACTGAGACTCGCCTTTGATCCAGGAAGCTACCCTCTACCAGGGACTGAAAATTTATAGGTGGATGGGCAGCCTTGGCCCTCAGCCATGTCTTGCTGATGCTAAGTGTTCCTGTCTTCTCTCGATTCCCCCCTCCCGCTCCCCAAGTCCAGGAGGAGACTGGGAGAGTACCCTGGTCTGTGATCTCCTCATTTCTAACGGCAGGATTCCTGTCTAGGGCTCAGCATCGGGGCATTTCTCCAAAGCCTTATGTACTTACAAGTCTTTCTTCCCCTCTTAATTTGCCTGGAGCCAGGCTTTCATCTCGACTTTTAGCCAAGAGGCACCTGCTGAAATATTCATCAGCAGAAATTGTGCCATGGGTGCTTTTTCCTATTTGTCCAGTTGTATGTCATTAGAACGAGGGTGAGGCAAGTGGAAATGGAGTCTGACACTAGAGACTGGAATTCACTCAGAACTGCAGGTAATAGGCAATTAACTCTTTTAAGTACACGAAGCTAAGCACTAGGAGCTGATCCTTGCAGACACCATTTACTCATCCGTAGATCGGTTATTCCTGGTGTACATTTATTGTTTCAGTACACTTTATGGAGTGTCTACTGTGCATGAACTCCAATGCACTCCCTGGGCATGTTTGGGTGTATATGATTTAGTCCCTGCTCCCCAGGTCTCACGGTTGAATGGGGACAGCAGACAAGGACACAGAGAACTGCGAGATAGGGCACATACAATTGTGAGGTTGTGTACCAAAGAGCTTACAGCACACCTCAGATTTAGGGAGAGAAAGGAGTGAGGGAACAGTTGCCTAGAAGCTGGTCCTTGAAGGCTATTGAGAAAGTGGGTGACACAGTGGAAGTTGGGGAATGCTGAAAGAAGGAAAGGACCCTCCAGAAAGAATCAACAGCAGAAGAGAGATGCCAACAAGAGACGCCATTGTGGGCGTGACTGGGACCAGTACCAGGATGATGGAGAGTAACACGTTATTAGAGGGGAGAGGTCTGACCAGGGTCAGGTCAGGGTCTGTCTGTGTGTTCAGGAGCCTGAACGCTGTGCTTTATGGGGGAGTAGAAAGGGGTGAGGAGTTGTGAACACAGACGATGGTTAGATTTATGCTTTGGAGACATGCAAGCCTCAGTGGGAGCATATATTGCTCAGAAGATCCGTCAGGAGGCTGTGAGCATAAACAGGAGATGAGAAGCTTCTGTATGATGGTGGGGGTGGGAGGGATAGACTGAAGGACAGAAATGCAATAACACATGGAACTTTCTCAATTCAGTGCACCAGCCATTTCTTTAGCACCTACTATTAGCCAGAGAATCTAGGAAGAGTAGGGAATAACAAATCACTTTCAGAGACCATTTTCTTTTGCACAATTTAACCTCTAAAGTGGACTCAGTGGTCTCCCCTAGCTTTGCGATTGAACTATTGATGGTTCACCCAAAGCAAAGGGAGTTAGGGAGCAGAGGACAGACCTTTTGAAGTCATGGAGGGGGGCCCAGGTTTCTGAAAGAAGATTCATGTGTACCTGTACCCAAATCACATTTCTGGTTGGCTTAGGCTGCTCAGAATAACACAGGCTCTTCAAGTATCCAGGGATGGAGGCATGGCTGAATCAACCCAGACCGCAGCAAAGGCTCCAAGGACCCAGGACAGAGCTGGTTGTCTGTTTCCTATTCATGGCCACATTGAACAGCGCCAGCTGACATCCCAGGCAGCGCTTTAACAAAGCAAATCGCTGGTTGCCATCAGCTCCACAATGTTGGTATTTATAGAGGAGTGATGATTTTTTTAACGTTTTATCTCTAAAGTGGAATGATATAGGGCCCGACTGCCAGCGTGCCCCATAGGCAGCCTCTGTTTTTGTCCTTGTGCCCATGTAGATATAAAAGCACATCTGAATTTTACTTGGAGTTAAATCATGGTGAATGTTCCCGGCTGGATGCAGGAGGATAGAAATATTGTACTAGAAAGAGCTGGCGTGGTGAGCAAGATTTTGGAAGTTACTTCTGCAAAATCAAGCTATGTGTATGTGTATGTGTGAGCATGCATATGTCTGCACGTATACCATCCCTGGTACACACATAGGTCGCCCAGGAGGGTAAGTAAGTCACTTGCATTTTGATGCACGTTTGCTTCAGTTGCTGTTATTAATTCACAGCATTCACATCTCTATGACCCAGTTTCCTCATCTGTAAAATGAGGATAATTATGTGTATGAATAAAACACTGGGAACTCTTTGTATGAGAGGGAATGCATGATTGGGAGGAAGTAATTTTATGGCAAACCACAAAAACTGTGCAATCGCTAGACACTCAGGCACATGGTCTTCCTGAAGCCAGACTATGGCATTGGTAGCTGATGGATGAAAGTACTGACAGACGCTCCAAAGTACTACCAAAATGCAAAGTGAAGTTGCTGTTTGTGTCAAGGATAGCTTTCATAGACGCATTGACATGCTGTTTGCTTGGGTTCTTACCAGCCCAGTCCCTGTCAGAAATCTCAATACAGACATGATTGGTTGAAAGATTGTTCCTGAACTGAGCCACTTCTGCACAACCCTACAGTTTCTGACGTCGGGTGGGGATTGGTAAGTGTCTGAAATAGGTAGGTGTCCTACCCACCATTTCCTCCTCTAAGATGGAGCCTACAGCGCTTCTATAAAAAGCTTTTGTGAAGGGGGGGGCTCTTGTGCTCAGGAGTATCTACGGTCTCTTCTCTGTGCCTTCAGTATCCATTCCCTTGCTGCATTAGTCATCTGTTGCTGTGTTACAAATCATCACAATCATAACGGCCTAACACAACACAAACGCATTCCTTCACAGTTTCTGTGGGTGGGGAGTCGGGACACAGCTTAACTGGTCCCTCTACTCACTCAGTAAGTGGAAGTCAAGATGTTAACTTGCAATGGAATCTCTCTCTTCAGTCTTATCAGTATAACCTAATTGAGGGAGTGGCTGTGTCACCGCCTTCAAAGGAAGGGGATTATGAAGACTATGCCCAAGAGAGAGGGCTGTTGGGGGCCAGATTGGAACTCTCCCATCTGTCATCCCTCGCCTCTCCTCTGGACACTTCAAGAAATGATAGATAGTCCTCATCTGTTAGGTCAGAGGTCTGGACACACTTCAGAATGATGACTTTGACCTGGGTTTTGAAGGGTGAGCAGGAGTTCGAGTTGAAAAAGAAAATGAGAGCATCCTGGGGTACAGTGCAGTGAGAAGATACAATCCAAACTAAATAGTTGTGGTTCCTGCTGTTCTATGATCCTGTCCACTTCCTCTGCTAAGGATTTATAACGTGGTTATGACACTCTAGTTTTCACATATCATGCCTGTGGGACCAATGTGTCTAGAAAACCTGAATCTTACAATGTAGACAGAAAGAGACAACTGCAGGAAAAATGAAATAAAATAATTTCTCCTCTACTCTGACACAATAAGAATAAATATGTATTTAGAACTGCATTTCCTGTGATTTAACATGTATGCAAATGACCTAAGAGACTTAAAAACGACTACAGATTCTTGGGTCCTATCTTCAGAAATACTGATTTAGTAGAGCTGATAGGGCCAGGAATCTATATTTTATTTATTATTTTCTTTTAATGTTTTATTTATTTCTAGGAGAGAGAGAGAGAGAAAGACAGCGTGAGCAGGGGAGGGTCAGAGAGAGAGGGAGTCACAGACTGAAACAGGTTCCAGGCTCTGAGCTGGCAGTCAGCACAGAGCCCGACGCGGGGCTCGAACCCACGAACCGCGAGGTCATGACCCAAGCGAAAGTCGGACGTTTAAGCGACTGAGCCGCCCAGGCGCCCCCAGGAATCTATATTTTAAACAAGCCTCAGGGGGTAATTCCAATGCAGGTGGTCCATGGGCAAATGTTCCAGAAACAATAGTTTGCTCTAACCAAACCTTTTCACAGACGTGTTAACTTTGCCCCTCAACAGTCTACTCGAAACAACATGATGTTCATTTTACAGATGGGTTGGCTGAGGCTTGGAACGTCATTTGCCCAAATGTCTAAACCAATAAATGTGGGATAAAAAGTGAAGACAAATTCAGATGTTCTTCAAAGCTCAAGCTCAAGATCTTTTTTTTTTTTTTTTTTTGCTTTGCTGTCTGTTAAGACATAATTTATAGATGTGGGTATTGATTTATTCGATCTACTTCCTACTGGTGTTTGGACCTCTTTTTTGTTACTCTGTCTCCTTAATATTTATGCAACCTGGACCAAAGGTCTGCTTTTGCTTCGATTCCTATAAAAAGCCCTGCGGAATTCACATTAGCACTTCCATAAAAGTCATAAAGGCTCGGCAAAGTACTCAGAGTTTAAATATGGAAGTCGAAACCCTAATCACAATTTAATATAACTAAATATGTACATACTTTATGGTCAATCATCCAGACCATTTACAGGGTCTCTTGGTTTTGAAATGACTAACTCTCAAATGGTGCCGTAGATGAGCCTTGCTTGACATGACATATATTGAAACAGACTGTCGAGCGATCACTTAGGGATGAAAACCTCGCTTCAGTCTTAGTGAACCAAAGCTAAGAGGCAAATTATTCAATTACAGTAAATTTACAGTAGCTTAATATTTGATAAAAGTGGTTCTTCCATCATCAGAGCATCTTATTGAAAACCCTCCAGCAGCAAAATAGCGCCGGAAACTCTTAAGATGTTTTAACCACTTATTAAGAAAATTCATCTAGCTTGATCTTTTTTGAGCAGTCGGGTTTGCTAAGTGTCAGGTACTTTGTGCACGCACTGGTGGCCTCAAAATTAACCTGCTAATTGTTCTACCACAGGCAAGGGTGGGGGGCGGTGGGGCATACGGTGCCACCCACTGGAGCCAAGGCTGCTGGGGGTGGGCGGCTGGTGACCCCCTTGCCTAGGGAGAGGGATACCATGTCCTTTGACCCTGAGGTGAAGTGGACTCCTGGGGGCTAGCCCTACCGAGATGCGAGAGGTGTCTACTAAGGGGTCAGGCCACTCTAGGAAATGGTTAAGATGTGTGTTGTGTGACACATTCAAGGGGAACCTCGTTGTCTTCTCAAAAAAGCTCCAATGCAGGACTTCTCAAATTTTAATGTAAGAGACAATCACCTAGGGATTTGGTTAAAACTCAGGTCTAGCCTGAGATTCTGCATTCCTAACAAGTCCCCGGCAATAGATGCCCCTGACCCTGGCCTGCGGATCGGTCCGTGAGTCCCAAGCAGGCAGCGCACACCCCTGACCCCACCTGAGTGAGCACATGTACCACAGCGAGTCTCCAATGGGTCACCTGAATTGCAGGACAACAGATCAAAGCGGACACGGCCCTGGTGGGTTTGAACGTGGACTCTATCCATTTCTAGCCGTGGGATACATTAGCCCACTTGAGACGATTGCTTGGCAGTGGGTTGGAGGGGAGCGCAGGGACAGGTCTACCTCTGGCTGCTGACTCTCAGGACGAGCTCAGACGGGGCTCCGGTGGGTGCATTTGAACACAAAGGTCTGTGCTGCCTTGGGAGTCTGAGTCGCCACCACCACCACGGCATAAACAGATATTCCCTCTGCCCAGACGGCTCCCTTGTCAAGCGACCCCCGCTGGGAATGTTGATTTTTCTAACTTCCAGAACTGGGAGCCTGACTTCTTAATCTGGGTTTAGTTAAACTTCCCCTACTGCTCAGGCACTGTCGTCAAGTATAAAAGGCAAGAGAGGGGATGGAAATGCTAATTAGGCCCTGTCACACTTCCAGCTACTGTTGTGGGAATTCACAGTATGCAAATCAGATTAAATCTACCCTAAGCTTCTGGGGCTGGGAGGGCACTGGCGGGGGTTGGATTGACAATCTCAGGGTGAAAAGGTGGAACATGAACGTCAGCCTTTTTCCTGGTCCCCCATTTCCTCCTGGCCCCTCATTTCCTCTGGCCCCCCATTTCTTCCTCCGCTCTGCGGCATCTCCGAAGTGACCAGGCTGAAGGATGCCCAGTGGGGAAAAGCACAGTCGGATGGGATGTATGTGTGCAGTGTGTGTTTAAAGAAAACACTTTCTGCTTCGCAATGTTGCAGCTGTATTCAGAGTAAAAGTGAGCTAAATGGCTTTAAACACACGTGCGCGCACACGCACGCACACACACACACACACACACACAGCCACCATTCAGCTCAGTATAAATGTCACAGCGTCAAATACCGAATACAGAGAATTATTAACGTAAGTGGCCTCCTATAATAAAGCTCATTATTAATAGGCCTATTAGCTCAGCATTCATTTGAACTGACAGCAACTTCTTTCTACAGCAGCTGTTTGCTCCCTTTTTACATCCAAGACCCCTTCTGACATCTCAATGTATATTAAGAGGCAGAGAATGGGGAGGGGGCTGCCAGGGAGGCAATGACGGAAGTAATGCAGATTATTTTAAAAAGAGAGGAGAGACCAGGAGTTATTATTTATGGAGCACACATTATACACGATGGTGAACATCACTGAGCATCTCACATGCAAGTGTGTTACATGTATTGTTTTATCTCCTTTGCCAAAAATACAGGGCACTGGTTAAATGTGAATTTCAGATAAAGGACATATGTTTTTAGTGTGAGTATGTCCTGAATATTTCATGAGACAGACTTGTATTAAAAACCATATGCTGTTGGGGCGCCTGGGCATTTCAGTCGCTTGGGCATCCGGCTCTTGATTTCAGCTCAGGTCATTCCAGGGTCGTGGGATCAAGCCCTGCACCAGCCTCTGTGGTGAGCATGGAACCCGCTTAAGATTCTCTCTGTCTTCCTCTGCCCCTCTCCTCTGCTCGTGCTCTCTCTCTAAGATAAAATAAAATAAATAAATAAGTAAAATAAAAAGAAAGTAAAAATTATTTGTTGTTTATATGAAATTCAGGTTGAACTGGGGGGTCTGTGTTTTTGACAAGTGTAAAGCAAATTCTGTTATTATTCACATTTTACAAGCAAAGATCCTGAAGCTTAAAGGGGTAAAGTCCAAGGTGAGATCCCTAAAAGGGGTTAGAATCGCTGACTTTGGAGGTAGTTTATGCCAGAGCTCACTCCCTCAGCAATATTCACAGGAGTCTGTCTACTCATATTCTGGTCATGATCCACACAGCTTGTACATGTAGGTTCTCATTTATTTCCCCCAGAGTTTCCTATAGTTGCTTTTATTGTACCCATTTTGCAGAAGAAATTGAAGATCCAAGCAATTAAGCAACAGCAGAGAGTCATTGTGATTCTTTATTGAGCATTCACTCCACACCACTTACTCTATTGGACACTGGGGATATAAAATTCAGACGCAAGCTCAATCTTCAAACTCTATGGATATAGTAAATGGAATAAGATTAGTACATGAATTAGATGAGTGAAATGCACAATGGGACAAGAGATGTAGTTACTCCTCAGTTAAGTCAGGACATCAGTTTCCCTTTTGAAAAAGGTTTCACCTCGTGAAGACCCTATAGGGGTTCCATACAAATTTTAGAAAACAGTGTGGAGGTTCCTCAAAAAATTAACAATAAGACTCCCCTATGACCCAGCAATAGCACTGCTAGGAATTTACCCAAGGGATACAGGGGTGCTGATGCACAGGGGCACATGTACCCCAAAGTTCATAGCAGCACTCTCAACAATGGCCAAAACATGGAAAGAGCCTAAGTGTCCATCAACAGATGAATGGATCAAGAAGATGTGGTTTATCTATACGATGGAATAGTACATGGCAATGAGAAAGAATGAAATCTGGCCATGTGTAGCAACATGGATGGAATTTGAGGGTGTTATGCTGAGCAAAATAAGTCAGGCAAAGAAGGACAAATACCATATGTTTGCACATATAGGAGGATTAGGAGGAACTTAACGGAGGACCGTAGGGGAGAAGAAGGGGGGAAATGGGGGAGAGGGAGGGAGGCAACCCACGAGAGCCTCTTGAATGCTGAGAACAAACTGAGGGCAGACAAGGTAGTGGGGAGGGGAAGGAGGGTGATGGGCATGGAGGAGGGCACTTGTGGGGATGAGCACTGGGTGTTATATGGAAACCAACTTGACAATAAACTATTTAAAAAAATAAATAAGCATTTAAAAAGATTTAAAAAAAAAAGACCCTATAGGGGACAGATGTCACAGCCTGATTACTAAATATGATCCTAAAGGAAACCCTGGATTGCCATCTGAGAAAACAATGTCATATATTCTGCTTAAAAATATTATAAAAGTCCTGAGGGCATTAGTCTTAAGTGAAAAATATGAGAAATTTAATAAGTGGGAATTTGCAGAGACCACTTTAATATCACACAGAAAATGACACAAAAATACGGTCGTCCCTTCATTCACCAGTCTCAGAGCAGGATCAAATAATGGAGATCAGATTATTTGACATTTGCTTAATCAATATTTATTCAATACCTGGTATGTGCCAAGCACTAGGGGAAAAAAAGACATACATTTGCTCTCAGAGAATTTACAGTGGTTGTATATACTCTCAGACCCTCATTTTTCTCATCTGTAAAATGGGTATAGTAGTATATCTGCATTCTGGGATGATTGTAAATATAAAATGAATGAACACACTTAAGCTGCTAAAATAGGGACTGGCACATGGTAGGCACTCAACAAACACCAGCTCTTAGGACTATTTGTTGAGGGTTAGGAGAATCACATGGGGATGGAAATACACTGTAGTGTGATAAAGGCGTGTTTGGGCCAGGTGCATGGAAATGTGACAACGGCTGCAGTTCCCCTTCCAACAAGGCCCCGGAGACACAAATAAGACTTCAGATTCCATAAAATGGACCTTTTCCCTGAAGGCAGGAGGAGAGGGTATTCCAGGCTGAAGATGAGTTAGCAATTATTGAGGTAGGGACTAGGTCCACATACAGATGAAGAAATGGACGATATGTGGCACATCTAGGATATGGACTAGACATTGTGGTCTTTTTTCCTGATCAGTCTTTCTTGACTAGAATAGCAAGTTGTCTTAGGCAGCTGGTGCCCAAAGAGAGTGGGAGGGTAGGGAGGCTGGCCGGGGGAGGGACCAGACCAGGAATTGCCTCAGAACTCATGGTAGCTGCCGATTTGTCTGATGGGTTTTGGAAGACCACTGAAGAGTAGATAGTATCAGCACAGGGGGATGTCTTGATCAGAGTTGAGCTGTACCAAAATGACTGAGGTGGAAATTACAGAAATGATTTGCAAAGAGTCAGATGGAAATAGATATTGAGATGGGGGGGAGGGAGACAGAGAGAATGGAAATGTAGTTTTCAAACTGAATCCTCTTTGTGCAGCTTTGGACTCCAACATTTTGCCGGAGATCTCTAAATCCCACCAACCAAATATGGTGGGTTTAGGGCTCAAATGCAGACAGATTTTCAAACAATTTCTCTGTCTTCCAAAAATGGTTGAAGTTCCATAAACCATCTCTTTTATTAAACTGCTGATGTTCTCCACTTTCTATCACTAAATTAAATATGCAATAGCTTCCCTCCCCCACCCCCCACCAACCAAAAAGATCTTTTGTGGTGATGAAGACTCTTGGAGTAATAGGTCAAAAATCCTATGCTTACTCATTCATTAATCATTTATTTTCTTATTCATCTGTTAAACCAGCATCCCATTCATTGATCTTTCCATTGCTCTGTCTGTGCAATCATTCACCATTCTGCTTACCCATATTTCCATCCATCCAACCACCCACCACTCACTTATTTCTCCATCCATTTACCCATTCATCCACCTACTCAGCCACTCATCCATCCATCCATCCATCCATCCACCCACCATCCACTTATTTCTTTATCCATTTACCCATTCATCCACCCACTCATCCGTCTGTCCATCCATCCATCCATCCATCCATCCATCCATCCATGCATTTCATTTCATTTAGTAAATGCTCACTGAGCATCAGTTATGTGCAAGCTTATGTGAGGATTGACTAAGCACAATCCATTTCCTACAGGGATTCTACCGTTGAGTAACAGAAACAAACAAGTAGGCAGAAATGTCACAGTATCTTAAGAGGATCAGCCAAAATCTCACTTCCAAAGTCCAGAGACAGAACAAAGCAAAGAGGGTCAACTCTGGACCACAAAGGAGACTTTTGCCTTTTTTCAGGAAGTGACCCTTCTGCCTAACAAACTTTAGGGCTCTATCAGCACATAAAAAGTGGCTTTACCTGGCACCCATGCCTAATTTCAAATGTCAGATATTTCCAGAGGGCATTGCCTTAACTCCACAAAACTACTACAAAGAGTTATCAATACAGCAAGTTCTTATGAAAAATAGTCATTTCCCCCACTCTTCCTACTCTATCACTTTTTAAAGAAAATCATGTATTTTCCTCAGTTCTCTACTTCCCATTTCACTGCCCATTCAGCATTGAGGTGCTGAAGAAACAGTTGACTTGATATTTTTGCTCAGACATGGAGGAGGAGGATGCCAGGGGAAGGAGATGGAAAGCAGGGCTCTGCCTAACTGGCTCCCGTAGAGGTGATTTATTATCTGGGTCAGCACGTACAGAACAGAATTAAGGGGGCATTTTATTCAGTTTGATGGTGAAAAATTCAGATTATAACTGCAAACTTGGGCCTTGGGGCTGTAGACAAAATGGCTAGAAATTACTGCAGGTGAGAACAAGAAAAACTTGTCAGTATCTAGAATGAACCCTCTTTTTCATTCAGCTACTTTTCTTCGAATGCATTTAATGAATTAACATGCCTTGGCAAATGGCGGGACCCAAGTAGTTTGGCTTTTGCAGGTAGCAAGTGCCCAGGGTCCCTGGGTTTTTCAAATGCTTAAAAATAACACGGCAACAACTCCCTGCCTCTAGTCATTTGTTCCCAAGCACCTCGGGTTTTCTGGGTCAGGAGAGAAATGGGTGTGCCATCGGGCCATCTCCATAATGTATTTGTATAGTAATTTGTTCATTGTGTTCTCTTCCAGTGATTAAAGAGCTAATTTTCTGAATAGATGGTGGCCATGGGTGCACTTGCTTATGAATGTGGAAGCTGTGAATTTATTTGGGGACCTTCTGGATTTGAGCCTCCCTGTGTGGGGGTATGCAGAGCAGTTCTAATCAATTGTGGAGGTGAAGACAGAGTGGAAAGGAGAGAAGGGGATGAGGAATGGAGTAGGAAGTGAAACACTACAATCTTCTCACACCTTCCCTAAGTGGCCCTCCCTCTGTCATTAGGGTCAAACTCTTGCCAGGTGTCACTGCTGACACTGGTCCCAGATGCATATGCCCTCAGCTCCCATCCACCCATGTGACCATGAGTTCCTTAAAGATAGTACCAGTGCTTTCACCATATTTGAGTTCCGAGCACTGAACAGCACCTGGCACAAAGTAGGCACTTCACACATGTTTGTTTTGTGGATAAAAAATAAATGGGAAGATTCCAAATGACTGATAATGTTACAGAGTTCAAAATTACATAAATAACAAAGAGGAGAAAAGTGAAGGTAAATGTGTTCAGTGAAGTTTGAGAGTTACCATAAGGGGAATCATTAAAGCCAAATATCACCTACTCAAAGCGTGGTCCCTGGACAGGCATCATCGGCATCCTGATCCTGAGAAATTTTTGGAAATGCTAATTCTCAGTGTCCACCCTGTGTCTGTTGAGTCAGAATCTATGGGCTCAGAAGCCCTTATTGTAACAACCTCCCTAAGAGGGTCCAATGCACTCCCAAGTTGGAAAAGCACTGGAGTAAACCATATTATCTTTATCAGTGAATTATTTAGTTAAGTGACTTAATCTAATATGTAAGCATCAGAATATATGTCAAATGCCTTTTCTCCCAGTCTTCTAGCACTGGTGCTGTCCACAGCTTTCCTGGTCAATGTTTGGCAGATTTCAAAAAGAAAATAAGGAAAGGGGAAATGGAGAAGTTTATAACGGGGGGGGAGGAGTGAATTAACTACTATATACGATGTGAATTAACTACTATATACGATGTCTACTGTGATGGTCACTTGTCATATGCCAGACTTGAAACTGCCGTGGAAGTTTCTCCAGGTCTGGGGCTTTTATGAACCAGAGGATTTGGAGGATTTTGTCTTTGATTGTGGCATAGATCTAGGATATTATCCAGATTAATTAATGCTATTGCCACAACAGACCAGAGCCAACATCTTGGTGGCTTACCGCAGCAAAAGTTTTTGTTCTTCCTCACATTAAAATCTCAACACCAGTTGCAGGAGGTCAGAAGTAGATGGGATTGTTCCATACCGCTGCTCATGTATCCAGGCTGATCAATTCATCATGGCAGCATTGATCCATCTGAAACGTGCAACTAGGTAGTCACCTTGGTTATGGGAAAGAGGGGTTGATCAAAGCAGGCTTTAGCTGGACAGCGTCCATGTCACCTTCTCTCACAGTGAATTGGTTCTCTCAGGGTGAAATGGGCCGAACTTGGCACAATGGTTCCCCATACTGGTGCCCTGGTAGTCATCTCTGTTCTCAGTGCTGGTTCCCATGGCAACTTCTGGTTTGCCATGGGAGTAGATCTCTGAGAGCAGCTCGCGGTGGATGATAGAGGGGAAGTGGTGGGTAAGTACCCCAGCTTTCTCACTTCTCTGTCAGTAACATTCAGCCCCAGTTGCCCACAACTTATGTTGCCTTCATTTTTTCCCCTTATCTTCTCAAGATACTACCAGCCAATTGAAATCCTGGTCTTGGAATCTGCTTCCATATCCAACTATAAAGGAGGTGGGAAACAGAGAGGAGCACGTGGAATATTTGGGATCCTCTGTCTCTGCCACAGCAAGCCTGTCCAACACGGGGCTCCCACTCAAAATCCTAAACACAGGCAGAGATGCCCACTTTTTGGCAATCTATTTCTAAGTTTCCAGTGTTGAAAAGTCTGTGGTTTCAAAAAATTGGTTCTTAGCATTTCACATCTGAATCACCCACATAATGAGGCTTTGCAATCCCACCCACCCTCTTTACACTGATGCTAAGCTTTGATTAATGAAGCGATACCCATTGTATGGATAGGAAAAATGATTCAGGGCTAGTCACTTCCACTCAATTGAACGCAGTAAGTGTGATACTTGATATAACATTCCAACAATTAGCTATTCAGAGTCCAGTCCTTCCCCCCACCCTTGTCTCTTCATATTACAACTAAGTCCAAAGTTATCCATCCTGGTATTAGACCCTTAATTCCCGTCTACTCATAAAAGAACAGGAAGAGCCACCCTGCTCAAGGATTTAAGCTGTTACTTAACCTTGAATCTTCTTGGCTCTTGATTTAAAGCCTTTCAAACCCTTTTTAAGAGAGAAGACATTTCTCATTCTAAGATTAATATCCTCACTCTCCATTCCCACCTGAAGGAAGTAATGTGAGGCTTAGAGCATGTGTATGGGCCAGGATCGCCAAGAAATAACCCAAAGACATCCATCTACCCATTTATTTATTTATCACACATTCACTGAGCTTCGGCCATGTGCTCAACACTGTGATGCTAATGATGATTCTCTTATCCTTGGGAATTATGCAGCCTAGTAGAGGTGATATCAGATGCACCCAGATAGCTAATGCTAAACAAAGAGTAAATTACTGAAAAGGGGAACGGTTATAACAGTTCAGAGGAAAAAAAGATCCCAGCTCAATTGGGGATGCAAGTGTAAGGAATCCAACAGGTGTTGATTGATTGATTCATTCATTCATTCATTCATTCATTCATGTAAAGCAATATCTGTCATTCACCATGTGTAGGGAAGGGAGGGAAAGGATGGATAAAACTAGTCCAGTCCCTGCCCCCCCCCCATGATAGCTATAGTTTTGTGAAGAGGAAGGGTGGGTCATATTTGGATATGTTGAAATAGATCAGATGGCTGAGGTTTGGGGACATGAGGAATTTCCAGGCAGGAGGAATAATGTGTTTTCTGTGCAGGGATAACAAGCCACAGAGTAGAGAAAAGAAGACAGTCAATTTGGTGGGAGAGAATGCTCTGGGAACATGCACAAGAAGACATCAGGCTAAAATCAAGTCTTTTGGTCAGACCTTGGACAGAGTTCACCTCCAGTCATGGCAACTGCATGATGGACAAACAGGAGCCTCTGAAGCTATTTCAGCAAAAGGCCAAGAGCTTACAGAGTGGACTTGACATGAAAAAGAAAGATGGAGATACAAATGGAGACAGGATGTAGCTCCAAAAGGAGATGTGAAAAGCACCCAGACCTGAACTGGGGCAGTTGCCCAGAAGTGAGTGATAGAGGAAGGTTGTGAGAGGCAGCAAGCACATAGAAATCGCAGGAATCGTGACAGTCAGAAGATAGATGCGGAATTCAAGAGACAAAGGTGGGTTCTCCTTCCTGGGCACGAAGACAGACTCCGCAGCTAGTATCCCAGAGACATCAGTGTGGCCACGTGACCGCGTTCTGGTCAACGGAACATGACTGGAAGCCTTGTACATCATTTTCATGCCTATCCCCTACCTCACCTATAGATAGATAGATAGATGATAGATAGATAGATAGATAGATAGATAGATAGATAGATAGGTAGATAGATAGATATCTCAAAAGAAAACAAAGCAAAAACACCTTCCCACAGGTGAGCTAGGTTCTCTTTCACCATTTGCCAGCATAGAGGAGCAATGTCAAGAACTAAGGTCTGAGCAGAATCACAAGGCAGAAGACATCGGGTCCCTGTACCTTGCCTGGAGCTGGGTCTGCAGACTTTCGGACACCACTCCAATGAACGGATATGGCTGTATTCCAAGAAAACTTTATTTATGGAAACTAGTGACAGTCTGGCTGAGTCCGGGGGTTGTAGGTTGTAGTCTGCCAAAGCCCAGCCCAGAGCAAAGTGCCCTCCACCCCAACGACCTCATGGACAATGATGAAGAGAGACAAGACTCTAATATTTCTCTTTTGAGAGGCCTGGGGATCATTTGTTAGAGTAGTCAGCTTTTGGCTTGTGCAGGAAGAGAGGGAAAAAGAAAAAGGCCACAAAACCTTCCCAAATCCCTCTGAAAATGAAAGAACTTATGGAAGACAAGATGTGAGATGCCACCTCAGCTTTTTAACAACCCATTAAAAATGAGTCTGACTGGAACAATACGGGAAAGACCCCCCAAATCCTAGGGCATTTTGGGGAGGTGAAGACTGTGAATGGTGCAAGGATCTGGTATTTCATCACTTGAAGGTGGAGCAACCTGGTGGCTGAGGCCCCTTCATGTGACACAGCATGATAACTGGGGTTTAGACACATTCGTTTACTGATGGAAAATTCTGCTGTCTGCCTTCCAGAATTCAAAAGTAAGAAGGGAGAAAAGAAGCCTTGGATTTACGCCAGGTGGAGGAGAACAGAAGAAGTCTGTCAGCAAGCCCTCAGGTAACAATATCATAATTTAACTTTCTTTTCTAACTACGAGAGAGTAATTAATGATCTGGCTTTTTCTTTTCCTGATTCCATGTCAGCCTTGCACAATTCACAGTCTATCTGGTGTGGTGTGTACATGTCTGTGTGTATGTGCAGTGTATGTGTGTTGTGTGCATGTGGGTGGCATGTTTGTAATGGGTGTGTGTTGTATGTGTGTGATGTGTGTGTGATGTATGTGGATGGCATGCGTGTGTGTATGTGAGTGTGCATACACACTCAGAATCACCAGGGACAGGCAAAGGAGGAGTTTGCCTCCACAGGTTTGACAAGATGGATCTACCTATTTAAGAGCCCCAATAAACACAGTCCACGTTTCTGCCTCTGTAGAAACTTGCAGGTTCCTCAAGGAGTTTTATTATCTTTATTTCATTTTTTAAATATAATTTCTTGCCTAGTTAGCTAACATACAGTGTACACAGTGTGCTCTTGGTTTTGGGGGTAGATTCTGGGATTCATCACTTACATACAACAGCCAGGGCTCATCCCAACAAGTGCCCTCCTTAAGGTGTTTTAATGAGCCTGGGACCCGTGAGGCAAATTGGTAGACCCCTCAAACCATTCACTGTGGCGTTCTTGTGGGGCACAGTTGAAGCCCTTCCTGATATTTTTGCACTTGAAGCAAAGAAGACAAAGGCATCATTGTTGTGTGCCACCCCCTTGCGTTCTCTGAGAGAGACTCCCTCTTGTGTGCCTAAGGGACTAGGGGATTTCAAGTCTCCCCAAAAGCCCAGTGGTGAACATTCCAGGAAAGTTTACCTGGAATGTCTTACTCTCTTATGGAGGCACCCGGAGTTTCTAGCTGAGGCACCTGAAGACCTGTAACTCATGCCCTGAGTAATCTATACTGTGGATCTAAATTTATTTTTGAGGAGTGCCTGGGTGGCTCAGTCGGTCAAATATCCGATTCTTGATTTCAATTCAGGTCACCATCTTAGGGTCAAGAGATGGAGCCTCACAATGGGCTCTGTGCTGGGCATGGAGTCTGCTTGAGATTCTCTCTCCCTCTCTCTCTTCCTTTCCCCATCCTGAAAAAAAAATAATAAAAATAAAATAAAGTAATTTTTGAATTGATCTGGAAAATATGTATGAAAGAAGTAAGAGCAAGGGACCAATTTTCAGGTTACTTGGGCCGACGTCCAGTTCCACAGCTAAACTTGTCACTATCTCTTCTGACAAGTGACATCCCTTCTCTGATCTGTGGTTTCCTCCTGCAGATGTAGATATTGAGGGTTTAGTCACATGGTTTCCAAAATATGTTCTCGAGGACACTAATAGTAAGTTATGCCAAAAAGGATTTCAGTAACTAATTTAATCTGGATGTATGTTTCAGTACTAATAAAAGAGACCAGAAATAACAGTAGCTTAAACAAGATGGAAATTTATTTTTCTTTCAAGCAAAGGTCATCCAGAGGTGAGCAGCCCTGGGCTGATAGAAAGAGGAGCCCAGGTCCTTCCATCTTTCTTCCCACCATCCTTTGCGATGGCCTCCAGTTTCAAAATCATTTAGTAGTTCAACACGGTTGCTAGGGCTCCAGCCATTATGTCTGCATTCCAAGTAACAAGAATGAGGGAATAGGAAGCATGGTGGACATGCGTGGTGCTCCTTCCAGATTAAGCACTCCTTTTAAATAGCCTTTCCTGCAATCCCTCATGACACTTCTGTTTTTATCTCATGGACCCGAATGTAGTGACTCAACCATATCTAGCTGTAAGAGATGCTGAGATGTGTAATATTTCAGTCAAGGGTACTGCTGCTGTGGGTAAAATCAGAGTGCCACCACCAAGGAAGATGGAGAGAATGTGCAACCCGTGACAACTATCGTTCCTAACATAATCACTGAGGAAGCCTACAATATAATCAATTACAGTTGAGATTTCTTTTCTGTACATTTCAGAGGTCCCATATGCAAATGTACATTGTGGCACTTCCTATAAGAGTTGTGTCCCAGCATTATTTGACTATAGAATTCTTTTGTTTCCGAACACTGTGTACAATTACTAGTGTAAGAAATAACTTGGAGGAACACTGCATGCAATGATCTGGCGTCCTGGGTTATTGGAGGTGTAGATTACCCAGATCAGAGGTTCCCCTCTTCCTCACCAGGTGCCTTGAGGGTAACCTTGATTCCCATTAACCTTTTCCTGCTGCCAACCGTCTGGGCACCCCTGCTAATCACAGGCATGCTTCTGGAGCGCCCCATGGGCACCGGCCTCCCTGTACCAAAGGGGACGCGGGAGGATCTGTCCTCCTTCATTGTCATACTTAGTCACGATTTGGTGGGTTTTTACTGAGATGAGATCATGGGGGGGTTAGGCAGCGAAGTCTTGATTTGATTCACATCAAGTGAGGATGTAATTGGAAGCAATCAGAATGAAGTGTCCCATTTTAGGAAAAGCCCTTTATGCAGCAAAACTTAGTGACAGCACAGTGGTGGCTTAAAGGGCCAGTCGCAGATTTCACACACAAACAGAAGGAAAGTAAAGAAAATAAGAAAATGACTCTGCCACGTGTCCCCCTCACGTGGGGTTCTGCATGTGTTCCAATGACAACACAGTGACGCATGATGACTTCAAGGTACAATTCTAAGTCTCAACATTTTCAAGGCCATGGCTACCCTGTTCATAAAATGTTACTTGAGTCCTTACCACGGTTGAAGACTTCCATCTTTCTCCTTCAGAAGCTCATAGTCAAGCAGAAGAGAAGAATGTGAAACAATAAAGTCAGAAAAGAGTCCTGAAAGTTTTCATAAGTGGTAGATGGAGACAGAGAGAGAGATCTGTTGGTGAGGGAGCAGGGCTCTAAAATAAGATGTGCATGTCACTGAGCCTTTCCGATACTGGTTTTTGGACTTTGTAAAGGCTACTAAACTTCCCTGCACCTCAGTTCCCTAACCTGTACAATGGAAGGAAGAAGAGTTGCCATTCCGAGAATAGTTTTCACTATTAAATAAAAAAAAAAAAAAAAAGCACCTAGCCTTTTATCGCTCTGGCATTCAAGCATCCAGCAATGGGCTTCCTGTTGTTATTGCTGTGGTTAGGATTAATATTGTTCACTCTTCTTTTTATTTTTATGGCAAAATAGCTATGGGAATGCCCGAAGGAGAAGAGGATCATTCTATCTTGGGAAGACAGGCCTTCTGTTGCTGCAACTCTGGACTGCCTTGCAGAAGAAAGAAAGAATGTTCTAGGAGATGAAGATCCATCCAAGGTCATTTTGACCAAGCTGTTAAACTAAACATCAGGCCTCATTTATGGGATGGTCCGTGTGGTGGTTGAGAAATTCCCTGAATGCAGCCAAGTCCAGCCAGTTTCGACCAGCACCCATGTTGCTTTGTCCAGAACGGTGGACATATTTAAATCTGAATGATTCCTTTCCAGTCCGCACAGAATTTTTACCTGGCACGCTTATGTGCTTAAGGCCTGGCCCTCTTCTAGGAAAAGACACTGCTCACAAGAGAGACCCTGGCCAGACCTTATGGAAGGAATGAGCCCTGGATCAAAGCACTCACCAGGAGGTCAGAAGCTGGGAAAGTGGAGAACAGTAAAGAAGGTGGGAGACGGAGGAGGGCTAGGGTGTATGGGATTAGTGTCTGGCTTCAGATTACTGGTTTCACAGATCCAACCTAAACTGACCACAACTTTCCTGAACAACTTGTGACCTTGGGGGAGTGACACCCTCACCCCAGCAGCCTCCAACGTCCACGTTCTAAAAGTGATGTGGGGTAATGACATCACACTAATCACACCCAGAGTTCTGATCCCAATCACACATTTCTCTAGAGGTGGCAGAGCAGGACTTTGTTAGAAGAACGAGTGTTTCTTTACCCATAGAACCACATATGCCTTCCAGAAGCTTCTAGAGTTCTTAGATTCCCTTGTGAGAAGCCCCAGTATCCAAAGAATAATTTCCCAACACCACAGTTTCCTTTAATAAACAGTGACATCATCCTTCTAGACACTACCACCCACAGCCTCAACACAGATGGGTTTTCTGTGAAACTGAAGGCTTTGGACGTCAAGGTCACTCAGAGTGATACGGCATATTTGCATTAGGACGGGGCCTCCTTGTGGGAGCCCAGCAGCAGGGTAAGATGCGTTTTCAGTTGTGAAAGGAGATGCCTCCAAACTCTTCACCATCTTCCCCGTGTTCTCTGAAAAAGGCCCAGCAAAGTTTTCCCTAGTCTATTCACAAAACGTGTAAGAAGTACAATTAAAGTGGAGTTTTTTTTATGAACATCAACATGTGTTTTCATTTTTCTCTTTGTTTTTAATTTTTGAGGCTTCACGAGGATCTTAACCTGGTTTTTCCTAAGTCCCATGCCTTGTTCTTTCCCATGTGTGAATGGGAGTAGGAATCAGTCACATTTTTGCCTGAGTGGTCGTTAGGAGCTAGAACGAGGAGGCATCCAGATTGTACGGTGGCAGTGAAGTTTGACACTCATCAGAGGCACTGAAGGTACAGAGTTGTACATGGATAAGTGTCCTTCTCAAGGCGGCCTGTTCAAAGGTCTCATAAGCAAGTGTCACCTGTGTCTCCTTTTCATGTGGGAGCCACCATGGTGGCTGGCAAGGGTGTTCTGTCATTGGTCAGCCTTCCAGAGCCACAGCTAACAGAGCCAGTCTGGATTAAAGTCAAATCTGTAATTTGAGCATTATCTTTTTTTTATGGGATTGCTATGGAGATTAAATAAAACAGCGGTGTCCTGTCAAATAGTAAGAACCAAAAAAAAAAAAAAAAAAAGAAGCAAAACCTGTTGATGTCTCTATTCATTCACTCATATTCACAGAATGGGTTCAGGTCTTTTCCCAAGATGTAGTTAGTTTATTTGCTTGGGACCTGGAGAACCTAATGTGAGTAGATGAACTGAATTTTTTAATTAACAAATCTGTATGAAACATCGATTAAGTTTATGAAACTGGCTATGTATCATGGGAAATATGGAGCTGGTCCCTTATTCTAAAGGAGCTTAATTGGAATGGCAAAGCAGAAACACATGCATAATTGACTGTAAATGTCTGCAAAGGGATATTAGGAAGGGTGCTTTATCGTCATTTGGGATTCATGGATCAATAGCAGAATGATTGGCATGACTGTGAGCTCCTCAAGGCGGGCCCCTTCACTTCTTTACCTCTGTAGTCCCATGTCCATGCTTATGGCGCAAATGGGGTATCAATGAAGGTGCCATATGTGGATGGATGGATGGATGAAGAGTATTATATTTTTTATTGCCGTGACCGGTATTAGGCTCACAGGTTCTGTGGGTCAGCCATACAGATAAGGGAAAGTAGGAATTTGGGTGTTCATTCCAAGATGTCTGAGGCCTCAGCTGGAAAATTTGAGTGAAGAGTGAGTGGTTCAATGGCTAGAACCATCAGAAAGCTCATTCATTCACACATGTGGTGCTTGATATTGGCTATAGGCTGTTAATGAGGACACTTACATGCCACCTTTTCACACGGCCTGGGCTTCCTCCCAACATGGAGGTTCTAAGGGTGTTATCTTAAGAGAAGCAGGCAAGGACTATGCTCCTTTTATTCACCCTGTGCAGATTCATGCAGTATCACCTCCAATTCCTGTTAGTCAAGGCAACAGTCACAAATGCCACCCACATTCCAGGAGAGGGGAGAGACATCACCTCTTGATGGGGATGGACAAAGCTTTGAAAGAGCACATGGGACTACAAACAGCGTGGCCATTTTTGGAAAGTCCTCCACAAATGAAACAAACACAAAGGATGGATGAATGGGTGTTTCTGAACTCAGACTCCCTCGGGTTTGTGTACAGGTGAGGTGATTGGCAGAATTTTTATGCAGACTTGGGAAAAGGAGGCCTGGGGGATACAATCTGATCAGGACATTGAAGACTTAAAGTTGTTGAGTTTTGAAAATCAAGCATCAAGGGCCTCTCTGGAACTTATGATCTAAAGAAATGATGCAGGAAAGTGCAAGGCCAAACAAATTAAACTGGAGAAGTGGAACCATGAGAAGAATATGGAGAGACACAAGCCTGGAGGAAGGCTCACAGCTGGTGGCCCTCACCTTGGAAGTCCCATCCAAAGCTCACCTCATGCCTTCCCTTCTAACATGCCTCGGAGACAACGGATGGATGGACACATGAGCCATTGTTTGGTGAATCAGCAAAATGCCCTTAGCAAGGAGGAGAGAAGAGGCACAGTCACAGGGGCTGATTCTTATGACTCGGGGGGACAAGGGAGAATGTACAAAAAAGACAATTACTCAACTGCTTTCATTTTAAATGACACTTAAACCTTTTCTTTTCTGAAAGAAAGAGAAAGGGAGAAGAATTAATAGATCCACTTTCTTTTACGGTGAAGGCCAACACAGAGATGGAAAGTGCTCTCTGAGGGGAGCGATGTAAGGTCACTGCATTTACCCAGCTCTGTCCCCGGAGCTTGGGAAGCAGGCTGACATGTGAGGGACTTCTATTTTTCCCTCCAATGCTAATTGAATGTGCAGATAGAGAGGTACCAAAGTGACTACATTAAAATGAAATATGTCCCCTGAGTACCTGCTTCCATCGAGCTCTTGCCCACTGCCCTCCACCTCGGCAGAATGAGAACTTTTTCTGGCCAACAAAGCCCATCTCTAGTTATTATTTCTCTTTGTCTCTTTTCATATCTCCTAATGGAAACATTCCAGTAGCTGCTGGCTAGAAAATTAGCCATCTGAACTCTGATTTTCTCTCTCTCTCTCTCTCTCTCTCTCTCTCTTGTTTTCTTTTTTCCATGTCTCTCTCTTCTCATCAGATTAGTGAGAAAATTCAGCATTGAATCTCTTTCAAGCTCTCCGCTCTGCACAGCCTGGTTAACACATGGAAGGGGCTAAGATTAAACCTTAATTTAACTCTGTCTCTCACCCAAACGTCACCAGACTCCTGGCCGAGTTTAACTTTCAATCACTCTCTAAAAAGTCTGGAGGAGTGCAGCTTCATACTGCCCGAGTCTCTGATGTGACCTTCTTTGCCTGGTCAAACGCCTTGTGGTGAAATCCAAGATGGCATTAGGAAGGAGGAGAGTGAGAAGAAATGAATATTTATTGAGTGCCTGGCATATGTCAGGCACTTTAAATGCATTATTCCTTTTGATAGAACAGCCCTACGAAATAAATATATGCTTCTCTATCTTTGTTTTTTTCAGAGGGAAACTGAGGCTTATTGGGGGGGGGGGTCACTATCTTGTCTAAGCTCTCCCTGATGGTGACCAATGGTGTCATGATTTTCTAGCAATGATTGCCAGTGTACCTGTCATGTTGGAGGCTGAGTCTGCCCCCAGAGTGCCCAGTGACCAGCACCAGCCCCATGACCAGAAGCCCCCATATCAACTGTGGATGCAGATTTCAGACAGAGAACTGAAGGTCACAGAAGTCCAACACTTCATCAACCTCCACACATTTAGGAGGTGGAAGGATTGACCCTGGAACTAAGCTCTGTCATCGCTCAAAGCTAGTAATTGTGCATATCTTCACCATGGCCAAGCCCCTGAGAACCAAATCATGTTTTCTCCATCCCACTTTAGGCTTCTTGGAGTAGCTGACATTTCCATTCGAAATCACAGTGAAGAACACAGGAGGATCAAAGTGTGCTGCAAAGTCTTCCTGATAAAACAGAAAGAGTCGGTTGTGGGTTTTTGTTTGTGTCTGCTTTTGAAAAACAGAGGAGAGTAATATTAAGTCTGATACTGTCTGGCACACAGAAATGGAATGGGAGCCTTCCTTGGGAGGAAGAACATGGTATCCAAAGAGGAGGGGGGCCAGGCCATAAGCCAAGCAAGAAGCAATTACCCAAGACTGATGAGTTTCAGAAAATTAGAAGGGTGAAATCCAGAGGTAGAGCATATGACCTTCAGAAACCTAGGAGAGAGACTAGAACTCAACATTAAGTGAGTGTATTAGTAAGCCCTAGTTTTATGTGTGAAGCGTTCACCTGTGGTACTGTTATTTCAGACTAGCCATCGATATCTATCTATATCTATATCTATATCTATATCTATATCTATATCTATACCTATACTTATACCTATACCTATACCTATATCTATCCATATCCATGTCCATATCCATATCTATATCCATATCCACACATATAGAGGATATACAAATATATATATGAATATAAAGACTATGAAGAATATATGTATATAAAGAATCTTCCATACAAGAATCATTGAATACATATGTACACCATCTGACAAAGGACTATTGTGCAGCCATTGTAAGTTGTTGAAATAAAATGTACGACAAAGGAAAAGGCTCTTTAGCTCATTACCCTGCTCCCCTACAAATGACAAATGAAAAGATACCAAACTGTTCTCTCTCTGCATAAATTCATCCATGTAAAAATATGGAGAATGGACCTGGAGGAAATTGTGTCAAAACATTCCATAGTACATGACTCCAGACATAAAATTTGAAGGGCGTGGTCTTCCTTTTTTATTTACACTTCTTCTTCTTTTTCCCATTTTGTCCATAATAAATATCTATTTTTTAAGGGCTATATTCCAAGATGAGAGACCTGGGCAGGAACTGGGAGCATGGCAAGCTGTTGGTGGGGGTTGAGGAACATGGACACTTGCACTTGGTGGGTTTGGACACAGGGAGGCCGGTCAGGTAGGAAGGACAATCAGGAGACAAGAAGAGGAACCAACAGACGTTAATGAGTCCTTTGTTCAAGACCTGTAACACCTGTCATCTTACTCCATCTTCTCAGTGGCCTTGCTAAGTACATATGATTATTCCCATTTTACAGATGTGGACTTGGAAGTTCATAAAGGTTAAATAGCATGTCCAGATTCAATCAGCTCAAACCATAACAATGGGTAATAGTTATTTAATACCCTTGTGCTCCAATAGACACTGAGAATTTCATGTACCAAGTTTAGCCCCTGCCACAAAACTATGCAATGTGTACTGTAACTTCCTCTGTCCTACAATCGGAGAGGGTGAAGCACACTTGAACTTGGGTCCCACAGGTAATGGAGGTGGAGTGAGTATTGGGCTGTCCAGTCCAGAGTGTGCCTTAAGCCACTTCAGGACACAACCCACAACACGTAGAGCTAAGCATACACGAGTAGGGTAAAGAGTAGGCTGTCTGACTCAAAAGTCTGTGTTCTTTCCAATATAGGTCAGCATATCCAACTAAGCACATAAAGAAAATGAAACAAGCAGCCAGCCAACAGACTGGCCTATTTCATTTCAGCTCCATGGCTGATATATTGTGTAACCCATTAGATCTGGCTGGAATTCCACTTCATTTCCTGCATGATACAGGTGGGCACGGTTGAAATCCTTCAAGTTTCTTCCAAGTTCAATCTCTCAGGCAACCCATTTCTGCACTGCAGTCTGCACTGACTCCCCATCACCCTCTTGCTTTAGCATCATTTTTTAGTTACACAATGTTTTCAATATGGTTGCTTCAAAACAGTGTTAAAGTCACAAGAAGTTGTAAAAATAGCACAGAGTCCCTGTGTACCTGTAACTCCGCCTCCCCCATTGACCACCCAGAAATTGACACTGACACTATTGCTTAACTTGTTCTAATTTCACCCGTTTGCATGTGCCCGTGTGTTGGGCATCCTTTGAAGTCCCTCCCGATGCGGAACCCACCAAGCTGTCCATCTTTCCTTCCATCAGCGACATTCACCTCACACTTTACTCTCTAGCAAAGTTGACCTTATGAGTCCCCAGCACACCACAGTCTTTGTCCTGGATTCCAGATAGCCCTCCTCGACATTACTGTCCACTGATGTCTCAGATCAAAGGCTCCCTCCATGATGCATCCTCCCCAACACCCCCCCCACCCCTGCTGCCATTTCTCATCCCTTCTTTGTAATTGTTCACTCTACGTCCATCTCCCTTTGGGAATATGCCCTCTTTGGGCAAAGATTCATCTTTACTTCCCGGAAATTTCTGTGCCTAACATAGTGCCTGAGACTTAGGGGTATAACATGTGCTTGTGGACAGAATGAACATATGCAACCAGGGATCTTAAGATCTCTGCTCTTCACATCTTGAAGTATCTCTTAAAAGAGAACCTCCCTGGGGCACCCAGGGGGCTCCGTCGGTTAAGCATCCTACTGCCGCTCAAGGTCATGATCTCATGGTTCACGGGTTCAAGCCCCGCGTCGGGCTCTGTGCTGACAGCTCACAGCCTGGAGCCTGCTTCACATTCTGCATCTCCCTCTCTCTCTGCCCCTCCCCTGCTTGTGTTCTGTCTCTCTTTCTCAAAAATAAACATTAAAAAATGAAAAAAAAAATAGAACCTCTTTCACCTCAAAAAAATGTTCCACTAAGGGATATTAATTTGTAAATAAAAGTATATAAAGGATACAGTGCAAAAAAAAAAAAAGAAGGAAGGATAGATATACTCAATCACTATATTCAACCCTTCATAGGACCATTTTGCTACTTAAGAGAAAGACAAAACCACTGTGCATATAATTGAATTTCAATGGCGAAAATAATATTAGTTCTCACTATGCATTAGAGATACTATTTTAAAATTATCTCTAATATAAACACTTTCTCTCCAGCCTTCATTTTTCCCCCATTTTGCTCCTGCTCTCAGCACAAATTACACTGAAGTTGGGCTGAATTATAAATGAAACAGTCAGTGTCATTAATGATAAAGTGTAATATTGAGATGATGAAGCCTCTTGTTTGCAAAGCTTTTTTTCTTTGCCTTTTTTTTTTTTTTACCCCAAACATTCTTCCATGAGGATCACTGGCAGAGTGATTTATATTCCACTGAGTATCTAATTGAAAGACTATGAACCCATGGAAATGTAGACTAGCAGGTGTGATGTCCTAAGGAAAAAAATTTTTTTTAAATTAGGAAAACAACTTTCTCTTTGGATAATCACACTTACTGGTGTATGGCAGTCTCTTATTTGGAAAAAAATAAAAAAAGAGCTTCCATTTTATAGCTTATTCAAGTTTCACAAAGATAAGCTCTCAGCTTATTAGTATCCGGCGCTGCATTTGGGAAGGGTTTACTTGAGCAGAGGCTAATTTTGCCCTCTTACAATTGCTGAAGTGTAGCGTGCCCTGACATCAATTTCCTGTCAGACACATGTTCGTTGAGATGTGAGGTTCATATATATGAACATCGTCCTGGAAAGGACCATCCGTTTTCCTGGGTTGAGATGATCTGGGAACACCAGGCAAGGCAGGATGGATCCAGAGCCTGAAGATGGGGGTGTCCCCAAGGTCTGGAAAGCGGCAGAGGCCCTGTACTGTATTCCCACCCTATTTCCTAACTTCATTCCACTTCCTGGCAAGGCAGATATCATTACCTCCCTCAGTGCTGAACTTTGATAAGACAATAAAATTAAAACTCTTAATGGCTGCATAACCTCTAATGTAGCCCCTAGAACAGTGTACTCAGAAGATAATGCTTAGGGGCACCTGGGTGCCTCAGTTGGTTAAACATCCCACTGTTGATGTTGGCTCAGGTCATGATCTCATGGTTGGCGAGTTCAAGGTCCATGTCAGGATATGTGCTGACAATGTGGAGACTGCTTGGGATCCTCTGTCCCTCCCCCTCCTTCTCTCAGACCCTCCCCCACTTGTGCATTCCCCCCTTCTCTCTTTCTCTGTCTCAAAATAAATAAATAAACATTTATTTAAAAAAGAAGATATGTATAGATGGATTTAAGCTTATGTGTTTATTCTAGACTTGGGCAACATCTACCACGACTTTGTAAGACCAAAGACCATAGAAAGGACTTTTAAATAACTGCCTTAAGAACGATAGTCAAATTCAAATTAACCAGGTAAGGGGTATTGGGCTTCTTCTCCATCACACACTGTGCTAAGCACTTCAGGTGCACCAACTTCATTAAACACATCACAGCCACTCAACAAAGAAGATATGCATCTTCCCAATTTGGGGGCTGAGGGAATGGAGGCTCAGATACAGGAAGCATGTTGTCCTTCCTCACAGTAATATCTAGAAACTGGCAGATCAGGGACTTGAACTCAAGCTGGTCTGACTCGCACCCATTATACTGGGCACATCCATTATTTTTCCCATTTATGAATGGCAACTCAATCAAATATCTCCAAGAAATATTTTTCTGACATATAAATGTGCATTCCCTCCCATTATGTGACAGGACATAGCAGTCATTGTGGGAATAATGAATAAATATATCTCAACATCTTCCTCTTTTTACCTTTGCTGCTCAAAATCTCCAGGCTAAATCTGCTCAACCCCAATAATTCCATAGGCCCTCAAAATAAATGTGCTCTCCTAATCTTCTAAGCAGATTATTAAATTTCTGGTTCTCTTTCCACTGTCTTGAAGTATGTTTCATTGTAAGTCCTTCTGGATCACTTTCGAGGAGTTCCAGAAAACTAGAAAGCACTTTCAGGTCAAAGCACCTTCTCTTGCTATAAGGTGAGACCACTTTATGGGTCAGGAATCAAAGGAAGGTGAGGGACTTGTCCCAAATAAAGGAGCTGGCAAATTCTGGAACTGACATTTTCTAACTACCCCTATTCTATGTCCACTGATAATTCCATTTTATCATGCTGCCTTGTGCACATGGGGAATAGGTATTATTTAAAAAAATAAATTTCCAGACAGATGGTCAAAATAAAAAAGCAGACATTTATCAAGTATGCTGTATGCTGTGCTCTTTCCTAAAAGCTTTATTTATACTACTTTAATTTTGTCATTCCAACATCAATGAATCTGTGTTCGTTTCCTATTGCTGTGTGCTGTGGTTGGCTCATGCGTCAGCCCAGCTGGGCTCGGACACCCCGTTATTGAATCATACACGAATCTAAGTGCTGCTGCAAATGACCTTGTAGATGTAGTGAGCATCTGTAATCAGCTAATTTTAAGTAAAAGAGATTACCCTTGTTAATGGGGGTGGGCTTCTTCCAAGCAGTTGAAAGGGCTTAATCACTAAAACTAAGGTTTCCTGGAGAAGAAGAACCCTAGCTTCAATTCTGCAGCATTAACTCCTCCTGAGTTTGCACTTTGGCCCACGCTATGGAATCAGACTGGCCAGCCCACCAGCACATGAGCCAATTTCTTAAATAAATCTGTATATATTTCTTATATATGATTAACCAGTTATAATTGTTCTGTTTTCTCTGGAGAATGCTGACTCATACTGTGTAGCAAATCACCAGCTTAATGACACACATTCACACTTCCTGTGGGCCAGGAGTCCAGCATGTTTTGGCTAGGTCTCTGGCTCAGGGTCTCATAAGGCCAAAATCAAGTTGTTAGGTGGCACGTATCACTTTGGAGGTTCAACTAGGGAGAGGTCCGTTCCCATGTTCCCTCAGGTTGTTGACAGAGCCTGTATCCTTGTGGCTGAAGGAACCCATCTTGCTCACTGCTGGCTGGCTCTCAGCACCTAGAGGCTCCCTCACGTCAGCATCACGTGCCCCCCCCCGCCCATAGAGCCTCTCACACTTTGAACCTCTTCCTTCAAGATTCTTCCCAAGAATCATCTGCATTTCGCTTCACTCAGAGCCAAGTGATTAAAGATTTAATTGCATCTCCATAATTCCTACTGCCACATAATCATCATGGGGGTGATGTAGCCTGTCATCGCAAGTCCGGTTCAAGCCGAAGGGGAGGGGACTGTGAAGTGTGTACACCAAAGGGCAATACATGTGTAGGTGTCCTTAAAATTCTATATACATCAGGGGCACCTGGGTGTCTCAGTCAGTTAAGCATCTGGCTCTTGATGGTGGCTCAGCCTGGTCTCATGGTTCATGAGATTGAGACCCGTGTCAGGGTCGATGCTTGTGGCATGAAACTTGCTTGGGATTTTGTCTCCCCCCTCCTCTCTCTCTCTCTCAAAACAAATAAATAAGCTTTACAAATTTTGCACACATCAATATCACTTAGGAATTTTTGTATTAATCAATGCTACCGCCATGTGATGAGCTCCTTCAAAGTGCCAAGGACAGTTTTGACCATTAAAGATGCAGAAAATACTTTCTCTGACCTCATCAAGAAAGACAGTCACACACAAACTTCATATAACTGCTGATAATTTAATTGATATTTGTAGGGGCAGCCTGGGTGGCTCAGTCAGTTAAGCGTCCAACTTCGGCTCAGGTCATGATCTCACAGTCTGTGGGCTCAAGCCCCATGTCAGGCTCTGTGCTGACAGCTCAGAGCCTGGAGCCTGCTTCAGATTTTGTGTCTCCCTCTCTCTCTGCTCCTCCCCCTTCACTATATGTCTCTGTCTCTCAAAAATAAAATAAAGGCATAAAAAAATTTAATGGTATTTGTAAAGGAATTCAGGAGCCGTCAAAGGGCAAAACCTTAAGCTCACAGTGGACAAAAGAAATAATTCTTCCAGCTGGAATCTGGGAGGCTTTATAAAGAGAGAACGTTGGAACCAGACTTCTAATGTTGAGGAGGAATTTTCCAGAAGAAGCAGCTAAGGAAAAGCACTTGAGAGGCAGTCACTGAGGAGGAGGGTTAAAAGATCCTTCCCACTAGGAAAAGAGGGATGTATTTCCTAGTACTATTCCAAGAACTTGCAGCCTATGGGAGGCTGGTCACAGAGGAGGCTTCCAGGAATTTAGGAAATGTTTTAACGCCATATTGTATTCCTCATCGTAAGGGTGACACAGTGTGAGGGCAGATAAAGGCTTCATCAGTTCAGAAGGATTTGAGAAAATCACTTTCGAATTACTTGGACACATTATTCTTTCTTATTTCTAAAAAGTACAAATTTTTTTTAAATTGTCTTTTTTAATCATAGGATAGAATAATAGGTAGATGTTTCTTGTTTGGAAAATCCAGGCCATGCTAAAAAATGTAAACACAAAAAGCGTCAAGAACTACATCTGTCTGAACCCTCACAGACACGCCATAAAATTTTACTACAAAAGGTTTTGTACAAGTAAGGTACAGATTCATAGGAAGATAAATTCTTATGTAGAGAAAATTCAACAATAAGGTTCATGATCTTTTTCTAAGTCTAACAGGAATGTTTTCCTGTATCACTGAATATTCTTTTACGGCATTATTTTTTATGGCTGCTGAGTCTTTCACAATATCAGTGGATAACAATTTATTCAGCCAATGCCTTCTTATTAGCCATGAAACCTGCCCTTTATTCAACATTATCCATGTAATTGGCATAGCCAAGCTTCAAAAGTTTGTGAATCCAAAAAGAGGGTCATAGGTCATCAATATCCAAACGCTAATATCTGTTGGGCCCACCCTGTGGGTAACCAGATGCCTCTCAAAGTGCCTATAATTTTTGGCTTTCCGGTGTCTCCGGGCCCCCGTGCTGGGTGCCTACAGGAGGAAGCGGTATCTGTGTATGTGTGTAATCCAGTCTCCTCAAGAAGCCACCACCCATGCTTGCAGCCTGAGTCCCTCAATGATTAGTGACCTCGGGACAGGTGTCACCCACGGTCATGTGGGCTTGGCAATTCCACCCGTTCCCAAACGTGCTCCTGTGCATTCCTCCTCGGAGTGCCCGAGCCCAGACCCTTCCAAGTGCGTGTCTTCTCTGGCAGCTCCTCCCAGCTGATTCTGCTGCTGCAAGGGTGTGGGGGGAAGACGAGGGACAGACAACCCGGCCCTGCTCCTTCCCCTCGCTGTGGCTGTAGCTCCCAGGCACCACCTCCGCAATGGCTCCAAGCAGCCCCCCCCAACAGCAGTAGGGAGTTCCCACACCCAGACTCACTTTACTCCCAGTGCCTCCAGATCTGCTGCTTCCTCAGTGATGCCAGCACCAGCTGAGCAGTGCTCTTGCCAGAGCCCGGGCCCCTGGGTCCTTCTCTGAGCCCAGAAGGGCCATGACGAGTCTGACGCTCCTTCATCTCAGATGTCTGGGTCCCACTTCCGCAGGGCCCCTCTCCCAGCCCTGAAGCTCAAAAATCCAGTTTTTTCCTGTTCTTTTCTTGGATCTGAGAATAGTAGGTGCTTCCTGTAGTCATGGTCTCTGTGTCCATAGTGTCCCCTCTTTTCCAGTTCTTCCATTGCAGTTTAACTAGTTACTTATAATATACTCTCTTAAAATAAGGGGTGTGGACTGATATGCCTAAAGATTCATGTTCAAGTGTGCAGTAGCCCCCATTCCTCATTTTATACAGACTGTGGAAAGAGGTTCCATCTTTGGCAAAATTTTATAGACATTTAGTGAATGGAAGAAAAGACATAGAGAAGAAAGCCTAACTTACACCCAGTCTTAAAACAGAGAGAATGTCAAGATGACCTCTATCTCAGGATGTACTATGAGCTCCTCCATACTCTTTCACTTAGCTAAATCTCCCCACTTTGGCCTCCTTTCTTTTATTTTTTAAAAAATTTTAATGGTTATTTATTTGGGAGGTGGGGGAGGTGGAATCCCAAGCAGGGTCCATGATGCCAGCACAGAGCAGGATACGAGGCTCGAACTCACAAACTGCGAGATCATGACTTGAGCCAAAATCAAGAGTCCAAAGTTAACTGGCTGAGCCACCCAGGTGCCCACATTGGCCTCATTTCATATCCTATGATCAGTCTCCTTATAAGATGGTTGCCTATTGACTTTATAGGAAAGTCTCATATTTCAGGGGAAAGTCCACTTCCACCCCCAAAGTGTATGTGTGTGTGGGGGGGGGGGTCGGGGGTGCTAGTATCACTGTTAGAACTTAATTGTAGATTTATATTTAAGTTACAGGGGCACCTCAGTCAGTTAAGCGTCCAACTTCAGCTCAGGTCATGATCTCTCAGTTCATGGGTTCGAGCCCCACATCAGGCTCTGTGCTGACAGCTCAGAGCCTGGAGCTGCTTCAGATTCTGTGTCTCCCTCTCTCTCTGACCCTTCCTTGCTCATGCTCTATCTCTCTCTGTCACAAAAATAAATAAACATTAAAAAAAGATTTATATTCAAATTACAACAGTACACTGATCATCACAAAAGCTAACTGGTACCAGACTAGCCGACCTACCACAGAAACCATACAACTGACAAACTGGTTTGATTTCAGACATTGAACAACAGGCAGCATAGGATTGTGATTTCTGGATGAAGAGAAATAAGAAATGAGATCCATTACTTCCCAAAATGTCTCCTTGATGTCATATTTGGACAGTGGGGGTTAGGGGAGAGGGGACTACCGTGAAATAAAACAAGGCACAGTGATTTTGTGAGTTAAGGAGGCAGACATCAATGTCCATGGCTAGAATTTGAGATGCAAAATAACTGAAGGGAAGCAGCTTGGCAGAGGATAAGAGAATTATTATTAATAATAATTAACAAATACGCAGGGAGTACCCCGTAGTGTGGGGACAAATGCTAGATGGCACATGCACAAGACAAGCTGGTGTGTGAGGGGAGGAAGAATGGAGTGTTATAGGCAGAACACGTGTTCTAGACTTCACACGGAACTGAGAGATGTGGAGGCCTGGCATGCCGAAGTGGAAGGTGCTCACTCCACACCTGAATATTCGTCTTGGATTCTAGAAAGACCACGCCTTAAGAGTACATGTACCCTGACCCTGGATAAAGAATTCCTTTAGACTGCTGGTTCTTGGAGGATATTTGATGATGTCTGAAGACATCTTTGACAATCATAACCCAGTGTCCCCCTTTAGTGGGTAGAGGCCAAAGATGGTATTATTCATGCTATAGTGTAAAAGATTGCCCCTCTGCAATGAGTTGGAGCACAATTCTTTTTGGAAAAATTATAGTTGAAATTTTTTTCAAGTCTGAAAATATATCAACTCATAGGTCCAAGAATCTTAACGAAACCCAAGCAGGATAACTATAAAGAAATCTACCATAGGGCCGCCATAACAATATCAAAAAAGCAAAAGAAGAAGTAAAAAATGCAAAAAAAGAAGTAAAAACTACAAAAACATGCAGAGATAAAAGGATATTATATATAAAGAACAGTTCTAAAAATCACTACGGTCTTATCATCCAAAATAATTGCATCATATCTATAAAGTAGTGAAAAAATATTTTAATCCTTATCAACCTAGAAATGTAAATCCAACTAAAAGATGTCTCAGGTATGAAGGTGAAATGAAAATATTTCAGGCAAAGTCAGTAAGAGTATGGAAGATTTGAAAGATCTTAGAAACCAAAGTGACCTACAGGACATTTAGAGTATACAATACCATCTTCACCACCACAGACTATACTCTGGGTTATACATCAAGGCTCAATAGTTTTGAAAACAGAAATTAGAAAGCAATAACCAAAAAGATACCTGGAGAATTTCCAAGTTGACCCATATATTTTAAATAGTTTATGCATCAAGAAAAAAAAATCAGAAAAGACTTTAAAAGATTTTTTGAATAGAGGAAAGATGAAATGCTGTTAATGACACATTTCAAGATGTGGATAAATCAGCACGCAGAGGGAAATTAGGCACTCAACGTGATTAAAATTTAAAAAGGAGAAATATTTTAAGGTCATTGGTTGATGTTTGCACTTTAAGAAACTGGGAAAAGAAGAGGAAGCTTAACTTAAAGTCAGCAGAAAAACAGAAGTAAAGTTAAAAGTGAAAAACAGTGATATAGAAAATGAAAGAAAGAAAAAAGAAAGAAGAAAAGGAAGGAAGGAAGGAAGGAAGGAAGGAAGGAAGGAAGGAAGGAAGGAAGGAAGGAAGGAAGGANGAAAAGGAAGGAAGGAAGGAAGGAAGGAAGGAAGGAAGGAAGGAAGGAAGGAAGGAAGGAAGGAAGGAAATAGAAAGAAAGAAAGAAAGAAAGAAAGAAAGAAAGAAAGAAAGAAAGAAAGAAAGAAAGAGAGAGAGAGAAAGAAAGAGAGAAAGAAGGAAGGAAGGGAGAAAGAAGGAAGACCTGCCAAGCCAAAAGGTGATTCTTTGAAAGGGTAAATGAAATATAAAAACTCTCATTAAATTGACCAACAAAGGAAGATAGAACACATAACTCATTCAAGAATAAAAGTGGGGGGCATTACCAGTGAACACTGTGGATTAAAGAGGCATCTCTTGGGAAGATTGAAATGTTCATGAAAGAATATAGAAAAAAAATTCTTATGTTAACGAACCTGAAAACTTAAATGGACAAGTTTTTTGAAGGACACATGTTAGCAAAACTGACATATATCACAGATTGGGATTATGTATAGGTCTATATTTATTAAGAAAACCTAATTTTTACTCAAAAGCTTGTCGTTAAAGAAAGCTCTAGGTATGATGGCATTATTGGTGAAATCTATGAAATATTTTAAAAAATCACAGTAATCATCTTAGGCAAACTCTTTCGGAAAATATAGGAGAAAGCCTCACTCTCTAACTCCATTTTGGGAGGTTGGCATTATTATGAAACAAAAACAGAAAAGATAATACAAGAAAAGCAAATTCACAGGCCAATAGCTGTCATCATCATATATGGAAATGTTCTAAACAGAAACTTTGCAAGTCAAATTGAGCAATGCATAAGAATGTTCACCTATCACAACCAAGTATGTTTACCCCAGGAATTCGAGGATACAATATTAACATCTAGTTAGCTTGACATTAAAAAAATTATATATATATATATATATATTTCACCACTTTAACAGAACAACCAACAATTAAAATCATGCAATTATTTCAATAGATGAAGAAAATGTACTTACCAAAATTTAATACTTAGCATGCTTTTCTCAGCAAAGCAAGAAACAGAATAAAACTTGATCAGTCACAGAAAGGCTTCAGGAGAAGCCACAGCTAATGTTAGGTTTTAAGCTGAAATACCAGCTTGCCTTTATGTTTGGGAGAAAGGCAAGGACGCTTACTTGTAACACTACTTAGCCTCATTTCAGAGACTATAACCAGAGCGATATGCCACAGAAAATACTTTAAAAGAACAAAGATTGGAAAGGGAGAAATAAAATAGTATCATTTGAAGATGACAAAGTAACACACATAAAAACTTCCCCTTACCTGCTCCTCTCTTACACTTGTCTTTAGGACACCATTTCCATTAAAGCATCATCAAGTGGGCACTCTTTCTCTTCCACGTCACAATGTCTATCTTAAAATCTGCAGGCTGGATGAGTGTCTTCTTTGCTTCTCAATGCCACTTCCAAGTCATCTTATTTTCTTCTTTTCACAATAAAAATCTCTGAAGGACGTACCATCAGATTTTCTATTACCATCCTTGGTTGCCACCATTTATCAACAAACAATTGTGTCTGTTAACTGATGACTCCAGTCCTCATTCCTTTTCTTAAAAAAATTCTTTATTTATTTTTTATTTTATTTATTTATTATTATTATTTTTTGAGAGAGACAGAGTGTGAGAGGCGGAGGGGCAGAGAGAGCGAGACCCAGAATCCGAAGCAGGATCCAGGCTCTGAACTGTCAGCACAGAGCCCGACGCGGGGCTCTAACTCAGGGACTGTGAGATCATGACCTGAGCTGAAGTCAGACACAACTGACAGAGCCACCCAGGCGCCCCTCCAGTCATCATTCTTAAAAACTTCACGGTCCATCGTACTGTCGTGTCTACCAAGGTCTCTTGTTCCTCCCATATCCATAGCTCTAAGGTGAAGATCATTGGACATTCCTGGGAAGCTGTCAGAAAAGCAAATCTTCAGCCTCCACCTTAGTCTTGAGCCAGAAATTTTTCGAGGATGGTTCTCACAATCTGCATATGAACAAACCCTTCATAAAGTTCAGATGCTCACCAACATCTGAGAAAGACTAATGTGTGCGTCTCACTCTACACCCTACCTCAGGTATCCACTGGCATATGCTCTTCTCTTCAAACTGCCATCTCTAATGGCTTCTCTGTCTCTGACACTGAGCCTCAGCCCCTCACCACACTCTGACTAGAGCCTCTAAGCTTCCAGATCACTCCATTCCTCTGAGTCCAGAATTTTTGCAGCCTCACTGGGACCTCTAGCCCATCAATCCCACCACTTTGTCGGTATCTGTCATCCTTGGTGGTCATTAAAACTCCTTCACAAGTTTCTGATAATTCTGATTATTCTTCTTTCCCAGCCATGCCACAACTGCTCCTTCACAGCCTCCTGAAATTGGGCAAGGCCTTGTGATTTGCTTTGCCAACGAAATCTAAGTGGAAGTGACGTGTGAATTTTACGCTGGAGTGAGTCGCTGACCCTCCCTCTTTCCTGTTGCCTTGATTCTGGGGGCCAGTGCCGAGATGGAATCTTCTTAAGCCCAGTCCCTTGAAGGATCACAACAGAGGCCATATCTATCCTGCATGAGAAATAAAGTTTTGCTGTGATATAGGCCATTGAGATTTGGGGCTTCTTCCTTATTCCAGGGTAACTTAGCCCCATCTGAATGGATACAGCATCCGACCATGTACAATTTCCCTGACCTGGACCATGACCATCCTCTAGAAAACAGATTTCATTCTCTTGAGCATTGCCGACTTATCAGTCTTTCCTAGAAACCCCACCCATCTCCCTAAACCTGCTGTATTAGACAGGATTTTCCAGAGAAAATGAACCGATAAGAAGTGTACAAAGATAGAATTATTTTGAAAACTTGGCTCATGTGACTTTGGAGGCTGTCGAGTTCAAAATCTCCAAGGCAGAACCCTCCCAGGGTAGAAATCTCCAGGCTGGATACTCAAGGAAGAGTGGCATTTTGAGTCCAAAGGTAGTCTCTTGACAAAATTTCCTTTTCTTCCAAGAAAGTCAGCCTTTCTTCTCTTAAACTCCTTAACTCATTTTATGAGGCCTGGTAACATTATGGAGGATTACCTGCTGTATTGAAGGTCTACTGATTTAAATTTAATCTCATCTAAAAAAATACTTTCGCTGGGGCACCTGGGTGGCTCAGTGGGTTAAGTCTCCAACTCTTGGTTTCAGCTCAGGATCTCATGGTCCTGAGATCCAGCCCCATCTCAGTCTCCACACTGGGCATAGAGCCTGCTTGGGATTCTCTTCTCTCTACCTCTTCCCCACTGTCTGTCTATTTCTGCCATTCTCTCTCTCTAAAAAATAAAAATTAAAAAAAACACACCTTCACAGAAACATCTAGAATAATGTTTGGTCAAAACTCTGGGTACTGTGGCCTAGCCAGGTTGACATAAAACTAATCATCATGCCTGATTATACCCACTGTCCACTTATTCTGCATCTGCTCTCAATATGCTGATTGCGGCTGTCGGCTCTTACAAAACAGGGCTGAGTGGACGCATTTCAATGAGTGACCACACATCTGAAACAGGCATTAATCTGACTGGACAATCTTACCATTTCCAAGTACATTTACCATTCCAGCTCTAGAGATGAGGGTTTAACAGCTTCTCTCTCCTCAAATATCCACCCCTCCTCCAGCCATACTTTATACTGGTGACTTCACCTTACATTTCTTTTCTTTCTTTTTTTTTTTTTTTTTTTTTTAGTTTATTTATTTAGTTTGAAAGAGACAGAGATAGCGCGAGCAGGGGAGGGACAGAGAGAGAGGGAGAATCCTAACCAGGCTCTGCACTGCCAATGCACAGCCAGACTGGGGGTTCGAACTCATGAAACTGCCGAGTTCATGACCTGAGCTGAAAAGGAGAGTCAGACGCTTAACCGGCTGAGCCCTCCAGGTGCCCCCTCACCTTACATTTCAAAGAAGATAGATGCTATCAGATATAAACTCTCCATCTTCACATGCCCAGTGACCCTGGCCTGCCTATGTCCCATCCACAGTCACTGCTGGGTCCCTCCCTTGATGGATGTCTCATCCCTAGGACAAACCCCTCTTCTTGTTCTCCCTGCCCCCTGAGCTCCCTCTTTCTCAAGGGCTGTTTATTCTAGAGTCCCAAATTCTATTCGATACCTTCGGGTTCCTCTTCTCTCCTCCATCATTCTCATAAGTCTGTAAATTTGCCTTTAGCTATTCGTGCAAAATAAAATTTCCCATGCACCCACCTACTCCCCAGCTGCTTGCCCTTTCTCTGTAGAAGGTCACAGCGACACCCGTTCTCAGAGTCCTCATGGTGTAACTACCGCTGTCCCTCCTCCCTCATTCACCTGTCCCCTACTCAGCTGGGCCCCCCAGACCTTCCTAGCTAAGTACCTTAGTCCCAACACTTTCTATTGTTCACTGCATGTTTCCTTTGCAGAGAACTTATAACGTAAAGGCATATCTACTTGCTTAGTCTCGTGCATGTTTATCACCTCTCTCGCCCACTCTCGTGCATGTTTATCACCTCTCTCGCCCACTAGAACATAAACGAATTGAGGGCAGGTCCTCAGGACATATCCCTAACCTCTGCCCGCCTATCACCATCTGAATATCACACAGTTTAATGGCCACTCTTTCCAAGCAAACAGCAGCCCGCTGGAATCCCTACCTAGAAGCAAAATGGGGCTATATATCTACATCTACATATAAAGGAATGTCAGAGCCTGCAGAACTGCAGTTCTGGCTAAAAACAGCCCTTAACGATTTACATAACAAAGCAGGGCACTTAACTTCTCAGTCTAACACACCTGCATTCTCAGATTTGCCTGGGAAGACTGGGGAGGGTATTTGCTTAATATTCTTCACCACGTAGGGCATTGCTTCTAAGCCCTAGAACCGCCTAAATCAAGTCTCCTCCTCCAGCCTCCAGCTCTCAGCGAGGAAAAGCTGTCTGTAGCTTTGAAAAGAGATCATTTTTTTTTTTGCTCTGTCTTTGTATCCCTGTTGTTGGTTGGGTTTTTTGTGTTTGGCTACCTCTACCCATCGAGTTAAAAAAAAAAAAAGCATAGAGGGGGAAACAATTCATCCTGGTTCTAGGCATGGTAACCTAAAGCTAAATATTCCACACGTTTATGTTGCTTCCTCAGGATAATATTGCAGACACGGGTCTGCAGAGTTCACGGCCATGAAAGATTTTAAAGGTTTTGAATAGGAATGCCAAACTGCCCTCCGGGAAAGCCGGAACGCTGTATCTTCACCCAAGCAGGGACAGAGCGCCTAGCACCCCATGGCCTTGACTGAAACTCACATTACTCTTCTCCCGCTTTCCACTTTGAACACCAGGATGCTCTTCCCTCCGCAGGGGAGGGGCCGAGTTGGCTGGTGCTGGTTCCCAGTTACCACAGGTGCTAAAACCCTCCCCAACACCCGGATCACTCCACTGGCCTGCATTTGGAGGAGGGCAGCCCAAATCGCCGCTCACCCTTCCTCCCCAAGGCTCCTGGTGCCTTGGGACACCAACTCTAGCTCCCTTCAGGGAACAAAAGAAGTTGGAAGGCAGGCTCTGCATCCCCGGGGTGCGGGGTGGGGCTCCCAGATCCCTTGCCCTCTCCCCTTGTCATACCCCACCCTACCAGCTGCTCCTGCAACAATGGACACGTTTTCAGCTCTCTTGGGCCGGGTACCCTATCAAAGAGAGCTCGAGGGTCTCACGTGGAGCTGCTAGAGAATCTTAGTGGCTTCTTGCAAAGTACACCACGCAGGGACCTGTGTTGCATTCTCATGGATGACGGCCTCTGCCAGACCCTGGGAAATGGAGCTGCATGCAGGGCTCCACTGAGCTGTGGACACGTTCCGTGGCACACAGATTTTCTTCCTTTATTCCCCTCACAGCGCTAGGACTGTTTTGAAGAAGTTGGTGGATCGCTCAAGGCATTTGCAGCCAGAATTTACAGGGCTGAGTAATGTGGACATCGGCTGCTGGGCGAGGAAGATGGTGGGGCCGTGGGCATCTAATGAATGGACGTGGCCTTGTTGCCATCAGGTGGTTAGTGAGCCTGTGACCCCCGTGAAGCACAGTGCACACCAGAGTCTCCGCTGGCGCTTCTCCAAGCATTGGTGGGTAGTGCCCTCAGCAGTATCATTAAATAAATGGCAGTACCCACACTGCAGATGAAGAGACTGAGACCCAGAAGCGAAGACCACCTGATCTAAATCAGTGCCATTTATGATGTAATTCAAGGGTTACCAGCTGAGGAGTTTGTGGGACATGCAGAGCCCCTGATGGAGATTCAGAATCCAGCCTTTAACAGGATCCCGGGGGAAATTCATGAGCACAGTAGAGTTTGCAAAACAATAATTTAAAAAAAAAATCTTTTTTAATGTCTTTATTTTAAGAGAGAGAGAGAGAGACAGAGACAGAGAGTAAGTGGGGGAGAGTCAGAGAGAGAGGGAGACACAGAATCTGAAGCAGACTCTGGACTCTGAGCTCTCAGCACAGAGCCTGATGCGGGGCTCGAACAAATGAACTGTGAGATCATGACCTGAGTTGAAGTCCGACGTGTCACCGGCTGAGCCACCCAGGTGCCCATGCAAAACAATATTTAGTCACACAGCTACTCAGGCAAGCACCTAGAATTTGGACCCCGGTCTCAAGAATGCGCAAAGCTTGGCTATCTTTCTCTTAGATAGGGCTGTTTTTCCTACAGTTTAAAAACAGAAAGAAATTCTCCAGCTTCTAGCAGGGAGCTGTTATTGTGTGACTGTATGACCTTTATCTTGCTGGTGTGTGTGCGTGTGTGGATGGGTTATTCCCTGTCTATCAGTGTAGGAATTCAGCTACGATGTAGCAATATCTCTGCTGTAATGGGGTACAAAAATAAAGGCATTCTCAGGAATAGAGAACGCCTGTTACATGCTCATCTGTGACACTAAAGGATTATTTACCTATCATTAAGATATGAATGGTTTATCTGGTACTATTTTGCGTCTAGCAGAAATTGTATTAAACGTGCAGACTATTACGCCGGCCATCCACCGAGTTGCGTTCCAATCTTATGTAATATAACACAAATGATGAAAAATACATCCAAGGCAATTTGTCATGCAATCTCCTACACTCACTCCCGTGCGCTTACTTAGCTTTGGTGGAAGGAATTGAATCCAGAAAGCCGTGTACCGCCTGGGTCCTCTTCAGTGCCTGTGCCCAGCTTCATGTAGTTATTGCAGCACAAAGTTAGGGTGAATATTTGGAAAGCCTTTATTGTGCATAAAACATAATTTTCTCTGTGATGGCATCCTCACCCATATTTTCTGCAAGGCATCCTGGACACCAAGTCCTTCTACATCTCCCTGTATAATTGCTTCCTCTACCTTTCAAACATCTCCCATCCCCCCTCCTTCTTCTGCATGGCCACACTCCAGTTTTGCAAGGTTTAATAGAGATATTCCCACTATGAATTCTGCCCTGTCTTTTTGTCTGCCTGTTTTATTTATTTTCGACTTTTAATGCATTAGTGTTCACTTACAGAAACACCAGAAAGCAATCTCTCTTCTTTAATAATGAATACACTCAGCGAGGCAATGGGGGCACCTTATTCTCCATATATTCTAGTAACTAAGAAAGAAGGAAGGAGATAAATGTCCTTTTATTGAAAACTTACTAGGTGCCTTAGTAATACACACACACACACACACACACACACACACCCCTCACACCCATACACAAAAACATGCACATAGACACACATATATACACATTATAGACACACAGACACATATAGACAAACATCTCACACACAGGCACACATGCACACGCACTCCTATAATGTTACTGTGCCCAGAAACAACACTCTGATGTGGGTATGAAGAAATCTGTTGGGGGTGCCTGCGTGGCTCAGTGGGTTAAATGTCTGACCCTTGGTTTCAGCTCAAGTCGTGATCTCACAGTTTCATGAGTTCGAAGCCCCACATCAGAATCTGCACTGACAGTATGGAGTCTGCTTGGGATTCTCTCTCTCTTCCTCTCTCTCTATCCCTCCCCAGTTCCCGCTGTCTCTGTCTCTCTCAAAATATATAAATCAGCTTGAAAAAAAAAGACTCATGTTTGCAGTTAAGGAGACTGATGCTTACATTTCACTAGTAAACCACAAGTTAAAATCCTCTCGTATTTTATGTTTTCATCAATCGCCCTAAGAAAATTCATGTTCCTCTCTCCGTACGGAGAGGGAATGTTCCTTACCGAAGCCAATCCTTGTGAGCATGTATTTATTTATTTGTTCACTTTGGCCAGTCTCACTCCCTTAGCTGTTGACTTTTTTTCATCTCACACCAAGATGTAACTAAATCATGGATTCGTGACCATTTCTATTCTTTATGAATACAAATGGTCTCAAGACTTTTCAGATGCTCATATTGAAAAAAAAAGAAGAAGAAGAGGGTGTGGGTGTGAAATTATATCCAGAGCATATCATTTTGAATTTGACTTATTGCAATGGTCCTCTTGCCGGTACGATTTCTTATTGATTATGAAATTATAGAGTGTTGTTGGCTACTAGGGAATTTTAAGCATGCGAGGATGACGAGAAGCACTTGAACAAACTCTCCCCGCGAGCAGGTGGAGACAAGTGTTTACATGATGAACTCTTGCGATATGAAGCAACAGGGTTTTCATTCCTGCATCAGGAGGAAAATCGATGGGCCATTAACACCAGGAGGCAAGCTTGGAGCTGCTATGCCACCTACTCGAGGGAAGGAAATGTCACTTGTGGACCAGAATTTCTAAGGATCCTGGCTGGTGCAACACTGGGAACAGTGTGCTAGGAAACGTATGGCGACTCAGGCTCCTGGGGAAAGAAACAGTCTTGATTTGTAGAATATGCTGATTTCTGCAGTGTAAACACCTCCGCCGTGGTCGATGTCACGCCATTGGTGGGAGGTCACTGAGGCAGATTTGGGACGAGGCGTGCCCAAGTGGCCCCCACGAGCGGCTGTCTAGTGGCCACCACTGGTTTGGGGCATCTTTCCTGCACTTCACCAGGTAGCATCTTGTGTTAGTTTGAGTCTTCCTCGAAGTAGACACCGAAAGTGAGTCTGCACTGGAAGTGATTGATCAGGGGACACAGCTGTGAGCGACAAAGCAGGGAGGAGCAGGACTGGGAGAGGGGGTCCTTCAGACTGAGCTGAGGGTAGAGCACCTGTCAGCTGCGACAGGTGAAGAAGGAGGGTGGGTTTGGAAAACCTTGCTTCAGGCTCTGTGCTTACAGTTTGGAGCCTACAGCCTGCTTTGGATTCTGTCTCTCTCTCCCTCCCTGTCCCCCCCAGCTTGTGCTCTCTCTCTCTGTCTCTCTTTCTCAAAAAATGAAAAATAAAACATGAAAAACAATGTAAAATCATAAAATTAAAGTTGCTGAGCATTTAAAATAACAGAAAATATGAAACACTTATATGTAGCTCAGATGGTAAGAAACTGGTTTGGTAGTCAGATCTTGTCTTATAAACATGGAAGGAGAAGTTTTTAAAATGTTTATTTATTTATTTTTAGAGAAAGAGAGAGACAGAACAGGGAGGGGAGAGAGAGATAGAGGGAGAGAGAACCCCAAACAGGCTCCACACCATGCACAGAGCCCGATGAAGGGCTCGAACTCACAAACTGTGAGATCATGACCTGAGCTGAAACCAAGAGTCAGGCACTTAACCAAATGAGCCTCCCAGATGCCCCAGGAGAAGCTACTTTACTTCCCTAATTGCAATTTCTTCATGGACAAAGTGCATGTGATAGTAAAGTGTTGATTGGGATTTGGGTTTTGATTCTAATCTATTTTCCTTCTGACTATAACTAGGTGACAGGGGACAACTGTCTGCTAGTCAACCACTGTCTGTGACAACAAAGTCATGCTCATAATCTTCTGTTCTCTGGATGCACTCAGTTCATCCGGATTAAGCAACAGATTCCTAAAACCCGCATGTTTTTCTGGGACCTTGTTGCCTTGAGAGACTCACAATCCTACCATGAATCAAGCAGGTGTAAAGTTTAGAAGGATTGGTTAGGAAGTTAAGGTCATGTTCCTTGAAGCCAGACTCAGCCGACTTCCTGAGGTTTAGTGTGCCCCTCTGTTAAACGACCACACCACCTCCAAATTGGTTCCTTGGGAAGAATGAGAAGAAATCACAGTGTATGACAACAGGGATGTCTTTTGCTTATGCTAATACAATTACTCCAATTCTCTGCTGAGGATGCAATACGGAAAGAACACTGGCATGCTTTATACCAAGATGTTCTTTACAGGATTACGAATTATTGGTGGGCGGGGGTGGAGGGAGTGGAGAAAGCACTCAGGGACACTTAAGTTGTTCAATAATAAAATAAATATAATTAATTTATCAATGGTTTCTCAATACTGGTGGTCTATCAGATCCTGTGGGAACTTAAAAATTACCAAGGACTGTGTTCATTCTTGGAGTTCCTGAATGGGTGGAGCCCAGTGACAAGAGACTTGCAAAAGCTACCCTTCTCTTCTCAATGTGTAATGTCCCAAATATGACAGAATGCTTTAACATCATGAAAATGCCTGGGTGGCTCAGTTGATTAAGAGTCCGACTTAGGCTCAGGTCATGATCTCATGGTTTGTGGCTTTGAGCCTCGCGACCAGTTCTGTGCTAACAGCTTGGAGCCTAGAGCCTGCTTTGGATTCTGTCTGTCTGTCTGTCTGTCTCTCTCTCTCTGTCTCTCTCTCTCTCTGCCGCTCCCCTGCTTGTGCTCTATCTCTCTCTCTGTCTCTCTCTCTCTCAAAAAATATAAACATTAAAAAATAAAAAAATAAAATAAAACATTAAAAAATAAAATAAAATCATAACAATAAGGTTGCTGAGCATTTCAAATAACAGAAAATGTGAAACACTTATACGTAGCCCAGATGGTAAGAAACACCAATGATGTGAAAATGTATGCAGAGGGGAAGAGATAGGAGGGAGATATAATACAGGGGAATATGTTGTTTCTGAGTGGTAAGGTTTTTTTTTTTTTCCTTTTTTCCTTTCCAAGAGAAAAGTTAGCTTTATTTAAATAGTTTTATTTGAATACAGTTGACACATTCTTTTTCCATATGTTTTCTTTTTTAATTTTTTTTAATGTTTTATTTATTTCTAGGAGAGAGAGAGAGAGAGACAGCGTGAGCAGGGGAGGGTCAGAGAGAGAGGGAGTCACAGACTGAAACAGGCTCCAGGCTCTGAGCTGGCAGTCAGCACAGAGCCCGACGCGGGGCTCGAACCCACGAACCGCGAGATCATGACCTAAGCAAAAGTCGGATGCTTAACCGACTAAGCCACCCAGGTGCCCCTCCATATGTTTTCTTAAATCAACTCTCCCTTCAATACGGGGCTCGAACTCATGACCCCAAGATCAAGAGTCCCATGTTCTACCAACTGAGCCAGGCAGGTGGCCCTAATTGACACATTCTTGATGTTTTCTTTCTCTACTTATTTTTTCAGAACTTTGAAAACTTCCTCCCGTGAGTGTGCATGACTGTCACAATGATTATAAGGAAAATGTGCGCCCAGAGTAATGGTCCGCTGTAGGCAGACAACTCCACACCATACAAAAACAACCCCAGTCACGGTGAACAGCCACTTGCCCACATCTGACAGGGACTCCAGAATAAAGACTATGCCTTTTTTGTGTGTTTTGTTTTGTTATTAAATCCCCCACTCCTAGTACAGAGTGTGGCATATAGGTGGCACTTCGTAACTGTTTGTTACTTGAATAAAGCCATCCTTACCTGGCATTTAAATGGTATTTAAGCTGACGCGCGATCGTTTCAAAACACTCCAGACCTTATTTTGCAGGGCTGAGGGCTTGTAGCGGCGGGATTCTGATACACAGAGCCTGCTTACTCATTCTATTGGTTTGAGCGTGATTTTTAATGTGTCCATAAAGAGAGGGTTTCAAGTTCAATTGCAGCGTCATCTCCTTCACACGCACCCTTATTTCAGACCGCAGTTGCCTCCTGGTGGCTCAGCCTGGTTTTTATGACCCTTCCACACATAATAAAGCATCCAAACAACTTTTTCACGTCATCTTCAATGAATTCAGAGAATGCAACAGTTTGTGCCGTCTTCTGTGCACAGTTTATGGCTTCTGCTCTCCCTCTACAAGGCTGGAGCGAGTCAGGCGATAAATATCTGTCCTGTGATGCTGAGTGTGATAAACTGGATCCTTCCAAGACCCACTCGCCCCTCATAACTTACTCAGCCTGGAGAGAAAGCACTCCAGAACACCTTGGTTTTATTTTTCTCCTTAATTCTACCAAATTCCCCAACACCGAGGTCTCCTCCTCTCACCCCACAGGGTCAACTCCGGTGTGATTAAAACTTCCAGTAAGAACACACACACCTTTTGTCATAGAACGATTGTCAAAAATGGCTGCATGTCCTGATTAATATCTGTTTGAAGGAAGGCAAGTGGATTAAAACAGGTAGAACAGAATATAGAATTAACAGAAATGGGAAGGCGTCCTTAAAGAAGATACAGGATCTGGTTTCTAAAGCTAAGAGTGCCACTCAAAATGTCGTGCCGTGAAGTCTCAGAACATTCCCGGACTTGGTATTTTCTTCATCTCATCTCCTGTCCCCAGAGGGAAGTGTATAGGTAGATGTGTTCACCTTCAGCTTTATGTCACTCTTCTAACCATGAACGGCACATGGGCCATCCACTTATTTTGTTTGCTTATTTAGCCAGTTTGTTGGGTGCATCTCAGGCAGGAGACACCAGAATGGCATCACCTTAAGACCCAGATACCTGGGGGCTCAGCATCAGGCCTTGTGCTTCAGGGGGCCCTCCTGAACCCTCCTACAGCCTCAACCATCCCTTTAAGTTGAGGACTGCCTGGAGTCTAAGAGACGAGTCCATCCGGAACCCACTTGCCACCACACGACCAAGTTCCCAGGACTTCTTGCCTAAATCTGTGCACCTACTTCTGGCCCATGCAGGCCTCTTCCATGACTGCATCGTCCTGGGAAGATGGCGCCTCCATGGGCAGCTGTCCCTACCCCTGTGTGCCCTAGTCATGTAGCAGGCTCACGTGCTAGGGAGTCAGGGTGCGCTGATTTCACACTGTACTCTGCCTCTGCCCCATGTACATCAGCATGGCCCTAACTTAGGGGGCATGTTGTTGCACAAGCCCCCTCCCATAATGAGTGCATGCTCTCACAAGAAAGGGACAGAGCTATGAATTATATAGATTAAAATACACAATATGATGCTGGGTAGTGAAGAGTGTAAAAGACTTGATTTAGATAAAATAAAGAACTTGGAATGACTGTACCATCACTGAATTTTCCTTTACACACACACACACACACACACACACACACGCATGCACACATGCACACATGCACGCACGCAAGCACAGACACTTCTTTTATTAAGGTATTTGTTCCTGGGTAAAAGAAAAGAATGTCCCTTGGGGGAAACCCCACAGACCTGTAAAGACAAAAATTGAAGAGACATAATCCCATCACTCAGATGCATCCACTCTTGGTAGATATACACTAATTATGCTGACTTTTTTATTTTTTATTTTTTTAAATATTTTTTAAAATTTATTTCTAGGAGAGAGAGAGAGAGACAGCATGAGCAGGGGAGGGTCAGAGAGAGAGGGAGACACAGACTCTGAAATAGGCTCCAGGCTTTGAGCTGGCAGTCAGCACAGAGCCCGACGCGGGGCTCAAACCCACAAACCGCGAGATCACGACCTAAGCGAAAGTCGGATGCCTAACCGACTAAGCCACCCAGGCGCCCCATGCTGACTTTTTTTTAAAGTTTATTAATTTATTTTGAGAAGCATAGAGATAGCATGAGCTGGGGGAGGGGCAGAGAGAGAGAGAGGAAAAGAGAGAAAATTCCAAGCAGGCTCTGCATTGGCAGTGCAGCGCCCAATACGGGGCTCAAACTCAGAAAACCATGAGCTCATCACCTGAGCCGAAATCAACAGACACTCAACTGGCTGAGCCACCCAGGAGCCCCAATTATGCTGCCTTTTAAAAAATTTTACTACCAACTCTCAGTGCACACGGCCACATGGGACAAATTGTGTTTCCACCTTCTCGGGCAGGACTCTTAGACCAATTCTGCAGATGAGCTGGCTGAGGCTCGTGGAGGGCATGTAGGCTGCCTGAGCTCACTTAGCGGCTCCGTGGCAGAGCTGGGACCTCAATCCACATCATTAGAATCCAGCTCATGGATTTATCTGTCAGACTAATGTTCAGGTTTGACCTAACCTCCACATGAAATAGCTGGCTATGGGCATATGTATAGATGTAGATATGGATGTGGATATGATACACACAGAACTGGCTTCTCACAACACCAAGTAAATGGAAAGAACTATTACTACTAAGCAGATTCTGGGAAATTTCTCCAAATCCAGATTTATCCAGAACAGGTGATGATATAGCTGTATCCAGTTAAAGGTATACTCAAATAAATCCATAATGTACTTGCATACAGAGGTAAAAACAGCTTCCTACCCCCATCTTTTTCTCTTCTATTGGGGGTGGGCTTCCTGCAGATAGGAAGGGGTTTACGATTCACACTCCAGAGTCTCAGGACAGCGCAAGGTAGGGAAATGCTTGTTAGGCAGAGACCTCATCTTCTTGACAGCACCCCAAGCTCCTGAGGCTGGAGGGGACCCCAGTCCCTCCGTGGGCTCCCTCCTGGGGCAGCCAGACATCACCTAATGCGGGGACTGTACTGCCATCCTCTGCTTCTCATTTTTTGTATGCAACGCTTAGAAGAAGTTTTCCCTTCACAGTCTGTCTCGGATGTCTTATTCTTTACACGGAAAGCAGGAGAGAGTTTAATAAAACTTGCAAAAGGAACACTTTACTGTGTAAAAAACAGGGCTGCAAAGCTCAAGAAAGCAGAGTTGTGTGTTGCGTGCTGTATGTGGTTGCAGCTGATACAGAACTTGATGTTTCTGTTGTGCCAGAGAATCAGGGAAGCAGGTTACAAGCATGAATGTGAACTTGACGGAGATCTTTCTACCAGTGTCTTGACTTCCCAGTTCTGGCAGCCTCGCTGCAAGCACCCGGCAGTGTTAACCTGCTCTATTGTTGAAGTGCCACATTGGCCCTCGTACACAATCCAGCATCCACCCCACAGACTGCCTCCCTGAAAGAGAATAGCACCTTTCCACACGGCTTCAATATTCACAGAAGAAAATTAAAGTCACTTAGCACTGGTTGCCAACCGGCATTTATAATCCCAAACACTCTCAATAGCCACCCACCTGGAAGGTGGCTCAAAGTGGGGAAGACAATTGAATAAAATATTGATCGATGTGTATTTATATCTCTACTTTTATAACACTTTAACAGATCAGAAATCAACTGGAGTTTTTCAAAAAGCACTCAAATTAAGGTCTTATTTTGAATATCGTGTTAAAGACAGGGAGAAAAGGCTCTCAACAACCCTTCTTTCCTTCTGGGGGTGGGCTCCCTGCAGACAGGGAGGGGTCTTTAATTCATACCCCAGAGTTCAAGGATAAGGCAGGCACTGCTTTTAAACCTGTGGGCCCGGTGTGGAAGAAGGAAACGGTATCCTGTTTCCAGAAGCTATGTTTCTCCTCTAGTCATGTGGATCTAGCCAATTGTGCATGGAGTCACCACTGAGATCTGAAGCTCTTCTTCCTGAACTGAGCTTACCATCCACACTAGTATGATTCTCTCTTCTGGCACCTTGGTTAACATGGCTTCACTCTGCCGGGAAGTCTTCTCCAGGCAAATGGCTTGGTGTCTTTGTTCACTGCAGAGGCTTCCTGAAATAACATCGACTTTTCTCCAAAGTCAAACGGCCTCAGACATTTGGGTGTCCTAACATTATTCTGATTTCTTGGTTCAGAAATTCCCACTTTGTTTTTTCCATCCCTTCAGGACTGTTGCCTTGTGATCCTTACCCAGCCCCACCGAATCCACCCCCCCACACACCAGAAGGCCTATTTAACCCAAATTGCCAATCCTGAATAAACTGCAATGTTGCCTCCTGCACCCCCAGCTCGGAGGCACGGTGAGTTCTTTCTAGGTTCCCCAGGGCTTTAGTAAGCAATATGCTCAGTATTTTCTTATAACAGGTTGTGTTGGTGATATTTAGGGAGTCAACATTCAATAAGATAAAGGTCCCAAATAATAGGGTTGACGTGCATGTGGCAGCTGATATGCAAGACTTTTCAGGCTTTAGGGGCACCTGGGGGGCTCAGTCGATTAAGTGTCCGACTTCCATTCAGGTCATGAGCTCACGGTTCATGAGTTTGAGCTCCACGTCAGATTCTTAAGTGAGAGTGCAAACCTGCCTGAGATTCCCTCTCTCTCTCTGAAAATAAATAAATAAACAACAAAAAAAGACTTTTCAGCGTGCCTGGGTGGCTCAGTCAGTTAAGGCTCTGACTTCGGCTCAGGTCATGATCTCGCAGTCCATGAGTTCAAGCCCCGCGTCGGGCTCTGTGCTGACAGCTCAGAGCATGGAGCCTGCTTCCGATTCTGTGTCCCTCTCTCTGCTCCTCCCCCACTCACACTGTCTCTATCTAACACTATCTCAAAAATAAATAAACATTAAAAAAATAAAAGACCTTTCAAGTTTTCAACACAGAGAACCATTGCCATTGTTCTTTGGAGCACAGTCTCAAAGGAGGGGGATGGTGGTAGAGAGGAAGGATGTCCTTTACTTATAGCTCCTTTATTTAAATACATTGATTTAAAATACATGGATTTCATGTCTGAAATTAACATGGATCTAAGATACAAGCAAGTTACACTAACTGTTCACATTTCTCCTATTCTGGTTAATTTACTTCGTTGCAAAGTCAAAACGAATGTGCCTCCTTTCCCAAGAGACATTTCTATTTAGAAAGTTGCTTCTTTTAGCCCTAGGTCCTTGAACCATTGTATGTAATAAGCTCTTAATTTTACAATTTGGTTTTACAAATTACATAAGCTACAGAGATTTATGTTTTATAGTTTAATATGAATTTTTAGAAAAATAAAGAAGTCATGGAGTAAGCCACAAGAGAATTGAGCTCTTTCGTGGAAATGATCATTTATAAATGGAAAAATCATTCAATGATAGCTTTAAGAAGTGATGATTTATTGGAGCGCCTGGGTGGCTCAGTCGGTTGAGCGTCCGGCTTCAGCTCAGGTCATGATCTCATGGTTTGTGGGTTCGAGCCGCCCCACATTGGACTCTGTGCTGACAGCTCAGAGCCTGGAACCTGCTTTGGATTCTGTGTCTCCCTCTCTCTCTGACCCTCCCCTGTTCATGCTGTCTCTCTCTCTCTCTCCCTCAGAAATAAATAAAACATAAAAAAAAATAAAGAAAAATAAATAAAGTAGACATAAACTGTGCTCTCAAATCATGGTTAAGAAACATGAACAATAAAGTATATGAAAGCGGCCATGGACAGGGCAACAGGAGAGGAGTTTCCTGAGAATTTTAGGGTTTATTTATTTATTTTTTGATGTTTATTTATTTTTGAGACAGAGAGAGACAGAGTGCGAGCAAGGGAGGGCCAGACACAGAGGGAGATGCAGAATCTGAAACAGGCTCCAAGCTCTGAGCTGTGAGCACTGAACCCAATGCAGGGCACCGCGAGATCATGACCTGAGCCAAAGTCGGACGCTTAACCGACTGAGCCACCCAGGCGCCCCAGAGTTTTAGGGTTTAGAACCAGGGATATTCAAAGCTGAAGGAGGTCATTCCTAACTTCCTTTTGTGGGAAGAAGGTGAGGAAACAAGAGGGAGGCATTCTATTCAACAAGACCCCTGGAGAAGGTGACATTTCTCTTGGTCCTTGAAGTATGGATCCAATATAATCATGTAGACTTGGCCCTGGGGGCTTGAGGCCCTAAGCTAACAAAGGTAAGGAGAAGGGACCTGGCCGGATGTGTGTGGGCAGACAGGCAGCATGTATCAACAGAGTATCAGCACAAGATGAATGAGGGTAGAAAGACAGAGGTGCCGTCCCCTACGCAGACTTTGAAGTAAGTCAGTGGGATGTGGAGGCACATCTTTCCACTCATTCATCTTACCAGTGTATCTCCGTGCTCCCTGTGTGTCAGTCCTGTTCAAAGTGTGGGGATCCAGGACACCTGGGTGGCTTGGGCAGTTAAGCGTCCAACTCTTGCTTTCGGGTCAAGTCATGATCTTACAGTTCGTGAGTTCGAGCCCCGTGTCAGGCTCTGCACTGACAGCATGGAGCCTGCTTGGGATTCTCTCACAGATGGGGACACGCTCTCTGCCTTTCTGCTCTCTCTCTGTCAAAATAAACAAATAAACTTAAAAAAATAAAGTGTGGAGGTTCCAATGTCATAAGAGATAAATATAATCTTTACTTTTGGGAAGCTCCCAGTCTAATTGGGGAAACCTCCATTAAAGAAATAAGTGTATAGGTAATCGGTTAGGGTTTTTAAAGTGGAAGGCACAGTGAAAGGGAATAACAAATTCAATGGAGACAGAGTATCCTGAGGGGTTGGTCCAATGGAACATTCTGCAAAGATAGAAATCGTCTGTCTACAGTGTGTGCTCCAATAACCACCAGCTACCCAGGGCTTTTGAGCACTTGAAATGTAGCCCGTAAGACTGAGCATCTGTATTTTTAATATTATTTCATTTTAACTAATTTGAATTTAAGTAGCCACGTGTAGCTCCTGGCTATTGTATTTTCCTCCGGTTCCATGTGCGTGGAATTGGCAACAGAAATTCTTTTCAACCCTTAGCCAGTCCTCCACTCTGTACCCGCCCATGCAGACGTGAGTGCCTTCCACAAATGCTGTTGTAAGGTTTGGTTTGACATGTGTCAGTGGCAGGGCTAATACAGCAGACTGCTGTTGAGTTACAGGGCGACCTGAGTGCACAGTCAACGTTCCTGGAATGAATGAACATGGGGGAGACCGCACTAGTTCCTGGCAGGATTCGGGGGGTCACACTGGGTGGAGAAAGCAGGGAGGGCATAGAAGTGGGGGAACAGGGTGGGCAGGGATGGGGGCTGCTGAGGTAGGGCAGGTGGAGACAGCGTGCAGGGAGCCGTCCACAGGCTTCTCGAGCTTCTCGGAGTCTCACCGCAAAGGGAGCTTCAGCAGACCCCTGCCCAACCTTTCCGGATCCGCACAGGTGGCCTGGGCAAGCCAGGTACTGGAGAACAAGGAGAATCTTGAGTCTCAAAGCGAAGCTGAGTGGTCCTTCCCCTGCCACCGCCAGAACAGGTTGCCCCAGCTCCAGGAAGGCAGTGTCACTCAGAAACAAATCGCTATGTGCAGGCCACGGGTTGAGAGTCAAGTGCTTGTAACTGTCACAGTGGGACCACCCGACGGCGCTGGGAAGCAAATGTCCTCTTCCAACGGATGAGGAAAGTCTCCAGCCGTTTATGGGACCCGCCTAAGGCTCCCGACCGTGAATTGGAACCTGGCAGTCATGCTCAGCCACGTCTGACCCCAGCCCTCTGCGTGCCCTGATACCCGGGTCCCAGGCTGTGCCGGCGGACGGATGCCCGCTGAGGTCGCTGCTCACTGTCAAAATGACCACGGCTTACAGATGGGGACACTGAGGCTGCAGCCGGGGAGACAAAGCTGAGATTCCAATTTGGTGTTGCCTCCGGAGCCTACAGCGTCTTCGACCTCTGGGCTCTGCCTCATACAGCAGCGGGGACCCCAGAAGCACGACTTCTTTGGAGCTTTTGTTTTACCGACACTGGTCTGGCATGAAGTTGGTGCTGCATATCCTGCACTTGGAGACACATGGGTAGGAATTCCAGCTCTAGGGCAAACATGGCAGTCATAGTAATAATCATAAAATAAATATAATATAATGTAATGTAATCTAATGTAATGTAACGTAGCATAACCTAATACAATACAATATAATATAATACAATAAAATATAATTAATATAATATAACATAATATAATTAATTAATTACCATAACATAATATAATATAATTAATATAATATAATATAAATAATATAATATGTATAGCATTTGCCATTGTATATTTTGTCATATTATTTTTATATGCAATTATCTAATACTATCTATTACATTATTATATACATATGTACAATATATGTGTCCACATTTATTAGTATATATGATATAATATAGCTGCAGTATATTAATATATAATATAGCTTAACATAACAAAATAATATATTTACATCATATTAATAAAGATATATCATAAGATGATGTCATTCTATTGTATGAAATTACACAATATCATTATATTAACACATAATACACATATAATGACATATGATATAATATGTTATATTGTGCTAACGCTACACTATATTTTTATATTAATGGATGATGTAATGATAATTATCAACATTAGTAAATGAGCTCCTGGAAGCCCATGTACATTGTCTAGCATCAATTTTTCAGGAGGATCAAGGTCTGTATCAGAGTCATTCTGGGTGCTCAGACCCAGCACCCCCAACTGGCCCTGGTGCCGTGAGCCCCCTGCCTCCCCAGCCACGAGCCCCCCATGTGATCACAGGGGGAGTTCCGTCTAGATCACACCAGCCACTTGTGCCCCCCACATTGCTGGTGCTCACCGGTGCTTCCAGGTGGCTGTCATCCCTGAGTGAGTGGTTGTGGGGGCCCCTCAGTGTGCTGCTCTATATGAGGACAAGGGACTTTTTCTGCCAGGAGACCTACTGTCCCCTCCCAGGGCTGGGCAGGCTTGGAAGTCACCGGTGAAACGGATGGGATTTCAGAAAACGAAAATAGAACTAAAGCTCAATAAAGCAACGTGAAAGTTTGGATCCAGTTTCTGCACAAATGGTGATTAACTACATACTTTCAGTGGAATGTGGGTTTGGCAAGAGGTGAAAGGCACATGAATGAATTTGTCTGCATATTTGGGAAGTGCTTTTAACTCTCATTTTCTCTTAACTTTTTTCCCCCAACCACTTCCATGTACTTCCTCCCCTCTCTCTATTCATCCTGGTTGACAGGGAGATAGGGTGAGAGGGGCAGGGTGTGACTTAGTGCTCTTTGTGCACTTAGGTAAGATACTTTTAACTCCCTGAAGCTTGGTTTCCAATTCGGTAGATCTGGGTGGGGCACCCAAATTCCAGGGTGAGGCCCATGCTCTCACTCTGTGACCACACTGAATGCATCTGGAATGGGAAAGAGAAATGATTTCCTCGAAGTCCCACAGCAAGCTCAGATGGGGCAGAGATAAAACCCAAGAGAGGTGGATAAAATTACTATATGCAATTCTTCATGACCTTCTGGTACTTGGGTTATACGTACATGTCTTTGGCTGTGTGACTTTTCAAAACCACCTAGCAAGTGATATTTCCCTGCCCCACTGATATCTAGCTTGGCCATGTGATTTGTTTGGGCCAGTGGAGTATGGTGGAAGGAGAGTGAGCCCATTCTGAGCCAGCACTGTCTTTTGCTGGCATTCCTGGATTCCTGTCATTACTGATGAGCACAGTATGCACAACGTGGCTCCAGTCCAAAGAGGAGGAAGAAACACATGGTGCAAATGGGCTCTGGCTCTCAGTCTGGATGTAAGTCCGGCCAACCAATGTCCAGAATTAGAGCCATTTGGTCAAGATCAGCCTAGTCAGATGATTATTGTCAGCCACTGAATTTGGGGATCGTTTGTTATGCGATATTGATGCAGCATTTGCTGACTGATGCACGTGTATGTGTTAGCATTATGCTGCGAACATCTTTCAGTCCAGAAGGGCAAGGAAATGTATCATGTAGTAAGCATCTACCATGGTCCAGGACTGTGCTTGCAACCTTGTGTCTAAGAATGGCTTTGCTTCCATTACTTTACTATATGTCTCTCTAAACTCAGCACCCTTTTGAAAACTGGTTCCAGTTATTAGAGCTTTTGTGTGTATAGGCGCCACTCTTTGCGGACTTCCACCGATCTTCAAACTGACGCATCTTGGATGGCTCCCTCAGGTCTGTCTGGCAGGTGTCTCTGCTGTTAAGTTTAATAATTCTGGCTTGGAGGTCCCCAAAAAGTCTCTGGGTACAGTCTGTCTAGCTACGTGGTATCCACCATGGCTTTGTTTCAGCCCGACACATACTTGAAAAAAATTGAGAGAGAGAGAGAGAGAGAGTAAAGAAAACATAAAATCTGAACTTGCGGATATGGGTGATAGGCAACTTGTTTTGTTGTTACTCATTTTAGGCGAGAGGCAAGGGGGTGTCTTTTCTTCTTATGAATAGGCAGGATTGACATAAAAAAAAGTACTTTGAGAGCTGAACTCTTCCACTGAACACAAATGTGGAGAAATTCTGTATATCTTTAAATGTTTTATATGTCCCAGTCATATATAATTTATTATGTTGTGAAGCTGAGTCCTTCTTTGAATGAAAATTTTACTGTCAGAGCCTGGGGTACTTTAGTTTGATGATTTAAAACTCCCAATGCACTCATAGCAAATAGCACGTTTTTATGACAGTGTATTTGTCCAAGAGGTCAGCTTTCAGCACAGTGGGAAATGTCCCCCAGTAAAATTATTTCAAAGAGAAATATGTCTCCCAGCCTAATTCTTCTTGCAGAAAATGCAGGTGCAATTCCAGATAGCACTGGGTGTCCATCTTTCAGGAAGGCACCAGGCAGTGGGGCTGCTCATTCATCTTATGATTTGGGACCGAGGTTGCAGAGATGTTTGAATCTTGCCTTTGCCCTCAGTTGGCTGAGCCTCATCGTTTGGGGCCATAATATGAGGTTAATGATATCAACTTTCAGAGATTTATTTTTGAGGATTAAATGAGATGGTAGTTTGTCAGAATGCCCAGTCCACAACTACTGTTATACTACATTATTCTGCAGACCCCATTTTGAAATTAAACCAGCCCAGCAGTGAGATGTGACAACATATAATACAAAGAATGGGTCCAGCCAGCTATTAGGCAAAGAGTTATGACAATCCGGTCAGTACTGTGAGGATTGTGCAGCCACTGGCATGGATGGCAAGGGACAAGTAAGGAGATTTTAGTTACAAAGACTTGATGAGGAGAGTGGTGTGCATTGAGGAAGTACACTCTTGTGCCCTACCTTCGACCCTTTCCCTACCTCTGCACTGCTGCAAGCTCCAGGCAAGGAAAGGTAATGAGTTTTCATCTATCCATTCATCTAGGCAGCCAGTTATCTACTTAACTATGCACCCCTCAATCCATCCATCCATCCATCCATCCACCCACCCATCCATCCATCCATCCATCCATCCATCCATCCATCCATCCACCCATCCATCCATCCATCCATCCATCCATCTGTCCATCCATCCATCCATCCATCCATCCATCTGTCCATCTGTCCATCCATCCATCTATCCATTTGTCCATCCAGATGTTTATCTACCAATTTAATCTTTCCATTAGTCAATTTACAATCATTGAAAGAAACTCAGGACAGATACTAAGCTAGGTTCTGCATACACCAAGCTTAAGTCTGAACTGTGTCTTCTAGGTATTTAGAGATTAGCTAAGAGGAAAATAAGGTAAAACCGTATTTTCTAGGCAGTGAACTTCATGTTACAAGAGAAGAGACATGAAATGCTAAGTAAGCCAGGAGCAGGGACACCTTTCCAAGCTAGGCAAGTCTGGGAGGACATCCCAGGTAGCTGAGCTGAAGGTAGTTTGATCACCAAGAGGGTGACATGAGGAAGGCATTCCTAAGAGGGTACAAGAGACACAAGGCTTGGAGCAGAAGGCTCTTTCTGAGAATAGCCTGCTGGTGACAAAGTGCTACTGGCTGGGGAGCTTAAACAAAATGCATGTCTTCTCTCATAGTTCTGGAGGGCGAAAGTCCAAAGTCAAGTTGCCAGCAGCACTGGTTTCTGGGGACAGCTCTCTTCCTGGGTCAGAGATGGCTCCCTTCTCTCTGTGTGGTTCTCTCCCTTCTGTCTATGGTGGTTCCTCTGTGGCCTTGCGGAGAGATGACTCTCGTGTCTTTCTCTACTGAGAAGAACGCCTGTTCTATCAGTTCAAGACTTCACCCTATGACCTCATAGAACCTTAATTATCTCTTTCAAGCTTCAGCTCTGAGAACAGTCATAGTGAAGATTAAGGCTGCAACCTATGGATTTTGGAGGGATACAATTCAGCCCAGAACAAATGCTGACTTGGGCAGGTGCATGAGCAGAAGAGACGGAGGGCAGGCTGGAAGGTACGCGGGGACGTGATGCACTCAGGTGGGCCCTGGCTCCCACGTGCACACAAGGGCAGGTAGGTGCCCACCTCTGGCTGAAAAAAAAATCCACGAGACGACTCCAACCACTCTGGCATTTGTCTTCCATCGAGACCCCACCCCTACCAGAGAGAAAGCGCAATTGCGGGTCACAAAGTCATGCTTATGAAGGGTTTCAAAGTTTTGCCTCCCACGGCTTTCTCCCTGCACTGGGGCCTTGCAACTTCAGAAGCCTGTGGATTTGACTGGGGAGGGACTCTCTCAAAATCCAGATGTACCCTGATGGGTTTTGATTTAGGATCGCATTCCCTTCGAGATGAACCTGCATAAAAGCGGCCTCCAGAGGATGCGAAGTTCCTTTCGAAGATCTGTGGAAACGGATGAAAACCATGTGCCCGATTCCCGTGAAACTTGCAAGAAGGGGCACAGAGGCCCCCAGTTAAATGTCCGTGTGATCAGCATCCCCTGACTCTCAAGAAGTAGCGTGGGTGCCCTTTCGCCGCCAGAGCCGCCCTCCGCCCCCGTCTCTTGACTCGCTGCTGAACTTATTAAGTTGGTATCAAGTCAACGTGTCCCTTCTTGATAGTACACAAATTCTCCGAGTGCTGCAGAATTCCGCGTCTGTCCTCTTACCTGTCACTTCAGCTGCCTTTTAGTGATGTTAAAAGAAATCTTTACTGTCACTCATATCAGCCATTCACTTTGTTCCCCGCCAGTGACACTCTTGTTGTGTTCCTTCCGCAGCCACAACCGACTCCTGTGAATTAGCATTCGCCAAATTTATACGTGCTCATTAGTCTGAATAAATTTAAAAGCTGCTGCTCCTGAGTTTTAAAAATGTAACCAGGCTTTTCCTTGGATATAATTGAGGCATCTTTAGAAAAGTAAATTACTGTCTGACTCCCAAGTAGATATTTTATGAGTTTAGAGTCAAGCGGTCTCTTTGGGGCATTATCTGAGCTATAAATATCTGGGGGGCTGGGAGGCATAAACTAATAACACCCCCAACCAATTCCGCCTCCCCTATTTACTCTGCCCCCTTCTCTTCTCTCTCACACGTGGAGAAGATCACAATGGGCTACCCGTGTCGAATGGGGACACCCGTTATACTCTCTCCAGCTCTTTCAATAGGGGAGGAGCAGGAGAGAGCTTGAGTTTCTCAAACCTGCATCCATGAGCCAAACACTCTAGAACCATTGGGGGCTGCTTGTGTGAAAATATGCTTTCTTATGCCTTCCCTCACCCCCCCCAGCATCAGAAGCCTTGAGGCCCGGGCCTGAGAGTCTCCATGCATGAGAAGCATCACATCAGATTCTGATGATTAATAAATTTAAGGGGCGCCTGGGTGGCTCAGTCGGTTGAACATCTGACTCTTGATTTCGGCTCAGGTCATGACCCCAGGGTCTTGGGATCCAGACCCATGTCAGGCTCCATGCTGAGTGTGGGGCCTGCTTAGGATCCTCTCTCCCTCCTTCTCTCTGCACTTCTCCTCCCCTCAAAATAAATGAACAGACATGAAAAAATACATTTGAGACTTCCTTTGAAATGCATGCAACACAGACGATTGGAGCCATTTTAGCTCAGGAGATAATCCAGACTCCACTGTGTTCTCACAGGACGATGCGAGGCAAATTGTCGTCCCCCTCGGGAGGGGACAATACAGACCGCAGAGTGTTTTTGATGTGAAGAGATATTTAAGTATATGTCATTTTGAGTATCGCTGCACTAGGTGGCTGCTATTCTAATAGCTGAGTCAGGCCAGTGCTCCGTTCATCAGAGTCCATTGGGTTATTAGTTATTGAAATCTCCTGCCTTTTTGGTCTCCTTAAGAATCCTTGTCAGCCTGGGTCTTCCTTCAAGGACTCCTACTTTACTACCTCCTGGGCGAAAGCCAAAGGTATAGACACTGGGAACATGGCATTGGATGCCCTCTGATACGTACATCAGATCATAAACTAAGTCACTTAACAAAAATAGATGACGAAAGTACAATACTTTGCATTTTGCGTGGTGATGGTCCCTTGGAGAAAAATAAAGCCAGGTAGAGTCCAGGTGGTGGACCGGGGTTTCTCAGGGGGAGGTTCATTGTGAGGAGAAACGGTACATAGACCAGAAGGAGGAAAGGGTACCAGTCAGAACCATCTAGAAGGAGCATCTACCCCTACCCTACCCCCTCCAATGGCAGGGGGGCTGCAAGGCACGAGTGGTGGGTCAGAAAGCTGCTTCTCCAGCAGGGAGACCCAGGTGGGCAGAGTCCAGGGCACATGTCCCCATCTGCCTGAGGTCCCCATGTCCCTAGAGAAGCTTCCTGGGCAACAAGAGTGCAAGATCATCTATTTCTAGAATTGGAACACAAGGTGGGATGGGGACCAGGATTCATAGAAGTGGTCCGTTTATTCAGATAAGGATGGGCCAGAAGCAAGGAGCGTTTAGTACTTGAAAGCCCTAAGAATGTTTGAAGGCTCCGAGAAGAAAGTCCATTGCAGAGGAAGAGTGAAGGGCATATTTGCCTCCCCATCAGGGAGACAGCTGCACAATAATAACCACAGCCAGCCTTTATCAAACACCTACTCTGCTGTGGAACATCCGAGAGGCACATCACACGTGCTAATCCCTGTGAAGCAGGCACTTCACATTACCAAGGAGAAAGCCAGGTCAGAGATGCAGAGAGGGGCCTGTGCTCGCGAGCTAGGAAGGGGAGTGGTGGTTCCCAGGCCCCATGTGTTGACCCCAGAGACCACCCGCCAGCCCCTGGCATGCCGTCCTGTGCCCCTGACTCCGGACAGTGTTTACAGAACAAATGCTACCAAACACCAGAGGACACTGTGATATTAAAAAGAAAAAGCTAGGGGCGCCTGGGTGGCTTAGTGGGTTAAGCGTCCGACTCTCGCTTAGGTCATGATCTCGTGGTTCGTGGGTTCGAGCCCCGCGTCGGGCTCTGTGCTGACTGCCAGCTCAGAGCCTGGAGCCTGTTTCAGTCTGTGACTCCCTCTCTCTCTGACCCTCCCCTGCTCACGCTGTCTCTCTCTCTCTCTCCTAGAAATAAATAAAAAACATTAAAAAAATTAAAAAATTAAAAAAAATTTTTTAAAAGAAAAAGCTAACAAACATGCAGGATGAATTTTCCTTCCAGGACGGAGACAAGCCCAGTTTAACTCAGACGCATCTATGCATCCAAGGCCCCCAAAGGCCCAGGCGAATGAAGGCCCATGAAAGCATCCTTGAACTCGAGGATCCAGTGGGGAAGAGCACTGGAGCTTCAGACTTGATGCCTGGCACTGAATCTGGCTGGACCACTGTGGAATCTGGAGCAAGGTGTTCATCACTCTGTGCCTCAGTTTTCTCATCTGTAAAATGGGGATAATAATGGTCACAACTTCATAAGAATGTCCCAGGGGTAAAGAAGATTTTCTATGCATCATGCTCAGTACCAGGCCTGGCGCTGGACACACACACACACACACACACACACACACACACACACACCTCATTCCTGCTCTACTGCCCACAGGGACAGACTGGTGCACATTTCTTCTCCATTCCATGCCCCACCCTGCTTTTCACTATGGCAAGGACAACTCTTAGTAGCAGTCTGGTGCAGAGCGCATAGGGCACCTCCTCCAGATAGGCTTCCTTCAACTTCCTGACTTAGTTAAATGTCCCTTCACAGTTTGCTCTTAACTCCTGCCCCTCCATCATGTCACCCTGCAGCACTTTCTGAATTCTGGAGTAACTCCATGTTACTCCCAAGTCTTCACTCCTAGACTCAGAATTCCTTGAGACAGTATTTTATAAAATGTGCTCTGCAAAGCTTAGAGAGCACCAGGAGTACTGCTGGCCCTTGGCAAATGCTCCCTGGATGAAACCATTGATTTGAAAGTTGGACTTAATTCAAGAGAGACTTGTCTCAAGTGAACCCAAGACCTCCTAAAATCCCATCATCCTGAAGAGGAGGATTTTAGAACTGAAAAGTCCCTGGAGTAATAATCATTGTAGATTACATCAAGACCACCCTTTATCACCTTGCTATTACCCCTTGGATCACCTTCATCCTTGTCACATCATCACCACCACCATCACCTCTGTGCCACTGACACCATCCTTCTTCAAGTTCTCAAGGGCTTCTAGACTTTGCATATATCCTGGTCACGTTTTTTTGTGACCAGGCCTTCCAATGTGGTTTAGGTTTTACTGATTCAGGGGACTAATTACTTTTATCCAGTCCACCAGGACGCAGAATTTTGTCTTGTCGGTGAATTGAATAATCGTTCTACTGTTAATTAATTATAGCATAAAAGAAGCTGGAGGTTGGCTTTGAGTTTTCTGTGTTTAGGCATGTGTCCTGTGCAGGAAGGACTTCAGAGAGCTCTCTCCCCCATGCCTGTCCCCACCTGATTTCATCCCGGAATCTCTCCCCTGTCCTGAGACTCTTACCATATTGATTGTGATGGTCGGTTGAATTCTGGGCAGACAGAGCCCGTCCAGTGAGCCCCCACATGGAGCTTAAGCACCTTTGTGCATTTCAGTTTTGGGGTCATGAGTAGCTATTGCCTGTACTTTGGGTCCTCTGGGGACTGTTTCTCCATAAAAGGACCATCAAAGTCCCTGGGAAATAATGTTGTACTCCCAATGATCAGCAAAATCCCCTCAGTAGAATGTAACTCTGAACGCAAATAAATTGTAAGATACCTGCCTGAAAGATGGAGAAGTCAGCCTTGGGGATGACTTTTACAGAATTCCTTTATTCTGCTCACACATCAGAAAGATCTGGTTACCGCAATCCACTTTAATGAAAAGCATAGATCTTATAGATACGTAGTTATATATGCATTTTCTGTAAAGATTTTTTTAAGTGTGTGCAAATATATTTTTAATGCTTAGTAAACATGCCTCTTTGCAAACATCTTTGTTAAAATGTATCATTTTAAATTGAAAAAGCTGAGACATTGTCTAAATTATCAGTGTCGCTAAAACCAGAGGGATCTTGGGGCCTGTCGCTGCTATAACAAATTACCACCCACTAGGGGCTTACACCAGCTTGAATTTCTGGTCTCACGATTCTGGAGACCAGACATCTGAAGTCAGCCTGTCAGCAGGACAGCGCCCCCCAGAGGATCCTGGGCAGGATCCACGCATGGCCTCAACCAGCTTCCGTGGCTCCAAATGTTCCTTGGCTTGTGGCCACATCCCTCCCTTCTCTGCCCCTTGGTCACGTGGTCTCCGCCTCTTCTATCTCACCACCCCCTCTGCCTCTCTTGCATAAGGATATACGTGGTGGCATTTAGGGCCCACCTGGGTAACCCAGGAAACTCTCCTTCTTTCAAGAGCCTCACTTTCCCATAGAAGGTAATATTCATTGGTCCTGGGTATTAGGTCATAGACATACCTTTATGGGTGTCACTGTTTAGCCCACAGCATGGGATAAACAGGTAGTTGGTGCCAAGATATAAGAGGATTCAAGTCAGTCACTACACACCTGTCAGCATGGCCAAAATCAATAACACAAGAAACAACAAGAATTGGCTGTAGAGTAAAAAGAACCCTTGTGCTCTGTTGGGTGGGAAGGCAAACTGGTGGGGCCACTGTGGAAAACAGTATGGAGGTTCCTCAAAAAATTAAAAATAGAACTACTGTAGGATCCAGTAATTCAACTAAGGGGTGTTTACCCAAAGAATACAAAAACCCTAAATTGAAGGGATATATGTGCACCCCTATATTTATTGCAGCATTATTTACAATAGCCAAATTATTGAAGCAGATAAAATGTCCTTGACTGATGAATGGATAAAGAAGATGTGGTATAAATATACAAGGGACTATTACTCAGCCATAAAAAAGGATGAATCTTGCCATTTGCAATAACATGGATGGATGTAGAGGCTATTATGCTAAATGAAATAAGTCAGTCAGAGAAAGACAAATACCATGTGATTTCACTCATATGTGAAATTTAAGAAACACAACAAATGAACAGAGGGGGATAAGAGAGACAGAGAGAGAGAGAGAGAGAGACGAATCAAAGAAAAGGAAAACAAAAAACAGATTCTTAACTATAGAGAACAAACAGATGGTTTCCAGAGAGGAAGGGGATATAGTTGACGGGGCTGAAAAGGGCACTTACCGTGATGAACACCGAGTGATATATGGAATCGCCTATTCACTATATTGTACACCTGAAATTCATATAACACTGTATGTTAGCTACGCTGGCATTAAAGATTACAAAAATAATAGTACTTACTAACTATATAGTCAGAGGGATGTTACTCTGGTTTCCTGAGACTTGGTTTTATTTTATGTTAAGTGGGGTTAGTAACTTTATTGCATAAGTTTTTTTCCGGGAAGATTCAGTGCTTAAAACCTACTTTAAAGTGTAACTTTAGAACTCAGGGTAAGGGGAGATTTTTAATATGTGTTAGTGTTGGTAGTGATTTCACATGCAGAGCATTTTCTTTCTTTTTTCCTACATGTCAATTTCAGATTCTTTTCCAGCTGTGCCTGGTCCACACGCTGCGTCCTCCTCTATACAGCCATCCATCCATACGTGGGTTACTTATCTGCTCCTGGGTGGTCAGCAGCAGGGAATTGGTTAGCTCTGGGCTCCAGGGGCACATCCACACGTATAAACCGATTTCCCAAGAGCTGCTCTGTGCTGCTAAGTTGGATTACACTGAAATTGAAATCCTGTGAAGAAAGCAGAGCAGACAGGAGAGTGAAAGTCTTGAAAACACTCCCTTTCAGAAGATAACTTCCTGCAGCCTGTGGAAATTCTGGCTCTGAATCCAGGGTTTACCCAGTACTTTCCAGGGGGTGAAGTTCTTCATAGCTCTGGAGTAGGTGGCCTGAGTTCTAATCCCAACTATGTGCTTGCTTATGACCTTGGTCACATCACATAATCTCAAAGTCTTCATTTCTCATCTGTAATAGTACTTACCTGCAAAGCATGAGGATGGCATGAGATAAGGTATATGAAATGCTTAGCATTTTGTTTAACATGTAGTATACAGCCATCCATTGATCTACCCATCTATCTAGCCAGCCAGTCAGCTACCCATCCATCCATCCATCCATCCATCCATCCATCCATCCAGCTGGCACATATTTGTTGAACTAGGCAGTGTTTGAAAAAATGCAGGCAATTTAGAAAGCAAACAAATAAAAACCAGATCATTTCACAAAATGACAAGTGCTAAGATAAAACACAAATAAACACAGACACAGGATAATGTGCAATTGAGCCTTGAGGCCCTGACAAAAAAAGAGAGAGAGAGAGAGAGATGGTGAAAAATTTATGCAGGAGCCATAGGTGACCTTTACTTATGAATAAGGAGTAGGGGCATTTGCTGCTTTGTCATGTTTGTGTTAAATATGAAGAAAGTCACCCCAAACTCATCCTCTGCACCCTTGGAGGAAATGCTCTGCCTTGCTGGTCCTGGCACTCTCAGTTGTAGAATCAGTGCTGTTCCCGGAATGCTCACAGAGTGTGCTAATAGTCACCACCCCCTACCCAGTCACCTCCCTCTATGGTGGGTTCCAGACCAGCTCTGTCTGGAGATTTGGCTCCACATGTACGTCTGGCATTATTTGATACTTACGGAGCAGGGTCATTTGAACAAGGACCCCTCAAATGTCTAGGTGTTAATACCCGAGACCCATGTATATGTTACCTTATGTGGCATAAGGGACTTGCATATGTGATGGAGTTAAAGATCTTGAGATTGAGAGATTATCCTGCTTTATCCAGATGAGCCCAATTAATTGCAAGGCTCTTAATAGGAGCAATGAGGAGGGTCAGAATCAGAGTAGGAGGCATGAAGAGAGCTTTGAAGACGTTAAATGCCTGGCTTTAAAGATGGAGGAAGAGGCCACCAGCCAAGGGTATGGGCACCCCTAGAAGCTGGAGAGGGTGAGGAAATGGATCGTCCCCTGGAGCCTCCAGAAGGAAGCCAACATCCCAATTTTAGTTCAGTAAGATACATACTGACACATACTGGATTTCTGACCTGCACGATTTTAAGATAATAATTTTGTGCTGTTTTATGACACTAAGTTTGTAATAATTTGTTACAGAAGCCACAGGAAATTAATGCATAGAAAGTTTCAGAAGAATTAATACATGTTCATGGAATCAGAAGCTACTGCTCTCAAGTTCCATCTGTGTTATTGAAAGTGGCAGGATTCCCTTCTTTCTTGTGACTAAATAATATTCCACTGTATATATACACCACATCTCCTTTATCTTTTCAACCAAGGACAGACAGCTAGTTGTTTCCATATCCTGGCTATTGCAAATAATGTTGCAGTGAACATGGGAATGTGGATATCTTTTCCGTACACTGATTTTATTTCAGAAATATACCCAGAGTTGGGATTGCTGGTCATCTGACAGTTATAATTTTAATTCTTAAAATTTCTTTAATATTCTTTATTTTTGAGAGAGAGACAGAGACAGAGCGCAAGTAGGGGAGGGACAGAAAGAGAGGGAGACTCGGAATCTGAAGCAGGCTTCAGACTCTGAGCTGTCAGCGCAGAGCCCCATGCAGGGCTCTAACTCATGAACTGCGAGATCATGACCTGAGCCGAAGTCAGACGCTTAACCAACTGAGACACCCAGGTGCCCTATATTTTTAATTTTTTAAGGAAATGCCATGCTACTTTCCATAGTGGCTCTATTAATTTACATCTTCACCGACAGTGTACCAGGGATTCTTTTTTCTCCACATCTTTGCCAACACATCTCTTACCTTTTTGATGATGGCCATTCCAACAGATGTGAGGTGATAATCCATTATGGTTTTGATTTGCATTTCCTTGATGATTAATGATGTTGGGAATCTTTTCATGGACCCATTGACTATCATACATCTTCTTTGCAAAACTGTCTATTTAGTTCTCTGCCCATTTTCAATCAGATTAGGTTTTTGCTATTGAGTGGTATGAATTCTTTATATATTTTGAACATTAGCCCCTTGTCAGATACATGATTTGTAAATATTTTTTCCTGTTCCATAAGCTGCCTTTAATTTTGTTGATTGTTTCTTTTGTGCTGCAGAAGATTTTTAGCTAGGCTCAGTGAAGTAAGTGAGATAGACGAAGATAAATACTACAAAATATCACTTACACGTGAAATCTAAAAGTGTCAAACTCATACAGGCAGAGTCAAATGGTGATTACAGGGAAGGGGGGTATGGGAAATGGTTGGTCAAAGGGTACAAACTTTCAGTTAGAAGACAAATCAGTTCTGAAGATCTAATGTGCAGCATGGTGATTATAGTTAATAATAATGTATTATGCACTTGAACATTTCTAAGAGCATAGATCTTAAATGTTCTCACCACAAGAAAAGAAAAACAATTACATGATGCGGTGGAGGTATTCTCACCATATTGCAATATGGTGGTAATCATTTTGCAATATATGGATATATCAAGTCAACCCGTTGTACACCTGAATGTACACACTGTGGTATGCCAGTTATGTCTCAAGAAAGCTGGACAAAAGTAAAATATTAAAAACAACCTGTTGTATGACAAGTGACAAGTGCTATGCTGGGGGTAGTTTCACATATTTTGTGGGGTTTTTGTTGTTGTTGTTGTTGTTGTTTAAAACACTTCCCTGAGATAACTGCAGTTGTCCTCATTTTAGGGATGAAACACCTGACGCTCAGAGAGGTTAAGTGCTCAGCAAAGGTCACACAGCAAATGCGTGGAAGAGAGATTTTGAGATTCTGTAGTGATGCACTCTTGACCCACAGATCTCCTCCCACACCACACGGCCTGTCTGCCCAGTTCAGGGTCATGAATGCGCAGCTGTCAGCCCTCATCCATTCTCACCACCCCTCTCCTTCCCCAGGACTTGAATGCCTACATCCCTGCTTTGTTTACCAGTATTTTGAGTCTTGTACCACAGCTTAGGTAGCAGAATTATGAGCCTGGCTGCCAGTCTGCTTTATCACCACGCTTCCAGGTTCTCCATCCCCCACAACACTCCACACTCTCTCTGACCTCCTGGGGGGCCTGTTCCGGAATCCTGGGCTCAGCATTGATTCCCCTCCAGTAGGGTCTCACTCCTCTCCTCCTGCTGGTTTGCACTGCCTCCCTGCAGAGGCAGCCTGTACCAGGGCTGTTGAATTGGGGGTGGCAGGTCTTCAGTGGCCCCAGGGTGGTGACCAGCGTGGCTCATAGCTCACAAGAGGCAGAACCATGCTGGTTCCAAGATCTGGGGATTCCGAGATCCAGAAAGCAAGGTGCAATGCTTCCTTCTACCCGAGACAGCCTGGCACTGCTGAGCTAAGACATAATCTTTCTACATGTTAGTTTCTTCATTTGTAAAATAGTAGCTGTACCCACCTCACCAAGTTCTTATGAGAATTAATGAGATAATGCCCTGAAAGGCATGTAGGCTAGTTCCTAGCAGCTAAGGAAGGTCCCATCATTTTTGAGATACCACTTTCTTCTCTGCCATCAAGTTTCTGAGTGTCTTAAAAAGCTATGATCTTTGGGTATGGAAGTCATGTTTTGAGTGTCTGGGTATATCATTAAAATAGTCAATAGAGAATAGAGTTATGAAGACATTGTAACTGCCCTTCTAGGATTTGCAAGCTACTGTGACTCCGTCAACTTGCTAATTGGAAATTTTAAGCGCAAAATAAGTAGTTCTTCAATACGCCTGTCAAATTGACCCATGCGTTCTTGAACAAGTGACTTGATATCAGTTTCTCAGCCCCCTCAAATGCACAAGCAAAGCATCGAACAAGCCAATTATGTAGGTATCCCTCTAGCTCAGGATTCTAGCTTCTGAGGAAGAATGGGCCTCCGTTAGCCTGAATTAACTACCCAATGTCCCATCTGAATTTGGAGAATTGCAACATTTATATTCCAAGCAAGACAAGAAGTCCTAAAAGGCAAATCGCTTTTAATAAAATGGCATTTTTGCAGAACTTTGGTTGACATGTCGGAATGATAATATTATGCCTTGGAAAGTACTTCGCAGAGCAGAGATGCTAAGTTATCTGTCTGGGACAAATTTTGAAGGGAAACAAGGGGGTTGGTCCAGGGCCGGGGCCTGTTTTCATGGAGGCTGGGTGAATTGCTGGGCAGGCAAATTAGGAGACATTTGACATCAGACATGAGGGAAAGCCTGGTGGATTCCCTGGCCGCTTGGGTCATTACCTCGACCCTCTCTGGGGCACTTGGAGCCCTAGGAACGAATACAATGACCTTTAGGAAATGCTGACTTCTAAAGAGAATGGGCAATAGATGATTTTCTCTAAGTGGAACAGTTGAGTGTGGAGAAAAGGAGATAAAAGAGCTTTTTATTGGGCCGCCTGGGGGGCTCAGTCGGTTGAGCGTCAGACTTAGGTTCAGGTCATAATCTCACGGTTCGTGGGTTTGAGCCCCATGTCGAGCTCTGTGCTGGCAGCTAGCCTAGAGCCCAGAACCTGTTTCAGATTCTGTGTCTCCTCTCTCTCTGACCCTCTGCTGCTCACACTGTCTTTCTCTCTCAGAAATAAATAAAACATTAAAAACAAAACAAAATAAAATAAAATAACATTTCACATTGAAAAAAAAGAGCTTTTTATTATTTTTAAATTTTCTATTATTTTTCCCCTGAAGAGTTGGGGAAGAGCAACTGACCAGTTCCTGTTTTAATAATATAGGAAGCAGCCGGGGGAAGAAATGTTCTGGACCAGTGGGGTGGTCCTTCCCGCCTCCCCACTTGCTGGCTGTGACGGTTAATTTTATGTGCCAGCTCGACTGGAACAAGGGGCGCCCAGATTAAACAGGATTTCTGGGTGCGCCTGTGATTGTGTTTCCAGAAGAGATTAGCATTTGAATTGGTGGGCTGAGTAAAGCAGATCATTCTCCCCAAGGAGGGTGGGCACCATCCAGTACGTTGAGGGCTGGGAGAACAAAAGGCAGAGGAATGGGCATCTGCTCTCGGCCTGACAGCTTGAGCTGGGACATCAGTCTCTTGTCCTCGACTGGGACCTACGTCACTGGCCTGCTGGCTCTCAGAACAAAACCCTTGGCTTTCCCGGGTCTCCAGCTTGCAAGGACTTTGCAGCTTCCGTCATCACATGATAGCCTATTTCATATAATAAATCGTGTGTGTGTGTGTGTGTGTGTGTGCGCGCGTGTGTGTGTGTGTAACGTATATACGTTGTATTGGCTCTGTTTCTCTGGAGAACCCTCACTACTCTCGCACTGGCATGCCACAGAGCCTCAGTGCTTCTGTGTTCTCAACTCTAAGGTATGGAGCCAAGAAGACCCAGAGAGGATTGTGTGAAGTGAGGAGCAAATTGAAGGCAATCCTTTTGCAAGGTCTCCGGTGTTAATCAGATTGCATTTGCTGTTGTTAATTTTTTGGTGTCACCTGGTAAACCAGAAGAGGATCCACCCTCTGAAAATAAGGCTCACGTAGTACATGATATGGACATTTGAGCTGCTAGAATTTTTTATGTGTTCTGAAGACAAAAACTGAGCCATGTAAGCTTTCTGCATAAAACAATTGTGAATCTACTGTACTTAGCTTCCGTTTCTTTAATCATTTATTTATTTTTGAAATGGTTGCAATAAGAAATCATACAACAGATACACAATAAGATACACATACAAAGAGAACATAATGATTATAGAGGGGAGTGCAAATAAGCGTGTCTACCTAAGCTGACTGAATCAAATTTGCAGCTTGTTCCAGAAATTTCCAGTGTCCCAAGTGAAGTGGAAGTATGACCAGTCATGCATTGTTCATTGTTGGAAAGCGGGGTCAGGCCAGTGTGTTTAGATAAATTAATATACTTTCTAGCTGTGGATTCAAAAATCAGTTTTCCATAAAAGTTATATAATTTTATATTTTTCAAACTTAATATACTATTCAAACAGAATATTATGCCAATTCCTTTCAATTCCTGCTTTGCTATCAACTAGGTTTTTAATAAGTAAATACCATTCACATTACCTCTCATAAACACAGATTTTTAACCATGTTGAGATGACATTATTTATAAATGATTAGCATGGTCTCTGGTGCCATTAATATTTCTTAGTATCTGGTTCTTGTTACTATTACTATTTTTTTTATTATCACTATATGGAAGTCCAAAGATACTGAATGATAAATTAAATTAGACAATATTCCCCAAACATAACTCCAGAAATGAGTTGCTGGTTGTACAGCACGCTAGGTCATCAGAAGAATATCTTGGCTGAAATACAACCAGATCTTGGGTTAATTAGAAATTAACAACAGAAATATAAATGAAAATAATTTTTATTTTTTAGGGTTTGATAGAATATAACGGAAATGTCTAAGAACTAAAAATAAGCAGACAAAAAACTGACCGAGCTGAAACCAAAAGAGAAAGCATGAGCAATCAGCAAGTATGTGTTAAAGAGCGTGGGTTTAGGGGGCCCAGGTGGCTCTGTTGGTTAAGTGTTGGACTCGATTTTGGCTCCAGTCATTATCTGATGGTCTGTAAGACTGAGCCTTTCATTGGGCTCATGCTGACAGTGCAGAGCTTGCTTGAAAATCTCTCTCTCTCTCTTCCCCACCCCTCTCTCTCTCTCTTTCTCTTTCTCTCCCTCACATAATACTCAAATAAACTTAAAAAAAAAAAAGAAGCTAAGTTTAGACCATGGTCCAATAGAGATCTTCATCTTGAGACCTGGACTTTAGGAAATGGGGAACCAAAAATCGTGCCATACATCTAGGTCACTTGGCCCTCAAAAAAGGAAAAGAAAATTATCTCCGAAGATCATAAGCAAAATAAAGGTCTTAAATACACACACACACACACACACACACACACACACACACACGTACACACAATTATACCTACAATACAGAATACAAAACAAGTGTGTTTGAAATACTTAAAGAAATAAAATTAGAAAAGAACAAAACTCAATTGTGTTCATGCAGACTTGAAAAAAAACTAGATAGTCCTTTTAGAAATAGAATTATTAAATTTCAAAATCCAATGAATGGGTTGGAACATTATGTAAGATTAAAATGAAGTAAACATTGGGGATCATGAAGAAATACCTGATTAGAAGAAGTACTCAGAGGGCCACCCGGTGGCTCAGTTAGTTAAGTTGGCTTCAGTTCAGGTCATGGTATCAGACTCCATGGGTTCCAGTCCACATGGGGCTCAGTGCCGGCAGCACAGAGCCTGCTTGGGGCTCCCTCTCTCCCTCCCTATCTGCCCCTCTCCCGCTCATGCTCTGTCTCTCTCAAAATAAATAAAAAGCTTAAAAAACTTTAGAAGAAATACTCAGAATGTTTGAAAAAGGAACAAGGAAGTAGAAAATTGTTACAGAATACTAAAAATAGAATATAGAAAATAAAGTACAGTGTATATGAAGCCAGATTAAACAAAACAAAACAAGGGATTTCACACTTAGACACATTGTTGTAAAACTGCGGAACTTTAAAGAAGATTCCAAAAGTAGCCAGAGAGAAAAAGGTCAACAAGCTAACAGATTTTCGGCTGAAATAGCAGCAACAAGAGGCAGAGTAACATCGTCCACATTTTGAGAGGTTGTAACTTTCAAGGAAGAATTCCATAAGCTGTAGAACTATCCTTAACAGTAAATGTAAACTAAACATCTTTCCTGGTAGCTCAAAGCTAAGAAAATTATAACCAATAGACTGCTCTAAATGAATTTTTAAAAATTTCCTCAGATAGATATAAATTATTTCGGAAGGAAGAAAAATCCAGAGCACCTGGCTGGTTCAGTTGGAAGAGCAGGTGACTGTTAATCTCAGGGTTGTGAGTTCGAGCCCCACATTGAGTTTAGAGATTACTTTAATAAATGAAAACTTTAGAAGAACAAATAAAACTGAGGTTCTCCTATTTCTTACATGGGAAGAAGGTTTAAAATATTATTAGCTTTAAACTTCGTTAAATATACAAGATAAAATTTCAAGTGTGACCATTGAAAATAAAGAAATGATATGTATATATTACAAACCAATAAAGAAAAAAGCACAATTACATTAACAACAAAATTCCACAATCAATTCCCCTCCCTGCCTCGTTTTACACCAAAATTAAAATTCTAGAAAAGTGAATAAAGAGTCATAGGAATGGCATTATTATTAAAGGCTTTAACTAAGAGACACAAAGACAAATGCTAGGAGGAACTCAGTGATACGAATAATCACAATAAATATAAATGGACTAAGTATAGTTAGTTAGAAATCATTAAATGTAAGACTGAGTTAAAAAAATCAGGCATATGGTGTTTACAAAGTTCTATTTAGCACATGACAAAATGCAAAAGTGGAAACAAAAGGTAGGAAAAGATACAGCAAATTCTAACCATACTGAAATTAGATAAGTATAATTTAAGACAAAATGATTATCTATAGGCACTGCCCATATAAGGACAATAATTGGCAATTCATCTAGAAATACATCTATTCTCAATATGATGTCAGCATTGATCGTATTTTCAAAATACGATAGAAATACAAGGAAGAGCTGACAAGTCCATCTTTACAGTGAGATATTTCAAAATTATTTTGGCAAAGTCAGTGACATGCACGACGACTTGGCAAAAATTTATCAGACTCCCACATCCTAAATGTTCATGATCATCTTTGTTAGCAGTAAGATTAAATCTGGTCAGTGGTGCCTGGGTGGCTTAGTCGATTAAGAGTCCAACTCTTGATTTCAGCTCAGGTCATGATCTCAAGGTTTGGGTCTGTGAGATGGAGCCCTGCCCTGGGCTCTGCACTGAAACAGTACAGCCTGCTTGGGATTCTCTCTCTTCCTCTCTCTATCTGCCCCTCCCCTTCATTCTCTCTCTCTGTGTCTCTCTCTGTGTCTCTCTCTGTCTCTCTCTTTCTCAAAATAAATAAACATTTTTTAAAAAGACTAAAGCTGATGACATGAAATTAATCCCTTGTCAAAGGTGAGAGCACTGGAACATGTAGGTCACCGTGCGTGCTGGCGTTCAAGGCCAGCTCTGCTTTAAGAAGTGTGTCTGAGGGAGCAGAGTTATGGACACACTACATATCCCTTCAAAAGAGTTTTCATAAATCTTGGACGGGCTTTTGACAGGAACGGAAAAGCAAGACAGTCTGCTGGTGCTCTCACTGAATCCCCAGATAGTGTCCTAGATTCTGAATTAAAGAAAGAACACTTAGTTTTAAAAATCCATGGAGCAGCAAGAGGTGGCCTTTTGTTGAGGAACTCGAGGATCGTGAGTGGAGCCTTGTTGTGGATGGACGGTCCTTACCCCTGCACAGAGCGGGTGTGGTCTTGGCATTCTTGAGCCTTCTTTAAATTCACAGACCATGACTAGGCAGTGATAAAGCCACAATTTTCAGACGAGGGATCAAATGTTCGTGCATGGTATGGCTTTTAAAAGATCTGATTTTGAGACCAATGGCCTGAGTTCTAGTTCTGACTCTACTCTTCAGAAACTGCCAAGTGTCTTGCCTTAAGCAAGGAGATACACCATAAGTTATGATCCTTACCTATGTCCCCAGTTTGCTTACCTGCATCCCAAACATCAAATGGGATAGTGGATACACAATCACATTGCAAATTCCCAAAGCAGGGCACACATGGAAAGATTTGTCATCCTCCTAAGTAAGGAAGATGTGCACGCAAATGATCCTGACTCATTTGTGAAATATATCTTAAGAGTGAAAAATAAGGCTTATAGATAAAAATCTCAGCAGAGGAAGAACTTCTTTGAAGGGCATCAGCATAGCTTAGTTTTGATTTGTGAGGAGGAACAGAGCCTTCCCGCAGGGAATTGGGCAGGGAGCTGGATGCCAGGATCTCTGTGGCATCAGGAATTTACTGAAGTGGATTTTTAATAATCTGTCAACTTAGAATAGACTATCCTTGACTATCCTTCTGAGATCTGCTCTTTCAATGTACGCTGTCCTATTAAGTTCCCCAAATAGTCCCCCCATTGTAATGCAAAGTGGTCATGTGATAGAAGCCAAGCCAATCAGAATTCTTCCCTGGAATTTTATTTTAATCTGAAAGAACAGCAAAATGGCAACGTGAGTCCCAAGCCCCCAGGACCAGGATACCCTCTCTCTCTGGTCCGCTCATCACTTTGCCATGGTTCCTGTTATACAAGAACGTAATTGACAGACCCCCTCCTCAGTGCCGCGTCTTTTACGATACTCTGACCCTAAGTCCTAAATGGAACCCTCTGCCATGCATTATCCCAGCTGTTTGTCACACATCATCCTGCTTATTCTTCACAGCAGACTCATGATGTAGACACCAGAGTTGCAACTTAAAGGTGAGAGTTGGCAAATAGTCCGAGGTGATCCAGCCAACAAGTAGCAATGTCCCTTTTCCAACACATGCCTGTGTGCTGCTTGTATCTGTATTTGTCTGTGGCCTCTGCTCCGAGTAGACTGTAGCACCAGTCAGTGCCCTGTTTTGGAAAGGATTCTAATTCTAGTCATTTCCCATTCATGTTGGAGCCTGGACACACATGTGTCACAGCACCTTAAACACCACGAATGTTGGGGGGGGCGGAGGACACACACACACAAAGTTTGGAGGGTCATGAAGCCATTCTGACAGTGACAAGTGCTTTGAAATCCTAGGTGTTACTTTGGCACTTAGGTATTGGGGAAAAAGGCTCTCCCAGTCCTGTGGAATGTGTGCTGATCAAAAAATGGACTTCATTTGCAAGGTAAGGCACTGTAAAGCAGATAGACAGAAAACAAAGGACTAGATAATGAACTAGAATACGGGAAGTGCCTTTCAAAGCCTGTTTCTCAATGTGGCTTTTGGGCCAGGATCGTTCCTCCCACCACTGCTGTAAAATGTATTTCTGCCCCTGATATGTCACTTTGCGCTTTGGCACTCGAAGACCCAAATGTGATCGGATGTGGACGTTTCTCTATAGCAGCATTTTTAAGGCCCTCAGAATTTTCAGTTTGATTAACACATTGATAAGACATCTATTTTACTTAAAACAAGGATGCCTGTGGGATTTGGGGGGAAAAATTCCAAAAATGAGGCCACACTGGAAATATTAAATACAGATACAGTAGTAAAACATTCAGCTAAAACAGCAATAAAATGGACCTTTGATGGGCCTCTTGAGGAATTAAAAAAGCAGCTTCATTCCGCGGGTGTGTTCAGACAGAAATAAATCAACACCGCACCGCCGAGGAGAAATAAGACCCCGGTATATCTTTATTTAAGATATGTAGGATGCCAAGTCAGACAGGGTAGAGGAGAAATACATATTGTTTTCGAAACTGAAACATGAATATGGTTGTAATTTTAATGTTTCTTGCCGGAAAAAGGTCATCTTCGGGGAGGTCGGGGTTTTCTTAAGGTCATTTCACATAGAGATATCTGCCTTCCTCTGACATTTCATCTAGCGGAGACCCACCTCCTCTGACACACGAAATGGGTTCTTAGCACACCCCATGGCTATTTCTATCAACATTGGTGATTCTTACACGGAGTGTAATATGCACAGATTGGAGACAAAGATCCACAGTCTTTCTGAGGCTGGAGGTTGAGTTGAAAGGATGGAGTGAAAGTTTTTATTATTATTTAAAGGGATCGTAATCATATTTCTAAAAGTACAGCTCCAAGTCCCGGGGGGGTGTATCAGATATGCCTGTGGGGAGTATTTTCGCCGCTGTCCTTCTCCAAAGCAGCTATCCTGGAAAGAAGGTCCATTTCAGAATACTCTCATGCTAGGCCTTCTTTCAAGGAAGCCCAGGTTTTAGAAGGTCATAATTTTTTAAATGTTTATTTATTTTGAGAGAGAAAGAGAGAGACTGAGTGGGGGGAGGGACAGAGAGAAGGAGACAGAGGGTCCGAAGCAGGGTCTACACTGTCAGCGCAGAGCCCAATGCAGGGCTCAAACTCACCAACTGTGAGATCATGACCTGAGCTGAAGTCAGACGCTTAACCGACTGAGCCACGCGGGTGCCCCAAAATGTTATTTTTGGTTAAATTTACTGAGGTTATTTCCTAGTAAAATAGACGATGAGCATAGGACCACGGTGGCTTTTATTTCTGCGTCAGAGCTGGGATGGTCCGCTGCGGACACACAACGGTGACGTCTAATCCTACACCAAGGGTCTGAGAGGCTGGTAAAATAGCCTGAAGCAGAAGGAGTCATCGTTACCATTACCTTTCCTAATGATGATGTTGATGTTGATTTCAATAACTGCATTTGATATATCTGACTTTCCCAAATCAGTTGGCCCATATGGAGCTTAATCTAAAGAAAAAAAAAATGCAAGGGAAGAAAATTACCTTAAAGTGAATACAATGCATGACTGGGTTGCTAGGGGGTTGGTTTTACATATACATGCATTCATATATGGGAACACACGTGATGTTCTCATACGTATCCGTATGCCCAAAGTAAAGCTGAGTCCTTTTCCCACTGTCTCTCAATATTGTGCTTTTGGACTTGGTACGTGATCAAATCAGAGTAGAAAACTGTCCCTGTTTTTTTTGGTATTTGTTGTGTGAACATTTCACTATAGAAATCATCCAGCCCCTCCCACTGGAACATGGAAGTCTGGGTCACTCCCGTGTGATGAACAGCAGCCTCAGGAAGGAAACTCATCTTAGCAAGAAGCAGGAAAGATTGTGATGCACGAGTAGGGGAAGGTGGCCCCCCTCATTGGCCCCCACCTTGGATGTGGGCTCTGAGGGTTCACATTGTTGACTGCTCTGCCCAGCATTTCAGCAGGGAGCGAAGGTACGTGGCAGCTATCCAGGCCATGGGGGACCCAGGTGTTCCCCTTCTGGAAAGTATCCAGGTGCCCCCAGGGCTCAAAGGAGGTGAATAGCCAGGTGTAGCTGCGAACTTCTGTTTGGTGTAGCTCCCAGCCTGTGCCCTCCTGCCTACACCTGAATGGTCCCCGGCAAGCACTGCAAACACACAGTCGTGTTCCGCCATGTGCCAGGGGCAGCTGTAAAGTGTTTTGTTCATTCATTTAAGATGATTAAGAAAACAGGGCAAGAGAGTTCTTCTCATGCATGTCTCCTGGAGGACCTCCAATATAGTTCTCCAAAGACAGGCCTTGCCTGCCTCATGTGCCAGAATGTTCTTCCTTTCACAGAGAGGGAGCAAACTGTAGGCAAAGAGCTCTGGGCATATAGTCAGAGAGGCCATGCCCCAGTTCACTCTCCTTCCCATTCCATTTCCACTCTCTAGGGTCTTTGCCTTTGGGGGGGATCATGATGGCATCGCAGGGAGCCAGGGCATCAATCAGCAACATGAGGTTAAAATGGCATCGGCATTGAGTGCCACAAAGAAGCAGATGCGGGAATCAGGAATGGAGAAGGAGTAGGGTCAAGCTTGCCATCTTAGGGAGAGCTTCTTGGGTTATCCCAGACGGAACTGGTGTCTGCAGGATGGGTTATACTAACCAGTGGAAGGATTGGGTGGAGGGTGGCACACGTCCAGACTGGGAGTCAGGGGCACTCTGGGGGAAGGGCAGAAAAAGAGTACAGCACTTTTCAAGCAGGGGTCCCCAAATTATTTGACACTCCCTTCATCAAAGGGTGGGATCTATGTTCTATTGAATGGGGAGAGTTTTGTGAGCGCCTGGGTGAGCAGAGTACGGCAGAAGGGATGCTCTCTGCCTTCTGAGGTTCATCCGTGCAAGGCCATGGCTTCTAGATGGTCATCTGGGGATGCTCGCTCTGCAGGACTCTGCTTGCTCCCTTTTGGATATCATTCATGCATCCCCAACAGATGCCATGGGCTGGTGTTGGGGTTGATGGTGCCAGCTGTACTCAGGCACCCTGGCTCACCCCCAGGCTGGTGAGGAAGGTGCCATCTTGGAATTGAAGCCTGCAGTCCCAGCTCATCTTGGCCCCAGCCCCTGGCTCAGACATCCCCCACTGGGTTCTTTCTGAACTCCCCACCCTTAGAATTCTTTATCTACAGAAATGGTGGCTCTTAGTTCTTCTAGCTGTGGAGTCATTTATTTCCCAGCAAAAGACAACAGGAATAGTAGTGCAGGTAGAGGACAGCTGATGGGCCAGGCGTGTGGTGAAATGAGGTGGGGAGACACCTGCTCCAGGCCGTGTCTTGCCCTGGAAGCATTTTGAAGACTGTGATCACTATCCCTAGAGCAATGGGGACTTACTGGCAGGTTTTAATCTGGGAGAAACAAAACCAGCTTTGTGAATTGAAAGATCACCAGCGGTTCAGGGGGGTTTGAAAGGGGCCTGGCCTGGGTTTTGAAATCAGAGGTCACTGCAGTGTCGGGTGAGAGATGATGGCCTCCTGAACTAACACAGTGGTGATGGGCATTGATAGAAGTGAACAGAACAGAGAGATCTTTAGAGGGTAAAATTATCTTGTGTTAGCCATGGCTTTGTTATGAGGATGAAGCTCTGATAGAACTCCCATCGACTCTAAAGGGACCAGATTGTACTCATGAGAGCAATGCTTTTATTAAGACAGGGGAGGGATGAAGATAAAAAATTTCATCCCGGACATTTTGAGTTTAATACGATTTTCGATGTTCAAAGTAGACGGGATGAGTAGATGCAACTCAGAACAAGAATCTTTGTTCTATCCATCACTTTGGGAGTCTTTCGCCTAGAAATGACTATTGAAGCCACCGATTTTGTTGATCTTGTCTTAGGAAGAAGCTTGGAATAAAAATAAGGGGTTGAGGATGAATGAACTCCAACATTTAAAGGTAGTAGTGGTTAAGAAGAAGGAATGCAGAGAGGGAGGGTAAAAACCTGGAAGTCCTTTACAATGGAAGTGTGGGAAAGACCATGTAGAGAACTGAGTACCCCATGATCTAAAGAAAAACCCATCAGGTGTTACCAGAGGACAGACAGAGGTAAGGGAAGAAGTGAGTGTCTGGAATTGCAGGAAGAAAAGAGGCTCTTTTCATAAGGCTTCTGTAAAAAGGAGGAGCAAGATAAGGTGTTAATCAGAGGAAAACTGAGAGCAATAAAGTAGTTTTTTTCTCTCTAAAAATGGGAAGATCATGATTAAATGAACAAGTATCGATGTGAAGAATCTAGAGAAATGTACTGCAGAGAGACAAGGGATGATGAGATTTTAAGATTCTCAAGAACAAGGAAGGCTGTCTCAGAACAAGGGATTGGAAATGAGCTCACGTGGAAGGAGATGTCTCCTCAAAGTTACCAGAATAGAAGGACAGGACACAGTAAGTGCAACTTCAGTATTCAGAGAAAGTTGAGGGAGTTCTCACCCCAGTCCTTCAATTTTATCTGAGAACTTGGAGGTTTTGTTCTCTTCTGTGGGTTGTGAGGGTAGTAACAACAAGGTTTGAGAGAAATAGTAAGGGTTTGAAATATTTGTTGTGACAACAGGATCTTGATGGACCAAGGAAAAATAGGAGGACTTCCTGGCAAAGGTGATCCTGCTTTTGAAGATGAACATCTACGCATTCTGCCTTCCTGGTGGATCTCCAACAGCACATGCTTCTGGAGTGAAGACAAGTGAATCACTGAGTTCACCTGGGGCTTGGGTTTTACTTAGATGGATGTGAAAAGCAGAGGGTAAGGGATTTCAGGGTGTTGACAAAAATATTCCTAAAATAATTTAGGCTGAGCAAGGAGGAAGGTGAAGACGTTGGAAGGTTGATGCATTGTCAGGACTCCCGGGAGATTAATTCACAGGATATTTCTAGTACTTATTTCCATGGAATCCTGGGGTTGTTGCTCTAAGATACCAACATTTACCAAGAATCTGGAGTCTAGAATCTATGCAGCCCTATCCCTGTTTCCAAAGTGTGAGGCAGTACTGTGTAGTGACTATGGTTTCAAGTTCATGCATCACAATGTTGAGGGCTGGGTCTCAGCTACTCCACATAAAACACTTGTGAGCTTTGGCACATCACTCGGCCTCACAAGGAGGCTGTCTGCCTACCTGTGAGATGGAGAATGTGGTCCTCATTGAACCTATCTCATAAGCCTGCTGTATGTCAGTCAATATGCACAAGACTCTTTGGTATGAAGCATCAGATGAATAGTATTAGATAGCATTGCCCCAGATGTTCAACAAATAGCTTGAAACTATTATCACCTCCAATTCATATTTGAGGAAATGGACTCTCTGAGAAGCTAACTAGTTTGCTTAAGTATCAGGTAACTAGGTGGAAGACCAGCATAACCGTAGTAATTTTTAAGGTTTGCATCTTGTTAAGGATGTTTAACATTAATTGCCTTATCTTGTGACTGGAACAGTTGGAACATAAACAAAGACCTGGTTTGACTCCTAAGTCAGAGCATCTGTCATATTCCAAAAAGTCTTCCAGAAAATTCCTTAGACTATTTCTTCACCTGGACTGTGTCAGTTATTATACTTGTTATATCTACCTCATAGGTGGATTAGAAATATGAAATAGGATGTGAGAAAGGATGTCCCAGGTGTTCAGCAGTTTCTTTTCTCAGACTTTCTCCTCTCCCTGCTCTCTGATTCTCATCTCTCCCCATCTCCAAGGGTACATTTGGCCGGAGAGTGTTCATCAGCCCAGGGATTTGTCTGTGGGATTCCAGCATAACGGATTCCGTCTGCTGACAACATCCTGGATTCCTAGAAACAAGTCCTCAAACAGATAGTGGGTCTTCTACTGCACTGTCATCAAGCCAAAGCCAACTAAGGATGTGGAAACACAAAATAATAGGTGAATCTCTTCATCATGACCATCTGGATTGAATCCAGTCTTTGCCACATAACCATAACAGCATCCTTTCTCTTATGGATTCAGAAGCAAGTGTCAATTGGTTTACAAAGAAGGTGGAGAAAAGAACAAATCAGGGTGGGCACAAGAAAACTTAAACTTCCTTCAAAGATGGATTTACTGTTTCTTCCTTCTTCAGGACAGTGCCATACTTGCTGTCAGATGGCAGAACTACTTATCTATCATGTCACATCTCCTCTCCATGATGCCTTCCCTCCATCCATCAGCAGTTCCAAGGCCTCACCAATTGGGGGGGGGTGGTCATTCCTTGTGACCCCATGCTTGGCACAGAATTGACTTGTCTGGGGAATGCATCTTTCCCATTTGTGATTCAACCTGTTTCCAGAGAGTCCCAGTCACTTGCAGAAAAGTGTCCAACCCTTTAGTGTGAGCTTTTCCATGAAATTAAGGCAATAAATAACACCAAAAAAGAGAAAACAAGAAGGCACAGCATGGACATGTCATTTAAAAATATAATTAAGAACTATATATATATATTCTTTATATATATATATATATATGAGCTGTATGTATACATCTCTGTATATATACCTCCTCTGTATATATACAGCTCTGTATATACACACACACACACATATATATACATGTATATACGTATATATACATATATATATATGTATATATACGTATATACATATATATATTTATCTCTTCTGAGGAGGAAAATTTGGAAATGAATATGACTGGGGCAGGGGACTATACACTATTTGACTCATTAAGCTGTATCCATAGATTGCTTTGATAAGCATTAAAAATTTAAAAAAAATTATGACTCTCATTCTATCTGTGGGGGTCAGAGGGAAGACCGTCATGACTTTTGCTACCTATAATTCTTTAAGAAATCTGAAAAGCAATTTTTCATCAATACTTCAGTGTAGTCTGTTATTCAGTTATTACTTATCTTTTCTTAAATTTCACTAGAAATATAATTGAAAAGATAATAGGAGAGAGATGATAATCTAACATATATAGCAAAAAGTTATTTACAAAACCATTAGATAGTGAAGGTCCTAGATGAGCCAAACTATAACGACCATTTAAAGTTTGCATGTTATTTAAAGTTGTTGAACATTTCTTATTTTCAGTTTATAGGGGAGCAGAAGAGACTGTCTTCATTTGTGCTATAAGGATGGTGAGGCTGCAGAAGATGGCTTGTCTATATGAATCCGTAGTCACAGTGAGGTGGAGTCCCATTCAGAAAATGGTCCTTTCTCTTTTCTTCACTCCTTTTGTTGTTCTCTGTCCAGGTACTAAAGCCAGGTTAGCTGCAATGGCAAATAGCCCTTGCTGTTCAATGAATTAAAGAGCAAAGAAGCCAGCCACCCTGTGTGCCTGGGACTCCTCCATGTTGGAATGGTTTTCCCTGTCAATCTAGATGGACCCAGTGGCCCCCACATGAAACACTGCCAGGCCCCATCACAGAGAGAAAGGAGAGCTCTGAAAGCATTTCTCTGGATGATCACACACACCCACCTGGAAGTAGTACCCAAAAGCTCTGCCCAAACTCACTGGTGGAGAGAAATTATGGGATTCCCATTTATATCGTGTCTCTATTAGCATATTTTAGAATTATTTTTATTTTTAATGCCAAGCAGGAAAGGAATGGGATATTTGGAGAAAAGTTCTGATATCTATCTTGCTTCCATGCTCACTGGCTACCCAAATGACTCCTCAATAGCGAGGCTATTTTCATCATGGTTGGCTGTGACAAACTTTTATTCTAATGTTCTTCTCATAGTCTGTGCTTCCTCAGTCTCCGGTGGCGACAAACACTGGGATGACAGTGGGACAGGGTCTGGGAAGGCGAAGAGAAATAATGCAGGTACAGGGCATCCAGAAACACCATCAGCCTGGGTGTATTCTAATCACTTGGTGCTTGTTGCACCAAAATGTGAAAAAGGGTTTTCGTCCAGCGATCTCAGACCCAACTCCAAACTCTCAAATGCAAAGATCATCACAGTAAATAATGACGATAATGATGATAAACTCGACGGGAGGTTTTATCTGTTTCCTTTCAAAGAGAATAGCTGCGGAGACAGAGAAACTTCTTTCATGTAAACAAAAAATGAGGAAAGATGAGGTGAGAATGGTTAGGGCAGGAGAGCAGGAGGGTGAAGAAAGACATTCAAGACATAGTCATCTCTCCTTTGATGGAAGACGAGGCTCCTGGGGGAAGAGGGAGGGTAATCCTGCTTCTTCATGGCGAGGATGAAAGAGAAGGATAAAAATATATATCCATCACTAAGAGCGGCACGTAGAATGCTGTAATGAAGAAAAGGTGATTGCCTGAGAAGAACAATGCTCTCCTTAGGTATTTATTTATTTTTTACTAAAATAATGTGGGTTTTGATCCTCTAGGAAGGCACAGAGTAGGCAGAACCATATGTAAAATCAGCATGCTCTTGGGGACTTGATGAATGGATCTATTAGTCTTGGGAAACAAAACCATAAAATCTTGATGTGTTGATAAGAGAGGTTCCAAGTCATGGCACAACATGGTGCCTCTGTCTCCCCTTCCCTCATATCTCTGATTAGTGGATGCTTTTGAAGCACAAAAAAAGGCAGTGCATGAGAGATACCTCACACATTTTCTGACCACCCAAAGTCAAAACACATTACTGAAGACTCCTTCTTTGGTCTCTTAAAGGAATAAGGTATGAATCCCACATTTCAGGAAAAACCCTACCCTATGCTGACTGCTCAAGACAAGCCCTCATCAGTAAATTGAAACTCCAGTGAGACTGAGAATATACTTCCTGAGTTCCTAGAGGAATAGGTTATGTCTTCTGTGTACCTGTGCTAGTTTCCCAGGTCTATGACCACAAACAAATGACCACAAACTTGGTGGCTAAAAGCAATAGAAATTCATTCTCTGATGGTTTTGGAGACTTTATGTCCAGAATTGAGGTTCAAGCAGTGCCACAGTCATGCTGAGGGCTCTAGGGCAGAATGTTTTCTTGTCTCTTCCACATTCTGATGCTTAGGCAGTCCTTGGCTTGGGATAACATCACTCCAATCTATGCTTTCTCTCTGTGCATCTGTCTCAACCCCCCCCCCCCGTCTTTCTCTTATAAAGGACACCCATTGTTTGATTTATCCACCCTAAGTCCAGGTGACCACCTCTGTGGAGCTGAAGAAATAAAACAACCAAGGAAGAAAGAGAGAGAGAGAGAGAGAGAGAGAGAGAGAGAAACAAAAAAGACTTAACTATAGAGAACAAATTGATGGTTGTCAGAGGTGAGGTGGGCGGGGGAATGGGTGCAATAGGTGAAGAGGATTAAAGAGTGTGATGAAGACTGAGTAAGGAATAGAATTGTTGAATCATTATGTTGTGCATGTGAGTCTTAAAAAAATTATTGGTACTCTTGGGAGGCTCAGTCGGTTAGGTGTCTTCTCTGGAGTTTGGCTCAGGTCATGATCTCACTGTGAGATCTAGCCCTGCTTTATTCTCTGCACTGACAGCACAGAGCCTACCTGGAATTCTCTCTCTCCCTCTTTGTCTCTGCCCCTCCCCGTATACTCTCCTTCTCTGTATCTCAAAATAAATAGACATTAAAAAATTAAAGAATCTTAATCACAACTCCAAAGAACCTATTTCCAAATAGGGTCACATTTCAGGTGGATATATCGTTGAGGAGGGGGACTATTCAACACGCTATATAGTATCCACTACAGTACATAATTAGGAATTATCAAGATGCATAAATGACTCATCCAGGAGGCATATAGGACATTTAACAAAGGGAGGCTCCCATGAGGTCTTCCCCATGTACCCAACTAGGATGACTCGGATCTGTGAAATTTTCTCAATTCTAAGAAAGAACTCTGTGGCATCTAGACCCTGGAAGTAAATCATTCCTCATCATCGGTCAGACCCTCATCTCCCATGTGTTCTATTTATTCATGAAACTAGTCTTTCCTGACTGCCTACAATGTTCCAGACCCTGGACTGGGCACTGGGTTTCCTAGGAAGTGTATGGTGGCTCCCCTAGAACCCTAGAACCATGTATGGGATCAGGAGGTACTTTCTCCCTGATTATAAGCCCTTCTTTGTAGATATACCTTTTGCAGCATTCTAGGGAAGAATGAGGCTAAGCAGTACATGATTTTATCTCCCTGGTCTCAGCTGCTTAGTTTAAGAATGCACACCTGGCCCAAGGAGAGCCAGACAGATGCTCTGTTCTAGACACAGAGGCTGAGCCACAATGATTTTGGGGATGAAGCCACCATCTGCATGTTCAACAATCTTTTTAAACATGTGTCCAGAGAAAAGTTGCAGAGAGAACAAGGTAGCTACATGAAGGGATGAGATGTTGTGTACCTCCCAGGCCAGATGTGTCTCTCACTTCCTAGGACACTACATGACGTTTCTGGTAACAGAATTCCTTGGGACTGCTCATATTTTTGTCCCCTGAAGCCATCTGACTTCTGGGTATCGTATCAGTGAGGGGAGGGAAATAGACCCCAACACAGCCATAGCTTCCTTATATAGTACATGGTTCAATAAAAGTATGAACAAGAGGGTGTAGGGTGGTTAGCTGGCTTTGTAAGCAAAGAAAGTGTCACCATTGGGTAAAATCCATTTGGAAAGATAAGTAAGAGTTTGTCTGGCTGAATTTTTTATTAATTAACATGTGAATGAAGTAGTTGCCCAGCCTGAGATGCACATTAGAATCAGTTGGGCAATGCCTGGCCCACTTCAGACTACCCATTTGTAAGTCCTCTGTGGGTATATTTTAAACAATTCCCAAAGGTGATTCTGATGCACCGAGGAGGCCAGATTCACTGACTTAATGAGTTACATAATAAAACAGCATCTTTCTAGAGTAGTACATCCTCAGTTTTCTTTAGTCTAATAGCCACAGTGTTATTGCCCTGAAGCTGACCCTTGCGCCTCTCCATGCGTTCACAGCCCCCATGAGGCAGGTGCTAAGGAACTATGTTTAGCCTCTATAAACCATACAGTGACATAGGCTCTTGATATCCATTCATTGGACCACATCATTTATTTTTGCTAATATCACAGACTTCTAACAAATTTCATCCTTTAATTTATGTTTGCATCCTCATTTCATCTGCCTCCACCCTGGTGTGGGCCTCTCACATGACGTTTTTCTTATAGGTCTTCCCACATCTAGTAAATCACTTCATAATCCTCATCACTCATCACATATCCACACCCCACACCCACACCCACAGACACACACACAGTCCACTGTTTTATCCCCATCTACCCATCCACCCATTTGTCAATCTATCCATCCATCTATCTAGCCATCCATACACCGTCCATGTAAGTATCTATCCTTCCATACATACCTACATATATACACTCGTCTATTAGTCCAATCTTCCATTCATTCAACCAACCAATCAACCAACCAACCAACCAACCAACCAACCAACCATATATACATTCATTCATGTATCTATCAATCTATCAGTCTATCTATCTATCCATCTATCCATCCATCCATGTAAGTATCTACCCATTCCTCCATGTACATATATATATATATACATATACTGATATATATATATATATATATATATATATATCAGTCCATCCATCCACCCATTCACCCATCCATGTAAGTATCCTGTCATCCATCCATCCATCCATCCATCCATCCATCTATTCACCTACCCATCTATCAATCCATACATCCATCCACCTCCCCATCCATCCATTCATCCATCCATCCATCCATCCATGTTTTATCCATCTATCCATCCATTGGTCCATCCTCCTACCCATCTATTCATCCATCCATCCATCTGTCTATTCACCTACCATTCTATCAATCCATACATCCATCCACCTCCCCATCCATCCATTCATCCATCCATCCATCCATCCATCCATCCATCCATCCATCTTTCATCTATCCATGTGAGTATCCATCCACACATACACATATTCATTCATCTGTCACTCACCTTTCACTTGTTAAGGTGATGTTTAGGTTTAGGGTTAAGAGTGAGTAATGTAAGGTAAGATTTATGGTTAGAGTTTGGAAAGGTGAGGCCTAAGGTCAGAGTGGGGAGGGTGAGACGAGGTTTAGTTTTATGGGTAGCTTGGATAAGATTAAGTTTAGGGCTAAATAAGAAGTAAGATTAGGTTTAGGTTAGGGATGATTGGACAGATGGTTCAAGTGACAGTTTGTATGGGGACAGCTAAGTATAGGGATGCCTCAGGAGTCCTCTGTGAGAGATGACATGTGAGCCTACTCAGGAATGGTCAATACAGGTGTCCTGCAAGCCAAGGATGTTAGGATGTGAGGAGAGACATGATAATGAGGGTCAGGAAGGAAGCCCTGGAAACCTGCTACAAAATGACCAATTTATCCTGGAGTTCATGGAGAATTCAGGAGGGCTTTAGGCAGAGGTCATGTCAAATACATACTTTCAACCATTAAGAATTCACTTTTCTTTTCATTTTCTGTGGGTTGTTCTTCAGCTGTCTCTGAATAGGCCTGCAAGCACAGAATCAGGGAATATTAGAAACTGCTCTCCCAGGAAACAAAAGATGCTGAAGGTATGAGTGTAGTCATTGCAGAAAAGCTCAGTCCAAGATTATCCCTCCTGATGAACATTTGGCTTCCTATGTTTCCCACTACAATTCAGAAGGGTTTTAGCAAGACTTCCTGATAAGCAGTAAACACCTGGGTGTTCTTACTTCACTCCTTTCTCCTCCCCCTTCTCTCATCATTCAAGAAAAGACCCTAATATTCTTGCTGGTTGCTCATTCAATAGGGACGCTGACAAAACTAGCAACTTATCTATCATTTTTCACAAGGATCAGGCAGCATGTGCAAAGGCCCTGAGGCATGAAAGAGCCTGTCCCTTTGAGATTTAAAGTGTAGTTTCTAGATAGCTGGTGGCAGACCAAACAGGAGAAAATGAGGTAGGAGAGGCCATGAGAGGCCCGAGAGCACACTGGAGTTTCAACTTTTTACTCTGAAGAGGAAGGAGATAGAAGGCAAGGATAGTAAATTATTTTAAACGTAAAAGGGAAATCGTAAATGTTCATGTTTAAGCCTGTGTTCATAGCTCTGAAGATTACTGGAGACAGGAAAGGTATGTGTGTTTATGTGCATCTACTTGTGTATAAAAGACAGATAGATAGATGATAGATTGATAAAATCTTGGATTGGATCAAGTTTTCCAAAGAAGATATGAGAAGTAGCAGCCAGAAAAAAAAAGTGGTATATTTGAATGTATAAAAATATAAATCTTCTATTTATCGGAAGATACTATATAAAATGTTAAGAGACAACAGATTGAAAGAATGTATTTGTCACTTATACACACTAAGCATTAAATACCTAGCAATCTGATAGGAAAATTAGGAAATTAACAGAATGACAAAGCATCCTTTCACAAGAGGAGAAATCTCAATGGCCCCTAGTACTCATCAACCATCATGTTTTCCTTTAAAAAAAATTACAATAACCCCAAACTGAGGAGACCCTGTACTTCCAGTGGCAGCTACTAAGACTGTTTAAAAAATTGTTTCCATTTTTGGGGGTACAATTTGGCAGTTACCTTTCAAAACATTTAAACGTATTCAATGATATGTATGCTCTGGGATGTGTTTACTGCACCACTACGTGTAAGAGCAACAGCAAAACTAATCCTGAAGTCCATCAACACTCGAGCAAAAGAATTCTAAATTCCCAAACTCTGGAAAAAGGAAGAGCCTTTGAAAGCAAGTTACGGCAGTGACACGAACTGATCTGGAATTATCCCACTGCCAGGTGAAAGTAATAAGCCAGGGTCACAGAAGAATCCTCTTATTCGTGGAAACACACACATAAAAAATGATGGGCATTAAGTCTCTCCTAGTGCATAGAACATGGTGCAGGACATTGGCAAGGGCAGAGCCGTTGGAGGGTGTTCTATTTGTTTTGGGGTGAAGGGGAACTCTTAAAATTTGCTCTGTATTATTTATTTTCAACATTTTACAATAAGAATTGATCTATGATCTACTTGTGTGATTTTAAAGAAAAAAAAGCATAGTTTCAAGAAAAAACATTCTGGCGGCAGTGCCCACGATGGACACAGGAGACACGGGCGAGAAGTCAGGCAGCCTGGTGAGAAGTGAGTGGGAGCTCACCAGGTGGACAGGTGGGCAGGGACCCATCCATACGCAGGTGGTTGAGTTTGGAGAACGGAGCTAATGCCATGATGCTGTCAAGACAGAATCCAGATGACTAGGTCATCACACAGGGCAGGGGCTTGTCAACAGAGATGCTCAGGGTTTGCTTTGTAAGTGGCAGGGGGGTGGCGGTGCTGCCCATGATTGTAACAGAGAAGGTGGGAAAGCAATTGAATTCTGGGCCGATGTATTCAGCGTTATTTTAGACAGGGGTGGACAACTGGGGTCAAGGCGGTAGGAGTCGTGTTGAGCAGGTGGGCTCGCTTTGTTTGCATCCTAACTTAGGTGCATGGCAGCGGCCTCCAAATGCCATGCGTCAGAGCTGAAACAGAAGAACAAACCTTGGCTGGGCCTCTGACCTCCAGACCCCAAACTTCTTTCTACAGCTGCTCAAAAATTCCAGGGCAACTCTTGACAGACTGCCAGTATTTCCAAAAGCCGAAAAGAAACCTTGTATTTATCTCAGATGAAGCTGTCCTCCTTAACTAAAGAGTCCTTTGCTTTGCTTTTGCCTAGAATTATTCCCTTGTTATCGCTTACCTGACGCTTCTTGGTTAATAAAATGGGATGACCAACAAACACGAGTATTCGTGGAAAACAATACTCTACAAAGAACATATTTCATCCTGGACACTTGCAGGGTTGGGTAATAGCAGAAGTCTCGGTGCTAGACTTCAGCTCTGCTCTGCCCCAGGCTGGCCAAACAAACTTCCAGGGGGCCTCAGTTTCCTCCTTTGTAAAATGGGCTATTTTAAGTTCATTTTTGCTTCCCCATTATAGTGTGTGATCAGCTTCAATCTCGCCCTCACCCCACACTCGCCCCGCCTTCAGCAGATAATTCCCTCCCCAGCCCGAAGGATTATTCACTGATGGTGGAAAAAAGGATATTGGAAAAAAATAATAAATTGAGCTGATGCAAGTTGGGGAGATCACCTCGTTAACAGAGTAATTGAGCTGTTGGTTAATTTTACTTGTTATCCACAGAAAAGGGCAGAAATCTTCCAAGCGATGACTCCTCTTCTTCCAAATGATTAAAAGAACAACAAAAAGGTTTGTAGCTTGGATGCATCTAGCAATTACATGCCTGACACTTTTTTTTCTTTTAAAATATCATATGAGGCAGATGTATTTTTAAAATCCTGGCAATTTACACAACACTATGAAAGTGTCAGTTCTTCCTAATCAGAAATTTCCTGCACTCCCCCCAACCTTATTAGCAGTAATTCCTGCTAATTGATAATTATTACCTTTTTCCTAGTCAAATCTAGTTGTTGGTGTGACAACACTTCCTGCTTTGCTAAGATCAATATATTTAACTATCACTGTAAATAATGCATAAAATTAATAATAATACTACGCTTGCTCAACAGAATGCAAACTTCATCTATTTTCATATCAGCTCCTTAATTTACAATTTATTTATTTATTTATTTATTTATTTATTTTGCCACAGACTGGCAATAACAAGTAGTCCTTGAGCCCAAATAATGAAATTCTTCACATGGAAACTCCATCAGGACAGACTAAAGCCCCGTCACACAAGTGTGCCATCCCTGTGCTCGGAGAGTCCCCAGTGGGGAATAACTCTTCCCCCTTCTTCAACTTAACTGCAATAAATCTTAATTGATTTGTGTAAGAGAACTGTTCTTTACCTGCGTGAACTGGACTGGACTCCTCAGCTCTGGGTGATGGCTTGTGGGCTTGTGCAGACTCATTTCCTGAAACGGGTGATGCCTTTATGGCAGAAAAGAGCAAGGCCAGCCGGCATCTGGGTCTGAGCCCAAAATGACTTCTAATAAAGGAGCCCTGGCAAATGGTCTTGGAAAAGCTTCAGAGAAGATAACGTAATCATCACATTTTTCTGGCCTCTGTCCCCCACCCCTAACTTACCTCCTCCTCCTCCACATTCTTAATTCAATCAGAAACACTTGGCCATCTGAAAGACAATGACTGTGACTCTGACAAAATATGATCCAGGAATCTAAAAATACAGAGAGAGGATGTCGATGGAAGAGAAGCTCTTACAGGGCCAGGGCTCTCCCATCTCACAGCTGGGATATTCCCAGAGAAACACTTCCCATGGAGTCGAAAGGGAGCTCACACTTTGTGTCCTCTCCTCCTGAGAAATGACACTCGCTGGTGCCATCTTGGACTGAGCAGGGGCACGGACCTTTGTGCATTACCCTTGCGACTGAGCAAGACCTGCTCTTGCGGGCCTCAGTTTTCTCATCTGTAAAATGGAGAAATTCACAGCATAAGAATTCTCGAAGCCTCTTTTTACTCTTGTCTTCCACGTGAAGTCAGTGCCCTTTGACCCCCATCTTGTTTTGATAGTGAAAACAAGTACAGCCAAGAGACTAACTGTGCACAATTCAAGAGAGAGGGGAAGTCATGAAGGAAAATACATGGGGAATGATGGCAGACTCACATGTGATGTCTTTCAATCGAAAAATATCAAGACAAAGAAAAGGGCGTCCTCTGAAAGAGAAGGAACACCCGTATCAAAGGAACCTGAAAACTGACAGATTCTCCTCACAGGACAGGAAGAAGGAAGGTATAAAAGTAAATAATAGGAGGGGTGTCTGGGTGACTCAGTCCATTAAGTATCCGACTCTTGATTTCAGCTCGGGTCATGATCTCACATTGGGAGTTTGAGCCCCATGTAGGGCTCTCCGCTGACAATGTGGAGCTGGCTTGGGATTCTGTCTCTCTCTCTCTCTCTCTCTTCCTCTCTCTTCACTCTTTGCCCCTCCTCTGCTTATTCTTGCTCTTTCTCTCTCTCTCTGTCTCTCAAAATAAACAAATACTTTTTTAAAAAAGTAAATAAAAGGAAAGCCACACCTAAGAGGAGAACTGAGGTGGGATGGACCGGGGGAGGGGAGAGGGCCACCAGGAAGCAGCTCAGAGCATGAGGACAGAGACCAGACTTAAGGGCTCTGGGAATGGAGAGGCAGGTCTGGCAGTATAGACAAGTGAATCGGTGCTGAGGAACGGAAATTCTAGATGCCTGCTCAGATCATAAGAGTAAAGGAAATGGTATGAGAGGCCATAGTCACAAGGGAGAGATGTGCTGTAATCTATTATCCATTCAGTGAGTATTAACTACTCAATTACTACATCCCAAGGATTCCTCTGGCACAGAATGGACAATATGGGTGAAAATCTGTGAATTCTTAGACCTTATAGTCTGAGCGACATGTGCAAACGTTATCAAGTAGAAGTAATCAAGAACACCAATATTCTTATCTATCAGGTTTCTCTTCTTATTCTATTATTCTATCCTATCCTATGCTATGCTATGCTATGCTATGCTATGCTATGCTATGCTATTCTATTCACCCACTTTTTGAAACCATGTTTACACACACACAGAGCCTCATGCCCAGGAAAGCACACACTCACTGTAAATGACCCACACAGAAAAGAGAAGAGGTCAGCCCTGACTCATCACCCTTCAGCCCATCCACTGTTTCTGAGTTTACTGCCTTGTCTTCAACTGGACGTTAAACTCCACAGGGACCAGCCATCACTATGCAGGAAATTTCCCTGAACAGCATAGGGCAGGGGAGGTGGGCAATAACTATTTGTTATTGAATGTTAGTGGATGAAATCTGAGGTTATCCCACCATACAGTTCACAACTGAAGAAAAGTCCTCGAGTTTATAGAAGACCAGAATATAGAAGTTAAAGATCAGTCCATGAGTAGGGAAACCCACTAAGGATAAATTCAAGCCTGCCGATGATCTGGCAGAATCATCAAAAGCGTGCAAACAATGGCAGTATATACCTGGCTAATAAAAGGTTGCCTACAAATTAATAGAAATGTTGCTACCTCAGACTCTTTCTCACCAGTGCTAAGTGCACTTGGAGTGTTACCTACAGGCTTTGTAAGGAAACTCATTGTCGCCTTTACCTGTGCAGTGGGTAATGTTTTACTCCATGTAGGAAGGAAATAGGAAGGCATCATCATCTTTGTAAACACTAAAAAAAAAGGTGACACCCATTACCCTTCTTGAAAAAAAATGATGAGGAAACCCTTAAGTTTTCTAAAAGATGAATCCAGCTTGAGGCACTCATCAACAACATGGCAATGGCTGATTCTTGTAGAGGGAATGGAGGTAAATATCTGAGAGCAGTGATGCCCTTCACCATGTAAATTAAAGGGAATTTGTCAGTGGAATTATATGGCTTGGCAAACATGGAACAGCCCAAGCTCCTCTCAGAAGCTTCACTGTCTAACCCCAAACCACCGAAACACGACTCCATCCGGGCCAGAATTGCTAAGTCACCACTATATATTCTTCTATTTTCTTTCTCTCTTTCTCCCCAAAATCCAACTGAGACTGAGCAAAATAATGGTCACATTTTATTGCCAGAGAATTTACAGAATAACTTTCTGCTTCTTTACATTTTACACTGAATCACTGAACAAGTTGAGTTAATTTGAATGACTAATCAACTATCCAGTGACAGATACTACTGCTTTAATAAAATCTAATTTGTTATCAATCATAAGAAGTACCATTGCTTTATATACCACTAAGAAAAAAAGATGCCAATTAAACTATGATATGCCATTAATTAGAAGATGCATTCCATTCGGAGATGTTAAAATGTGAAAAATATGTGTCTTAGAATCTATGAAATATGGCATCTATTATTATATTTCGTCATATCCAATCATGTTTCAGATAAGAGCTATGCATCTTTTTGTATTAATCATAATTTAAAGTCAGCTTATATATAGGAAGATACCAACAATGTAAAAATCGAAAGATAATTCAGCATTGAAACACTCTAGAATATTCACAATGATTGTTGTCTCTGGAAATTGACTACCTGATTTTCATTTTCTTCATTATACTTTTCTATAATTTTTTATTTTTAATAAACTACTGTTAATTTCATAATAAGAAATATTGTTTATATTTTAAAATAGTTACACATGATGTGTATGTCATATGATCATTTAAAAAATAAAAAAAAAGTAGGGGCGGCTGGGTGGCTTAGTCGGTTAAGCGTCAGACTTTCGCTTGGGTCATGATCTCGCGGTTCGTGGGTTCGAGCCCCGCGTCGGGCTCTGTGCTGACTGCCAGCTCAGAGCCTGGAGCCTGTTTCGGTCTGTGACTCCCTCTCTCTCTGACCCTCCCCTGCTCACGCTGTCTCTCTCTCTCTCCTAGAAATAAATAAAACATTAAAAAATTAAGAAATAAAAAATAAATAAAAAATAAAAAAAATAATAAAGTCATCAAACATTAATGGTGCTTATTTCAGATCACGGATTATGGCCACTGTTTTATTTTCTTCTTTTTACTTGTTTTCCCTTTCCTGAAAATTTTAGAAATAAGAAACTTTTTTCCCCCTAGAAAAGCAGATTCCATCCTTCAAAAATTTGCATTTGCTAGTTGTAAGTAAAAAGTCAGTAAATAGTTGCCTATCAGAGATCCATTCTCTCCTTCTTTCTTAAAATATTCCCATATTTATTTTAGGGGCAAAAGGCTGAGCTCAAGGTGGTTTTCCTGTTAATCCCAATCTCCCTCTTCCAAGTGTGACCTATGAACAATTTCCCACAAATGAAATATAAGTGAAAATGTTCACTGGGACTTCCAGTATAGCTTCTTAAAACCAGCGCGCGCACTCACACACACACACACACACACACACACACACACACACACACAATTTTTATTGGCCTTACTTTTCTTTACTTTTCTCTTTCTTGGAATACTGTCATAATGGCTAGTCCTTCAACAGCCCTAATGGGCCTTGGGATGGCTTGATGATGGGAGCCATTGCAAAGATACTGGAACAGAATGATAAAAGAGCACAGATATTTGGTATTGGAGATACCAGAACATTCCCAGACTGTTTCCCTTTGGAAGTCTTATACCTGGGAAAGAAATAAACTTCTAACTAACTTATTTAAGTCTCTGTTATTCACAGCTGGTGGAAATTCCTAAATTCATGCAGATAATGTAAATGCAGGCATAACTCAGAAGGCCTCCTGTGCCATTGAATTCTGAATGTGATCATGAATGTGGATAAGACAGAAGGCACGATGTATTCCCTGATGATCTGAAATAAACAGTTCTGAGTTGTCAGAGGTTAACTTCAACTCAGCCATGTTCCACATCAGTGTTTAGGACAGGAGGAAATTCTGAGATCTCCCTGCCGTCAAAGGGACTTAGCTACATGGATGGCATAGTTTCCATTACAAATAAGCCTCTTTTTTTTCTTTTTATCCATTTCTACTATTCCCCACACGAGCCAAGGTCTCTGACCTCTTGTTTATTTCTTCCCAAGTTGCTCTTTCCCTGGGGCATTTGGCTAATTTTGTGCTCCAGTGACCAAGATGGGCATTTGTCACTTTCTTCAGCAAGGAACGAAAGCAGGTGAATTTGACATTTCTAGCCACACTTAGCTGAATTTTGGCTGAGCAACAGGCCACTGAGAGCACTTTGCTTGAGTATATGTGCATCTAGAACTTGGAGATTTTTCACAAAATGCATGTGTGCATTTCCTTCCATACTTTAATGGCAATAATCTTTAAGAATCCAGTGAATCAGGCCAAAAGAAAATAAAAAGAAAGATAATCTTAAAGCAGTTTAAGAATGCTTCCAAGAAAGAATCCCTCCCTTACTTAGAAATTCTATAGACAAATTTTTGTAACATGAGATCAGTATGCCCACATAATTAATTGGCATGAACAGATTTCTAATTCAAACAGATCAACCTAAATTTTCCTTGTTTAATTGTGTAAAACAAAATCCTGTAATCTCTCATTCATCTTGCAAATCACATGGGCTTCATGACTGATTGAAGCATGTGATTTAGTTATACAAAGACCCCAGCTATGGTCTTTGGAAACCATAAGCCTCTGTTGATGTCACTAGCTGGAATTCATGCCCAAGGGCAGCTCCCTCTTGTCTTTAGGATGCTAGGTGAGGCTACACGTGGTTCTCCCCACCTGCCCCCTCTCTCTGCCTCTTAAAGTACATACTCATTAAATTGGTATAAGGGGCGCCTGGATGGCTTAGTCGGTTAAGCATCCGACTTTCGCTTAGGTCATGATCTCGCGGTTCGTGGGTTCGAGCCCCGCGTCGGGCTCTGTGCTGACAGCCAGCTCAGAGCCTGGAGCTTGTTTCAGTCTGTGACTCCCTTACTCTCTGACCCTCCCCTGCTCACACTGTCTCTCTCTCTCTCTCTCCTAGAAATAAATAAAACATTAAAAAAAATAATAAACTGGTATTAAACTCCATGTGTGCCTCCTGCCTTAGGTATCAGATTCCTAGTAGTCTTGGTATCTTTGTATATATTTTTCTTTGTGAGGAATGTTATCTACCCCTACGTGTCTTGTTCGCTTAGGGAGCTCTCACCCAGTCTTCAAAATCCAGACTCATTATCCCAATTTATGAAAGAAGAAAATGGAGGGTCAGAGAAGCAGAATTATTTCCCTAAGACCATGTAAGTTCTGCTAGGGCCAGGACTTGAGGGTATGGGTCCAAATTGTGTGTTGGTATCTGTATGGATGGAAAAAGAGTAACTGTATACATCAATCAGATTGAGATATTATCCATATATGGTGTGTAGTTATTTTTAATTGGTTTTAATTTTATTTTTCCCACTTTTAAGGTGGAAGCTGCATTCATTGATTTCAGACCTTTCTTATTTTTTAATATAGACATCTTAGTACCATAAATTTTCCTCTAATTACTACTTTAGCTGCAAACTATAAGTTTTGATAGCTTGTATTCTAATGTTCATTCAGTTCAAATACCTTTTAATTTCTAATTCTGTTTTTGATTCCTTCTAATTTCTCTTTTTCATTCCTTTCTTTTGGGATGCATTGAGATTCTTAGATCTATAGAATTTTTACATTTTTAGTTATTCTTTTTTTCAACTATTTTTCTTCTCTCTTCTTCCCAGGACTCCTATTGTATGTATTTTAGGCAATTTGTTGTTCCACAGGTTATTAATACTTTAATTACTTTTTTTTTCAGTGCATTTTCTTTCTGTGTCTGGTTTCAGAAAGTTCCTATTAATATATCTTCACGTTCGTTTCTTCTGCAATGTCTAATCTGCTGTTAATCTCATACAACATACTTTTCATCCCAGGCATTGTAGTTTTCATCTCCAGAAGTTTTCTTTTGCTCCTTTTTCTTTCATAAAAGAAAACATCGTATCTCAACATGCTCATCCATTGCTCTAGACCACTAAGGATATGGAGTCAGTGAAAAAGAGTTACAATAATTATTTTAATATCCTGTCTACTAATTCTATCAGCTGTCATGTCTAAGTCCGTTTCAATCAATTGATTTTTCTGCTCATTAAGACTCACATTTTCCTTCTCCTTTGAATGCATAGTAATTTTTATTAGATGACACAGACTACGAAATTTACCTTGTTGACTGATGGATACTTTACATTCCCATAAATATTAAGTGTTATTTGGAGATGTAGTTGAGTTACTTAGAAACAAGTCTGATTCTTTTGGATCTTGCTTTTAAGCTTTATTGAGGCAAACCAGAGCAACACCTAGGCTTGGTCTAATTTTTGCCCTGTTGCTAAGAGAAAAATTCTGATGACTCTACCTGATGTCCTATGAGTTATTAGGTTATTAGGCCAATAGAAACAGACCCTTTTCTCAGCCCTGTGAGTTCCAGCAATTACTTCCTCAGATCCTTTCTGGTGGCTCTTTCCCTGTCTTGTGTAGATTCTTCACAAGAATGTGCTGAACAGTCCTCATTTGAAGATGGGAGGGGACCTTCTCTGGATTTCTGGATTCTTTCTCTGTGCGGCTCTCTGCTCTATGTCACTCTGCCCTGTGAAGTCTCTCCACCTTGGCCTACCACCAATATTCCTTCAAGTCAGGGAGACTGCCAAGATCTGGCATGTTCCTTCTCCCTCTGCAGTGGCCTGGAAATACTCAGCAATAAACTGGGATATATTTGGGCTACATCTCACTGACTTTGCATGTCTCGGGGTTCCCTGTCTGTCATGGTCTCACATCCAATGCTTGAACACTGTTGCTTTTTATATTTTATTTTATTTTTATTCATTTTATTTGTGATACATCTGGTATCTGTTACTTCCACTGGTCATGAACCAAAGTTGGGTTTCATTTTCTATTGTAAGAATGACTCATGTTTAGGATCTTTGAGGAGAGCCTGGAAAGATGCTTTGTGCTTATAAATAACCTTGATATTCTTAGAAAACTGCGGTCAATTATATTCTGATCTTAGGAAGGATGTATCCTTGAACCAACTCCTCATCTCCCCTTCCTCAGTCCAATAGACTAGTTTCACACCTCAGATTACTTCTTGTAAGCTACCTAATCTCAGACTAATTACCTGAACTTTCTTACCTCAATAGCTTTAATTTTTTTAAGTTTATTGTTTTTTTATTATGAGAGAGAGAGAGGGAGAGAGAGCATAAGTAGGGGACAAATAGAGAGAGAAGGAGAGAGAGAGAATCCTAAGCAGGCCACACTGTCAGTGCAGAGCCTGATGTGGGCCTCAAACTCACAAACTGTGAGATCATGACCTGAGCTCAAATCAAAAGTCAGATGCTTAATCGACTGAGCCACCCGAGCTCCCCTTCAATATTTAAAAAAAATTTTATAGTCTATTTATTTTTGAGACAGAGAGACTCAAAACATGAGTGAAGGAGGGGCAGAGAGAGGGAGACACAGAACCCAAAGCAGGATCCAGGCTCTGAGCTGTCAGCACAGAGCCTGACACGGGGGTTGAACCCACGAACCATGAGATCATGACCTGAGCCGAAGTCAGACACTTAACCGACTGAGCCACCCAGGCGCCCCCCACCTTCAATATTTTTAAATATGTAAAATGAGAATACTATTCTCCACCTAATGGATGTGTAACTGTTAAATAACATACAAAACAAAAAATATATATATATTCATCTATCTCTTTCAATTTGTATCAATAGGTATCTGTGAAATGCCCTCCTTTGCCAAGGGAACCCAAACCTAAACTTTTTCATTTTATTTCTCTAACAAAAACTATGCCTTAAAATATGCAGAGAGGAAATATTTATTTGAAATTTGCTATCTGTAATATTATGTTTCATACATAAATAGGATTGGAGTTCCTTTTATAGGAAAGAAAAAAACCCTCAATTAATTAATTCAGCCAAGTATGAGGACATTTTCATTTTGGAACCTGCTGAGAATGGGTGGAAGGCTCATCGTTGGCAGAGCCGGCCATCCCTATAACCCCACCAGGATTCCACTGGGCTGTGGGTACAGACCTGCCCATGCATCAGTCAGAATAGATGACCCTCGTCATCTATTTCACCAGAGAGAAAGCATTAAAGATGCATCCAGGTGCAATATTCTCATATTCTGCTACAGCACGCTTTGTGTGAAGGACACTTGCCCTATGGTGGCATTGGTGTTTCAGTTTTCAGAAGCTTCCAGTAGCTTCCAGATGATGCTTTTAATATGCTCACCCAGAGAGTGCATTTCCTTCCACAGTCCTACATTATCCATTTTGTAATGACTTGCAGCCGAAACCAGGATTGTTTCTTCATGTCTTTGGACTTCTAAACAGAAGGGGAGGGAGAGAAAATTCCATTTGTTTCTATCTATTTTGTTTAGAATAAAAATAAACTCCTTCTGAAACTCTCACTATAGTAGACATAATTTGTGGTTTCTGTAAAATTTGCAGTGTCCCCTGAACAGCCTTCCTTATGAAGAGAGCAGGGACCTCAGCATCCATATTTATAAATGACCCCAGGGGATTGGGCCAGGTGTGGACAGTGGACAGATGCTGGGCCAATCAAATTTGGAACTGATATTCATCGACATATTTCACACAAGATGAGTCCCCAACAACAAAAATATCTTTAAGCATCCAGAGCTGTGATTTAGATATCTTCCACCAGCTGGAAGGAGGAAAGTATATCTGCAGTTATAAAAGAAGAAGCTGGATTTAATAAAGAGAAGAGAAGATACGGTACAAAAGAACCATTTTCTAGGGTTTGCAGATGCTGTTCAGCATCTTATCCAAGGACTGGATCTCCAAGGCTGTATTCCTACCCTGAGGTTCAGGGAGAGATGACTATATCCTTAAACTAAGTACCCCAATCTCATTTCAGCATGTGTTGGGCTCTTCTGCTTGCAAACAAAATGTCCAACAAATAAAGTATGATGGAGTGACGCAGGGTAAAGAACAGTTGATCCACACCTAACGAGAGAGGAAGGACACCTAGAAATCATGTAGGACTCAATATGAGCCAACAACTTTGTTGTAGATACATTCATCGAGCTCATTCATCATTGCTCATACAAGCGATCTGTATGAGGTAGATTTTATGAGTCCATTTTACTGAAGAATAAATAGGCTCAGCACATCCAAGTGTCTTAGCCAAGATTATAAAGTTAGTAGTAGCTGTTGGAACTAAAGTCTGAAGACAAGTAAGCTGATTAGAAAAATCCTGGCTGGGGATGCCTGGGTGGCTCAGTCAGTTAAGTGTCCAACTTCAGCTCAGGTCATGATCTTGCAGTTCATGAGTTCAAGCCCTACATCAAGTTCTGTGTTGCCAGCTTGGACTCTGGAGCCTACTTCATATTCCAGGTCTCCATCTCTCTCTCTGCCCCTCCCCACTTGTTCTCTCTCTCTCTCTCTCTGAAAAATAAAATAAATAAACTTTAAAAAATGAAAAAGTAACATCCTGGCAGGTCCATGAGGATGCTACACGATGCCTTCAAGAATGACAACAGTGATATGTCAGATATTTTCTGAAGTCCTTAACCACACATTGGGTTTGGCTTACAGGCAGATCATAGTTGCTTACTTATAAATTAACTTAAACTGGGCTTCAAGTGTCACTCAGAAGGAGTCAGATAGGGATAGGAACCAGCAGGGAAAGCCTATTTCCTCCATGTATAATAAGCAATTAGGTGAATTTCTTGTTAATTCAATCAGAGAAGCAGAGATATATTGCAACTCTTTGGATTAAGGTCTGAAATCAAATATTTTTTTTACAAGGTTGACCTTTGTCAGTTTCATGTAAGAAGAGCTGATGATGAGCCACTGAACTAGCAAATTAGCTTTGCAGAGCTGTTGACAGGGTCAGTAAGAAATGAAACCCATTTTAACAAAGATGAGCTGGTTTCTAAGGTGTATGACTCAGTTTGGGAGGCTTCCACCATAAAGATGTTCAGAGGCACTTTGAAAGCAGACTCTAAAAAAGTGCAATTTTTTTCTTACCTCGAGACATTTAACTCTTTCCTTATCCTTCTAGAATCAGTGGAAACGACTGTGAAGCGTGTTTGCCAAATCTTCAGTAAGGCAGAGCTCATTTTCAATTTCTTGAAACCAGACAGACATGACGGGTGCCTGGTGTGCACCAGGCTGTCACACCATCATGTATTAGCTCTTCTCATCAGAGGCAGGAGGCTGGGTTCCAGCTTTCGAGACAAGAACTTAAGGGACAGAAAGACTCTGTGCCTTGCTGTGACCTCTTACTCCCATAGCTATGTTAAAATTGAAGGTCACTATGAAGGACGTGGGAATAAGGCAAAGACTAGCTAGAAGATCAACAATCCTGTTCTTTACACCTTCTGGGTACAAACTCAGTTCTATTTCCCAGACTTCCCTGAGGTAGGTGTTAGCATGTGACTGCATTCTAGCCAATGGGTTGAAAGCAAAAGTGACATGTGGGGATTCCTTCCCAGTGCATAAAATAAGTCCACAAAAACTTGCCTTGCTCTCCCTCCTTCCGATGGCTTGACACAAATACAGCAATTCTGGGAGTGGTATGTTAAAGGTGGGAAGGCCACAAGATAGTAGGAGTCTCAGTCCCTGAATCACCACTTGGAAGAGAGCCGTGAACCAATGGGGAACGTTTATTTTTGGACTTTGCATGGCAAAAAATAAATTGTCACACGCTCGAATCATCAAGACATGTGGGAATTTGTCACAACTGGTGTTACCTAATATGAAAAGCTAAGGGCACAGAGGGGGATGTGAGTTTTAGTGGAAGGACTTTTACACTAAGATGTGGCCCTTGAATGTCATGGTTAACTTCATGTGTCAACTCGACTAGACTGTGGTGCCCAGTTTGGCCAAATGCTAGTTAATCTTGATGCCGCTGTAAAGATTATTTTTAGATACGATGAATGTTTACAGTTGGTTGATTTTAAGTAAAGCAGGTTATTCTCCAAAACACGGGTGGGCCTCATCCAATCAGTTGAAAACCTTAACAGCAAAGACCAAGGTTTCCCCAAGAAGAAGGAATTCTTCCTCCAGACTGCAACCAAGAAATTCTGCCTGGTTTTCCAGCCTTTGGACGGTTGAAAGGAGTATCAATATACTCGATCTCCAGCTTGCTGGCTTGCCCTAGTTAGTTTAGATTTGTCATCCACCACAGTCACATGAGCTAATTTCTCAAAATAAATTCTTCTCTCTCTCGGTGTGCTCATTCATCTATAGATATAGATATTACCTATTACTATACCTATTACACACATATATATCATATGTTACATATTACGTTTATATATTTAAATTATATATTTAAAAACTATTGGTTCTGTTTCTCTAAAGAAACCTGAGTAATACAGATTTAAACCCAGAAACAACTGGATATATATTCATAATATGTAATACATATTATAGGTTTGACAGGACTTTATAGTGGATGAAGGAGTGAAAAGCTACTGTTGTCTGACACTCTTTCATTCTATTGCAGGAAAGAGCAGTGAGGGGGAAATCAGGTGGCTACAAAGTGCTTGGAGGGCTTTCAGCCCCATCCTAGTATGTTGGGATCTGGGTCAGGAGGCCTGTGCGGTGGCCCAAACAGTGCTGCAGGTCTCGGGTGTCCACTGTCCCTCTGGAGGGAGGCCTGTGGGCTCCCACCCCATTGACACCAGGCTTGGCCATCTGACCTACTGTCACCAGTGAAATATGATCAGAAGCTGCACAACATGCCTACGCAGAGTTTTAAGAGTCAACATGGGATTTGCGGAGGGCGCCTGGGTGGCTCAGTCAGTTGAGCGTCTGACTTTGGCTCAGGTCATGATCTCACAGTTCATGGGTTCAAGCCCTGCATCAGGCTCTGTGCTGACAGCTCAGAGCCTGGAGTCTGATTCAGATTCTGTCTTCCTCTCTCTGTGTCCCTTCGCTGCTCACACTCTGTCTCTATCTCTCAAATATAAATAAACATTATAAAAAAGGGGTCAACATAGGATTTTCTCTCTTTTCCCTTTGCTACATAGAATTACATCATTGTCCTGGGTCCCAGAAACAAAACACCTGGAATAGAGTCACGGCCAATCCTCTCTGGACATATAATAGCACAAGCATAAATGCTCACTCATTAAATAACTGCTCTGTATTAATAGTCACTCAAAATCATGAGTGATTTATTATTGCAGGATATGCTTATCCCTCCTGACATCTATAGTTATATATCTATAAATATAGACAGCTTCAACCGTTCAGATTAGAACCACTTTGAACCCTGGTTCCCACCATATCCTAGTTACATGTTTTTGGAAAACCTCTCTGTTGCTCAATTGTCACCACTTAAAGTGGGGGGACACTTTATCTAGAAGAGTTGTGAGAATTTAGTTGGTTGACACATGCAAAGCTCTTATTTGTCATAGGTACACATAAGGTAATTAATGAATGTTACCAGTGATTATAGCACATTTTGAAAATCCTTCTCACAGTGACCAGGAAGACTGACCATTAGGAAGGGCAGTGCCAGACTTGTAAGCAGTTCATAAACGTTACTCTAAAAAGTATCATCCAATCTAAGGGGGGATGTGGGAAACTTGCATAAGGTCCAGATAATACATATTATAGGTTTTGCAGGACTTAATTGGCCTCTGTTCTATATTCTTCTGTCTCTCTCCATCTCTGTCTTACCTCTTTATCTTTATAAACCTTTAAAGACATAAAAGCAATTCTTAACTGGAGGGACACTCAAAGACAGGCCATGGGCCGGATTTGGCTGTTGGACATAGGTCTAATCAGCCATACAGTATCTCTTTCTTCCCTTTTTCCTTGCATGAGATCTTGATCTAATCTCTATTTTGGAAAGATCTTGAGGTCATCCTTTACCCAGCTAAGCATTCACTCCACGATCACTTTATGAATGCATTCATACATTCGGGACAGTTCTCTGACTGCTGACCGTGAGTCATTGGTTCCGCTTTTAGCTGGCTTCACATTGATAACACGGAAGATGATACATCTACTCCACTCACTCCTCAGCAGTGAGGTAACCTTGTTCATTACCAGACACTTTAAGTAAAGCTGATGGAACTGGTTCTTGAAGGGAGAGCAAATTCTTTGTTTATAGGAACAAATATTGACGAGTCGCACTGCAGAATAACAGAGGACTTCTGGCGTGGGTGTTTGGCTTGGCTTGTTTGATAGGAGTAGCATGCTGTTGGCATGGGCTCTGATCTCTCTCTGTGATGGTCATCAGTGGTACAGAGAGGCCATGAGAGCCATCAGGAAGGGTTGGCCTGAGCATTTGGATGAAATAGATATTTAAGATCCCTCATGGAAAATCCTGCTGTAGGTTAATCTTCAAGGCTGGTCCCACTTTCCTATACTTAAGGCAGGAACCTTAGCCTTCTGAATTCTGTTACAAAACAATACATATAATAAGCAGGGACATACATTTTTATAAGAAAGTCCGTGCACCTCCCTGAGTCACTTCTCTATAGGTATGGCCCCGCAATGGTGCACACTGGCTGAATCTGACTGTTTTCTAATAACGTTGTCCAACTCAGCTACTGCCACTTCGAGTCCTTGGCATTTGCTTTGTAATTCTGTTTGTCCATCTGTTCTTTGTCCTTCTGGCATTGTTGCCTGCCTATTTTTATATTTGTTTTTTTGTTTTTCATTTTTCTTCCAGAAATTTTGCAACACCAGTCTCCAGCTTGATTTTCTATCTTGCTCCCCATCTGAAGGCATGCTGTGAGGAATTCTAGAAGCAGAGGGAAACTCTGGGTCTTACCTCTCCCAGAGCCTCTGTCTCAAACTGAAAGCAAACAAGGTATACAGCTCTGGGTTTATAAAGGCACGATGTAAATCTTGCATGTTTTCCCAGAGCAAGTTTACATCACAAGGAGAGAAAACTCTTCTGCTTTAAGAAGTATGGATCTATTGTAGAAAAGTTCAACATTTTTTGTGATTTTTTTAAAATAAATATAAGAACAACATTCTAAATGCCTCTTTGGGTTTTGTCTCAATTTCTGTCTGCCCTGATGCGAGAGGACATTGGTGGAAAAATCTGAGAAACACGGAACCAACAACAGAGTATTGGGGGAGGGAAGGGACACTCCCTTCCTGGTCTCCTGTGCCAGATGCTGCACTTGATCCTTCTGGTCCATCATTTCACTCAATCCTCTTAATGCATGAGGCCACGGGGATATTTACCCCTTTAACCAAATCAAGGTTGAAAGAGCCAAACCAAACTTAATAGTGATAATGTTATTACCATTATATTAAGTAATTTTGTTAAAACCACACCTTAGAAAAAGATGGATAATGAAAAAATTGAGTTGAGTGCTCTTGCCTCACTTGGAAGGAGATATTTTTGCATAATGTTAGGGCTGAACTGTGTCTTCCCCAGATTCATAAGTGGACGAGCTGACTCCATATCCCTCAGAATGTGACTGTATTCAAAGACAGGTCTTAAAAGAGGTGATTAAGTTAAAATGAGGCTATGAAGGTGATCTGATATGACCGGTGTCCTGATAAGAAGCAAGCACACACAGAAGAAGACTGCTAAAGAAACAGAGAGGATTGTCCATCTGCAGACTGAGGCAAGACGCCACCGCAGAACCAAGCTTGCTGATGCCTTAATCTGAGGCTTTCAGCTCCAGAACTGTGAGAAAATAAATTTCTGTTCTTTAAGCCCCCAAGGCTGTAGCATTTGTTACAAAGCCTTAGAAATACTAATGCACATGACAAGTCTTTCTATGTAAGTATGTGTCTGTCTATGTATCCATCCATCCATCAATCCATCATCTAACTATCATTCATCCAACCATCCAGCCAGCCAGCCAGCCATTCATCCATCTATCTATCATCTATCAATCATCTATCTATCTATCTATCTATCTATCTATCTATCTATCTATCTATCTGTCTATCTGTCTATCTATCTATCTATCTATCTATCTATCCATCCATCCATCTAATTTATCATCCATCTACCTACCTACCTATCTATATAGTCAGTATAGACAAACATCTAATCCAAATTGAAAAGTCTAAAGAAGATATTTTTATTTGTCTCTATTTTTCCACTATATTCACACAACATCTATTTTAATGATAACACAAACTTTCTTATCTTCATCCATCTATGTTTGCAATGTTTCTCTTAGGTTGTAACAATAGCATACATATGCAAGAATGTTATAAGACATCCCCTGATCTTTAGCACTTAAATATTTATACAAACATTACAAAATATAATTAATCCTGCTAAATTACATTATATTTCATAGGAGTTGTATATTGAAATGTTATACATTTAATTATTATTTTTATGTTTTCATGGAATTGCACAGAATTGTCTTAGAAAATGTACACAGACTAGACATATAATCTACAAAGGAATTTGAAAGTAATTCATAATTTCATCATCAAGAGATATTTGTTGAGGACATTTTGTTCTTAGTGTTTCTCTTCTATATTTGCATGAATACACACATGGACACACAGACACTTACAAATATTGAATATACTTTTCTGTGTTCTTTACATAGGAAAGATACCAAATCTTCAGCTCTGATGCAAATATTTTCACAGATTTGGGTTGCTGTTTTCACCTAAAGAAGTTTTACTTTTGCACATTCCAATCTATTGAATTGGAATTTTTCTCTGTCATTTTTGTGCTCCAAAATTACATTTCTGTCCTGTAAGTGTTTACTTAGATGATATATGTTTTCACTTTTCCCCATCCAATTATTTAGTCTATCTGGAATTTCTTTCACTACAGAGTATTTTACAGAAATCCATACTTGCATTTCCCAAGTAGCTAATAAATCTCCTGATATTAGTTGCTGAATTGTTTGCCCTTCCCCATTTCATTGGATTCTGATTTTTGTGTTACAAATTTCCCAAATGCAGTGACTTAAGACAGCACCCAGTCATTAGCTCAAAGCTCTGTAGGTCAGAAGTCCAAGTGCAGTGTGTTTCTGTCCCCTCCTGAGGGGACAAGTTTGCAATCAAGGTGGCAGTGGCTAAGTTCTCATCTCATCCCCAGGCTTGCAGGGAAACTTGTTTCCAGTTCCGTCAGACTGTTGGAAGAACCCATTTCCCTAATGTAGGACTGAGATTGCTATTTTCTGGCTCACTGTTGGCCGACTGGGGACTTTCAGCTACTACAGACTGTCCTCATATCCTTGCCACATGATCCCCTCTATAAACCCTTTCACACTTTGACCCTTCAGGAAAGACTTAGTCACTTTGAAGGTCACATCTGATGAGGTCAGGCCCACCTATAAAAATCCCCCTCCTTATTAACTCAGTCAAATGATTAGGGATTTCAACTGTATTGGTAACATTGATTCAGGTTTGTCCTATAAGGTAACCAAACCAGGGGCATGAAATTCATCATATTCACCAATATTGCACACTCTCAAAGGGAGGGAATAATGGAAGTCATGTTCATCAGGGTCATGAGTCTTCAGGGCCACCCCAGAATTTTCCCTACCATACTCACTAAGTTTTGATGCCATCGTCATCATATGTAACTATTCTTTATTGTAGTTCTATCATTCATTACCTGCTAATGAGCTCTGCCTTTTTCAGTTCTTATCTGTCCTTGAGTTATAGTTCCCCTACTAGTACATCAGCATGTACTTTTGTAATAGAGCCAGCACACACTCCAATCCCTCACTCATATATTTTTTTAAATTTTCTTACATATAACACCCAATGTTCATCCCAACAAGTGCTCCCCTTCATGCTCATCCTTCATTTAGCCTGTTCCACACCCAACATCCCATCGGCAACTCTCAGTTTGTTCTTCGTAAGAGTCTTTTATGGTTTGCTTCCCACTCTCTTTTTTATCTTAGTTTTCCTTCCCTTTCCCTATATTTGTCTGTTTTATTTCTTAAATTCCGTGTATGAGTGAAATCATATATATGCCTTTCTCTCACTGACTTATTTCGCTTAGCATAATACACTCCAGTTCCATCCATGTCATTGCAAATGGCAGGATTTCATTCTTTTTGATCACCAAGTAATATTCCACTATATATATATTTACCAATCTTCTTTATCCATTCATCAGTCGATGGAAATTTGGGCTCTTTCCATAATTCGGCTATTGTTGATGGTGCTGTTAATATATTGGGGTGAATGTGCCCCTTTGAATCAGCATTTTTGTGTCCTTTGGATAAATACCTAATAACGCATTGCTGGGTCATTGGGTATCTCTTGAAAACAGTTGTTTGCATTCCCTTATTTATCTGTTCTCTCAACTGATCTCTAACATCATTGACTGGGTCTCCAGCCCCCCATTTGGAGACTGTCCTATCCAAAATTTCATTTTGATCCATGAAAAGTAGTCACCAATTGGAAGAGAATGTAGCCCCTTTCCACAATTTATTCTTTCCAAATAATCCATCCTATGTATTTCAAATACAATCTAACCCATATATGTTGGGTGTCTACCTTGTGTCAGACAGAGATGGACAAAAAGAATCATGTTCCATGGAGCTGGCATTGAAGTGTGGGGGACAGACAAGAACTAAGTGAACAAGTGGAGGAGGGGAAGTGAGGTGATGCTAAGTTCCATGAAGAACAGGGTAAAGTTATAGCAAATGACTGACAGTGAGAACAGGCAGCTTTGGATAAGGAAGTAAGAGAAACCTCTTTGAGATTAAAGGTAATCTGAGACATACAGAAACTGTCAGTCATCAAAAAAATCAGAGGGAAAAGTGTTTTTGGCAAAGAAACAGTATGTGCAAATGTCCTCAAGAGGGATGGGAAGCAATCCAATAGGTGGGTGAGAACCGGATATCTCAAACAAGGGTTTTTAATATACATTTTGATTAATTAATGTGTACAGTGTTCTCCATCTAGGCACTGCATATATTAAGGACAGATTACATATACTTTTGGCCTTGAGTTAATTCTTTGAGTTAATACATAGCAAATCTATTGATTTTTAGAGTATTTCTTTTGAACTGGTCACATTACTTAATTGTGATTAATTCTGCAAGTTCTCCAGTTCATGTAAAACTGGATTTTCTCTTCTCTTGCATTTTTGAGGTAGGCACTCGTAACAAATATAGCAATAATCATGTTGCAATAATAGAAATGTGCAGCTTCCTTTAAAAAGTCATTGCATCTTTGATTTTTATTTCATATCTTAACACTTGTTTTATTTTCACAGATCACCATGAGAAATGTTTTTTTTTAGTTTATTTATTGATTTTGAGAGAAAGAGGGAGCATAATCAGGGGAGGGGCAGAGAGAGAAAGGGAGAGAGAATCCCAAGCAGGATCCGCACTGTTAGCACAGAGCCCAATGAGGGGCTTGAACTCATGAACCACGAGCTCATGACTTGAGCTGAAACCAAGAGTCGGGTGGTTAACAGACTGAGCCACCCAGGCGTCCCTTTTTTACTTTATAATAAGTTGTATTTCAGTCTAAAATGGAGGGTACAATTCTTTTCTGATGTTTTTGTGTCACGTATAGGAGCTTTCCCCAATTTAGATCTGTTATAAATAAAACCACTCTAGAGTGTTTCTTTCTTTCAGAGTTTTTTTTTTTTCTTCTACATTATTTTCTTTAAATGCATGAAGAGGGGTAAGACTCATCATGAGTTAGAAGGAATTGCTGGGGACATGGTTGGGGTCCCTGGGCTCTGAAAAATGTTCACCAGCTGTTGACTTGCATAGACCTGTCTGGGGGTTTGCTTTATAAATAAAAATTTGATTGCCTTGGAGGAAAAGTGACACTCTGTTGCAAAGACAGGAAAGAGGGAGGGAAGGGAGAGGCTCACTGACCCAGGCAGCATCTTGAGAACATTGCTAGGAGCCTGTGACACCCCCCTTTTTATTAGGTGGCTCCTGACCATGAGGAAATGGCTGTTCCTATGCAGGTAGAAGCTGTAATTCATAGTGATCCGAATCCGGGTTCTGCCGTCAATTGGCTGAGCAAGTGTAGGCAAGGCGGTTAACTCCTCTGAGCCCCTTTTTCTTCATAGAGGCTCCACTCTGTAGCTTACAGGGGCTTCTATGAGGATTGAGTAAGATCACATATTTAAGGCACCAAGCATTGGGGCGCCTGGGTGGCTCTGTCAGTCAAGCTTCCAACTCTTGATTTCAGCTCAGGCCATGATGCTGCTGGTAATGACTTCGAGCCCCATGTCAGTGTGGAGCCTGCTTGGGATTCATTCTCTCTCTCCCTCTCTCCCTGCCCTCCCTTCTCAAAATCCATAAAATTAATGAAAAATAATTAGGCCCTAAGCATCTTACCATGCACAGAATAAGTCCTCAGAAAAGTGATTTCCTTTCTGTTGCTTCTGAAGCCAAAGGAAACTCCAAGTTGCGATACGGTCTACAGACCATATCTGTTTCGTGCCCCACACAGAAAAGCAGCTCCTGGTACGTGGGAAGCATTATAACCGTGGCTGTTTTGTTGTTGCTGTTTCTGTCATCATAAAATCAGCCTTATCATCCCATCTGTGGTCCGGGTCACCTGGAGAACAGGACCTGTTTATCTTCGGCCCAATGACATATCCTGGCATAGACAGGTAGTTACATGCAGAAGAGACGCTGAGTCCCTTGCATGCTAGGAGTGAGTGGACTCATGAGTGCACAGGCCACACCACCACTGGCTTCACCTTGTGCATACGTTCCCCTGCCCCCTGCTTGCACCCCCTCTGCCCACCAGCCTGTTCCCATTGACCAGGCACTTGTCATTATAATCATCCCTTACCCATCCTGAGACCAGACTGCTGGTGTCTGCTCTCCTGCCCACAGACAACACATCAAATTTCTCCTGTAAATTGTGCGAATTGGGGTCCAAATTCTGCCATCGTTTTTTTTTATTGTTTTTATTTCTTTTTTTAAAAACATTTTTTATTTATTTCAGAGAGAAAGAGAGAGAAACAGTGTGAACAGGGGAAGGTCAGAGAGAGAGGGAGACACAGAATCTGAACCAGGCTCCAGGCTCTGAGCTGTCAGCACAGAGCCCGACGTGGGGCTTGAACCCATGAGCAGTGAGATCATGACCTGAGCCGAGTCAGACGCTTAACTGACTGAGCCACCCAGGCGCCCCTCTGCCATAGTTTTTAACCATCTATTTGGGGGCTGTTTCTCTAGAATTTATTATATTTTCTTCCACGTCGTTTCACAAAGAATGGGCTATATAGTAAGTGAAATGTAACATTGAAGGAATTATCAGGGAACTTTAAAGCACAACTGCTATTAAAATTCATGTTTCTGGCCTGGATAGTTTTGTTGAAATGATTTGGGCAGTACACTTCTTGGGGTACGGTCACTGCGCTGTCTTTTCGAACTTGGTTAATGCAGATCAGGACGCCATCCAGCTGTCACAGGGCACCATTCTCGGGGGGTTAATTTTTGCCCACATACATAGTAAGGGTCTGCAGTGCAAAAACGAAACAAAACAAAACAAACAAAAAACAGCTGCTGATCTTTGACATGGAGTCAAATAATCATACTATACTTAGGATCTGACAGATCTCACTTTAAAGCTCATCCCTTATTATACATCAGTAGCTCTGCCTGTACTCAATTTTCCATCCGGGAAAATGGAATAGGAACATTTTGTCAAATAGATATTTTTTAGAGTGTCAGCAGAATAATGTGTATTTTATACAGATAGGAACTTTGTAAGTTTAGGAAAATGGTTTAATTGCTATTTCTTGGTCTCCGAAACAGAATCATTGTTATGGGTTGAATGTTTATGGCTTCTGCTTTGAGTTGTGGCTTTGAGGACAAAGCCCTCGTCACCACGTGCAAAGCTCACTTCCTTCTTCAAGACTTCAAAACAATGATCCTTCCACTGAGCCTTTCTGGGTGAACCAAAATTGACTTCCTATTGTTAAACCTCTGCTCGGCCCATCCCATCCACCCACCTCTGCTGCTAAGGGCCACATGCCTTTTTCCCTTTGAGCCCCAAACAACACAGCTTTCTGAAGCAAACCCAGAATAAACTAGAAGCCTCCTCCAGAGTGTTTAATAGGGCCTGGAAAGTATTCATTTGTCTCGAACCGTTGTCTGGGCTGCTTGGAGATAGATTTCTGTCCCCACAACCAAGTAAACACTGGACAGAAGCCTTCAGCCCTAACCTTCTTTGGGGTCACCCTGCCTCACTGTACATCTTAAGGATGGAGTTCTCAAGGGACAGAGCCTGAGAAAGAGATTCACATGCAAGTGATGTATGAGAGAGAAGGAGGAAAACAGGGAGAGGTTATACGAAGGAGCTGGGCAAGCGTGTAACTGCAAGGGAGTCTAGCTTACACTTGATCCCACGGGGAGTTCTGGAATATAAATTGTACCACAAGGCCGGTCCCCTAGTGACATGGACGCGAGCTTTCTGCTGCCACGCTTCAGTCACCTGTTAGCTGAAGGTACCTGTGTTGTGGGGGGTGGGGAATGCAGTCTATACTCTAGTAACAGGTGTTTTGTGGGAGAAGGCATGGGATAGTGACCAGAAGACTGTTAATTCAAGAACGCGACAGGCGCTGTGGTGGAAGGCTGTCCAGGTGCGTAGGGAGCCCACCGCCAAGGAGCGCAGAGAGAAGAATCCTGCTACAAAGCTCAGCACGTGGAACCCTGTGCGGGGCTCCAGAATGCCCTGCCTCTGCCTCCTGCCTCCCTTCCTCTTACATCTTGAGCAGCATCTCCCTCAGCCAAGAACCCGGGCTTCGGAGTGAGACCAAACTGAGTCCCGCTTCTTCTACTTACTGAGGGTAGGACTTTGAGCAAATATCTGTCTCCCAGAATTTTGTGAAGACCTAGAAGTCAATAATCTCTGAGTACCATGCTTGATATGTGAGAGACAGTGCATGGTAGCCATTTTCTTCAGTTTTATCCATCATCACCACCAGCTCCATCCTCACCTTCATCATCATCATCATCACCATCATCATCATACCCTCTTCTCTTCTTCCTCCTCTTCCTCTTCCTCTCCTCCTTCTTCTTCTTTCTCTTCTCCTTCTTCTTAGTCTCACTCTTCCTCTCCTTCCCCACCCCCCCTCCTGCTCACCCTCCTTATCCCCCTCCTTCCCTGCATCACAAAATACCACAGATTTCTTTATTTCAGACACCTTATGCTTCAAATGAAAGAAACCCCTCATTAGAGTGGTTTAAACAATAATAGGGATGCACTGGCTCATAAAATTGTAAAGTTCACAGCCGTCTAGCTTCAAGTGAGGATTGATCCAACAAGTCAGACAATGTCACCTGGATCCATTTCCTCTCTGCCTCTCTGCACTTCCTTTGCAATGTGAGTGTTACCCTCCGACTCTGTGTAATAGTCCTGGTCCTTTCCAGCAGGCGCAGACCTCAACACCTCACACCAGCCTGTCCAGAAAGGGAGAGAGAGTTCTGAGAGATCCTACGGAAGTGAGAGGAGACATCAGTTACCTTGAATCCCCAGCAAGCATCTCATACTTCATTGGCTTTGAGTAGATGATGTACTCATTCCTGGACCAGCCACAGCAACAAGAGGGGTCAGTGCAATAATTGGTGGAACCAGAGAAAGCCCATCCCTGAAAGTGGGGGAGGGGATCTTCCACACTGAAATCGTAGGACTGACAATGGGGGTGTCCCTCAAACAGTGCCAAGTGCTATTTGCAGAAGATGTTGGCTGGAGGGAGAGAACAAGTATGCAAGGTCCCCTGCACTGACCTGTTGCATGCTGTTCCCTGTGCCTCAGGCAATTCTCCTACCTTCAGTTTCCCATCTCAGACCTGTCCTTCCTTGCCCAGTTTTGAGCCTCTCCTTTCTGGACTACCTTCGGTGCTCTGCTGTGGGTGCCTCTAACACTCCCCTAAAAACACCCATCTCCTCCGGGACCTGTATCATTGCATCTGAGTCACGTGTTTACTTGTCACCTAAGCCATTGGACTATACATTTTGAGGAGTAGGAAAACATGGTTGTTTTTTGCAGGAAACTGAGTCAGGCTGTGGTAATTGTGCTAAAATTATTTGAAAAGTGAATGCAGGAATGGGTGAATGAGTGGGTGGGTAATACAGTGAATGAGTGAAATGACCCAGACTTTCAAGTCAACCCACTGAGGAAATAACTATCTCATTTCCTACAGTCTAGGGAACCCAGGGAAGATCATGTTTTCCTAGCTACCAGTCAAAATTGATAGAGGCTCCTGTTTTGAGAAAAAGAACAAAACAAAGCAAAACACGGAGGCTGGGGAAGAAACTGATTTAACACGGTGAGAAAGAATCAGGGATACAAAAATAGCAAATAGATGCAGTTAACTGTAATTTAAATATTGATCATAAAGGACTTTTTCAGCCTGAATTAATGTAGTGAGCTCCAAATCAAAGACCCTGTATAATCAGATAAAGATTGACCACTGGCCATGGCGCTGTGCCAGACGCCTAAATCGGGTCTCCTTCTGCTTCTCCAGAATACACCCCTCCCTTCGAGTTTACGTTCCAGAGACAGTCGTGAATCTGGGAATATGCTCAAAGGTCAAGTCAGCATAGACTTAACCAGAAATGGGGCTCAGGGCTTTGAAAAGGCTCTCCCTCAAACCGTGTGAAACTGATCATTAATATCTACTGTGGGGCTTACATCACTGCAATCATCCAGGGGTTCAATAAAAATAAAACTTCATCTGATACTAAGAAAAAAAAGTCTATGTTGGCATCATGATATATGTGCGAAGGAGAAGTGCTGGCCATCAGGGAGTGGAACGTAGTCAGGACATGTGGCCTTTATACGACTCTTGGCATCTCACAGGCGACCTGGCATTCGTGATCCCATACCCTGCTCCACCAACTGGGAGGCAGGCATTGCTTCACCCATCTTACAGAAGACAAAACCGAGCCTCTGAATACCAGTGGGACTGGCGCAAAGCAGAGAGGGGCAGAGAGAGAGAATCCCTAGCAGGCTCCACACTGTCAGTGCAGAGCCTGATGCAGGGGCTGGAACTCACGAACTGTGAGATCATGACCTGAGTCGAAGTCAGACGCTTAACTGGTTGAGCCCCCCAGGGGCCCCTGAACTCAGATCTTTTCTTACACACTCAATACAATCACTCACTCTCCTCCTATGTCAAGTGTGAGCAGAATTAAAAGAACATAACTTGTGACTAAGAATGGTTTTGTACAGAATGCCAAGCATGCCAGTCATAGAATTGGTCTGTGTGTATATGTTTGTGCATGTGTGTATGCATGGGCATGTGCGTGCCTATATGTTATCAATGTGCACACGAGTGTGCATAGGTGTCCGTTTAACCATGTACACGTGTGCATTATATGTGTGTATCTATGTCACGTGAGCGTGTGTGTGTGCATGCATGTGTGCATTGCACATACACGTGTGTGCATGTGTGTGTACGTGTACATTTATGTATGTGCGTGCATGCTACACAAACAAAAATAACAAACAAACAGAAAACCCCACCCCCTGGAAGTCAAAAAAGAGAATGATTTTCCACCAGGTTCCAGCAGAGCCCTTCTCTTTATTCCTGAGAGGTTCAATTAACGGATGCAAGTCATAAAACAGTGCATTTTCTCTCTGCTATGATGCATTGTTTTTAATCTCACTGCCTTGTATTATATCACATTCCTATAATTCTTCCAACAGGAAAAGGCTTGTTTCATAAAAATATAGTCCCCAGCACTTGAAATATAAGTTCACATGCAGGCAACATATATATCACCGAGCTGGCAAACTAACTCACTTACTTAATCCACTAAACTTCAGGTGCTTCCCATATTATGTGAAATGGCTTGAAACAGGCAGAAGCTGCCAGGACCCATCACGGCTTCTTTGCTCAAGAGCGACAGGAGCAGGGAGGAGGTGGGGGGGGTGGAAATCCCCTCTGTGGACGCCACAATAACATGTCTTTCATTATCACCCGGTGTCAGGACACTGGATAATGTTCATTGTGCATGCACAATAAATTACTATTTACCTGGCAGTGCCTTTGATAAGCCCGTCTCCTCTCCCTCTTTCTGTCCACGCAGCACGGAGCAGCGAAACCCCTTTGCCTATAATTCTTATTAAGGTGATACCTTTTCTGAATAAGAAAGTACACGCTTCCGAAGCCCACACTCTCTGGGGTTTCTGAGGGACATTGTTTTCATTGGTTCCTTTTTATTCTTCCCACCCCGCTGTGTTTTAATGCTATAGTGACTTCTGTGTATACACCTCTCATATTGAAATGTCGGCGGCTGCAGATATATGCAATATTAAAGAGCGCTTATGAATTTTTGACATCTAATTAGTCGCTACCCAGTTAACATGTCAGGACTCAGAGGGATTAGGGAGGCAGCCCTTTCTGAATAAGTTACAGCGAGGCCCCTGTCCTTTTCATGTATTATTCTTTAATGTAGGTGGTGATTATTTGGCTGTGATTAATTGATGAAGCTCATTGGTCTGGCAAGTGGTACCGAATTCACCATCCCTCACTTTTATTTCTCTCAGTAGGGCTCCGCCGCCTCGTCGGAAGGACTAGCTTCCTCCCAGACAGTCTGGCCTCTCCCTGTGCAGCCATGGGGGTGGTGGGGCCGCCTGGGCGCCTGGCCTTGACCTCTTCCAGAGACTTCGCGTCCCCCGCCCCCCACAGGTCAGCAGTGGCCTTTGCCTGCCTGTTGAAACCACACACCCTGCAGCCCAGGCCAAGGCACTTGTGAGCGGGGGCAGCTCCCCTAAGAAGCAGTTCCGGGCGCTCCCCCTTCTCCCATCCGAGTTTTCAAGCCCTGCTCAGGGTGCCTTGAACACCTGCAGCACCCCGAGGGTTTGCCTGGCTCCCAGGTTCTGCTGTCTGCCCAGATGCCAGGTGACACCCGGGGCCCTCCAGGGCTGCTCCTGCCATTGTCTCAGGTCGTGGGGCCCCCAAGAAACCACAAGGGCGAAGATGCACACAGTCTCATGGCACCGCAGGGTCTGCCCCTGGGGCTGAGCGACTCCAGGCTGTAGAGGAGGCGGCCATGGGAGCGGACCGAGGAGAGAATGTGCTGGCTGCCTCCACGGGGCGCTGGCCCCCACTGTGCCCAGCCCCGCAGCCCTGCACCAGCACCCCTGGGCGACTGGAAAGCTTTCCTTCTTTCTGCAGGTCGCCCTTCACAGACACTGTAAGCCGGCTCAGCGCTCCCTGAAGCCCAGTCCCGGCTCCCTGGGCTTCCGCAGGAGGGACTGGTCCTCTCTGGTCATTCTGGTCCTCTCTGGGACGGGTGGATCTCACGGTCTTGGATGCGAAGATGGCCACGGATTTGTACTTTTTAAGATAAAGCAAGCAGGGAAAGGGTGTGTGATCTACAGCCCTGCATTTATACAGGGGGCTGCAGAGAAGGTTTGTTTTTCTGCAGTTGATGATTCCCCTCAACATACCCGTGAGCACGTAATGTACACACGCAAGCCCACGCCTGCATACACACACACAGGCGCATACACACTCATACAGACACAAAAGCATGCACACAGACCCGCACACACACCCACTTGCTCCTCCTCTGGCTTTCCAAACAAAGCTTCTGCCAGCAGACTTTTCTGCCCTGGTCTCCTGGTTTTATGGGCAAATAATTACTTTTTGCAAAGCAGATTCACCCCCACGACAATCCTCCAGCATTCAAGTCTGTAACAGGGGCGTTATTAGGAGCTGCGGCCGATTTGTCTGTTTAAATGCTCCGACTCTGGACAAACCATCCTAAAAATGTGTAATTATAAATAAACCTTCACCTACCTCAGCTGCCGGGGGTTTTAATGACTGCACTTGATGTCAATCAAGGCCAGCGCTGGGCGTGCGTGTGAGGGGCCCTTCCAGAAATTTCGTGGACATAAGCCTTTCTCCTTATTCTATTATCTATTAAAAGGGGAGAGGCAAGATGAAGCAATAGCCCCAGAAGGGAGAAGGGGAGAGGGGCTCCGGAAAGAAGAAGGTGGAAAAGACATTTTAGCCAAAGGGCAGTGGCCCACCAGGGGGGAGAGCCAGGCACCCACGCCCTACCCATCTTCTCTCTTTGTCTCCCCAAGCCCTCCCCCGCGTGGGGGTGAGCAGTGAGCGGTGAGTGGGTGTCTATTGGAAGACAGAAGGGGTGGGGGTCGCTGGAGCTTCTGCGGGGGCGAGGCAGGGGGGCAGCGGGGAGAGCAAGGATGGGGGGTGTTAAGAGGGAAAATAATCAATGAATGCGTATTCACTTTGTCCTCCGAGGCGGATTCTATCTGAAGGAAACACTGAACTTTGTAGTGTGAGCAGCAGCTGAAATTTAGAATTATTGTTTCCTTCTAACAGAAGACTCATTTTCCACGGCCACATTTGCAGCATAATAAGCTTTTTGTTATTTTTTCAATTAGAGTCAATTGACCTAACAAAATGCTTGGCAATTAAGTGATTTTTGTAATGGTCCGGGGGTAATTTAGCCGAGCTTGTCAGCTGTGTTTCATGAAGCTGTGATGTCTTTTTTTTTCCCGCGGCTTCTCTCTCTCTCTCTCTCTCTCTCCCTCTCTCTCCTCTCTCTCTCTCTCTCTCTCTCTCTTGAGCATAATGGCTCATAATTTCGAAATCTTTTCCTTCTGTTTCCCTCACAATAATTCGCAATTACAGGAAGTTGTTGGAGGTGATTTTTTTTCTACCTTGCCTTTTGAGTCAGTAATTTTAAATAAAATGTACATACTTATAAAAAGGCAGCTATTACTGAAATCACTTTTTGTGTAAACTCAATTATTTTATGAATAGTGACACCAGCTTATACTGGGTCCCGCTCCCGAAGGCTGAGGCATTATTATCTTCAGGGTAAAAGGTTGGGAACATTCACAAGACTCTTTCCAAATCACACCAGCTTTCAATAAGGTAAACACAACTTGGGGCGAGCGGGAGGGGGCGGCGTTACCTGGTCCTGAAAAAAGACCGAGGGACACATCTGCAGCCGCCCCCCTCCCCTCGGCAAGTCCTGGACTTGAGCTTCTCATCCTCTGATTTATGAGGGAATTCCTCATTTGCCTAATTGATTCATTTTCTTAAGACTACATCTGGAGTTACATTTCCCTTTTAAAAGGGCCGCAGTTAGATCTGATGACTGGATCAGATGTTCCTTCATTGAATTACTATCTGTTTATACCTATATTAAAAAAGAAACCATTCAGTTTGAACCTGCATGATGCATACTTAAAGAAACAGCCAGGAACCTGTGTGCCCTTGTTCTTTCAAACAGTTCTGGCAAAAGGAGGCGATGCGAGTCCTTGTGGGGCTGTGTTATCAAGACTCATCTATAACCTTTAGAAGGCGCACACATGCTTCTGTGTTACCGTACGTGTTTCACGACCGTCTCTGGTTTCACACCTGAGTTAGAATCCCCTGTTGACTTCAGTTTGTCCCCATTGTGAAAAACAACTTAAAGGCAACCGGCTTCACTCCTTGGCAGGAAACCTTCCAGTAGGGGGCAGTAGAAGAGCAAGCCAGCCAAACTCCATGTTGGCTAGCCCTTCAACAGGGGCCAGACCACCGGCCCTGAGAAACCCAGCCCCTCCTGGCTAGACGCAGAGCTAGAGAGATCCATCAGTGCTTCTCACTGGGTTTGAACGGGCTTCCCAATTCTGCCTGGACGATGTCCACTTCAGTGCACCTCCCTCTCCTCTGAGGGTTTCCATCTTTCCAAAGGGGCTCATCAGGCTTTGGTATTTTGCCATGTGGGTGCTCGGAACCCCCCGGGGAAATCCCCTACCAAGGTTGCTTAGGCAGCACGGGGAATGGGGGACTTCTCGGATCCTGAGGCTCTTGCAAGGCCTAAGGAGACAGATGTCCAGCGCCTTTGACTCATGCCGATTTCCTTGACACCCAAATTGAGCCATTATTTCCTTTTCCTGCGTCTCAATTTCCCCAACTCTAAATTAGGGAGGCCGGGCTAGATACCATCTGTAAAACCATGGTGCATTCATTTATTCTTTCCTGCCTGCATTCTGTCATTCATCACTACACACATGCATTCATTCATTCTCTACTAAATGCATGTTTATATTGGAAGACATAGTTTGTGTGTTAACAGAGTCATAGTATTCTTGGGTTTAAAGTGACCATCTCTTAAAATATGGGATTTTAGTTCAACTCCAAGTGCTTTACTTAGATTATCATCATCATCATCATCATCATCATCATCATCATCATCATCAGTTGTATAAGTTGTGCTCATCAAAGACATAAAGAGATTTTGGAGACATAAACCTATTTCATTCGTGGCTTTTAAAGAGGTGTATATTTTTCATGGTGACAAGCCATTGGTGTTTTGAGATATTGGGAAATCCCTCCCCATCTCTCCGGTGGTCATGGACAGTGCTCGGTGTGGTTTCATTTAGGTTGTAAGTAACCAGGGTTTGGCCTGGGCTGGGGCCGGGCCAGGCCTCACAAGGCTTTTTGATTAATCCACTGCACCTCTCATTTTCCCGACTATAAAAGGAGAAGCTACCGTTCTGAATAAGCATCTTGCAGAAGAAAGAAGCCAAAGCAGAAAGTATTAAACTTTCATCCAACACCATAGGAGAGATGTAGTTATTAAATTTCAGCTGCTTATCAAACTGATATAAAAGTCATTTTGCATGATTGCTTTGCATCCTCAAATCTTCTGCTTTTATTTGCAATGCATCTCGGTGCTTTCTTATTAGAAAAATACTCAAAGGATGAAAAAGCTGATAATATTATTCAGTTTTGACAATTAGGTAGAAAAAACCATTCGAAGAAGTGCTTTTTTTATTGCAGCTGGTAATAATATCGGGGGTCCTCTTGATAGCAGTCTATACTTATGCTACCCAAGGTGACACTGGTTTTATCTTCTAATTGCCATGGACTGGTTATACTGGATCCGGGCAAGGGAGGCCATTTCCAGTCTTTTCATTGGTACGTACAACTCTGGTTTATGCGACACGTAGAAATATGCTGAGCCTCTTGCATTTGCTCATTCTTATCTTTATGGCTGGTCCACCATGCTTATTGGACTCCAGAAAGGGACTCCTGCCATTCACCCAACATGTCGCTGTCGAACAATTACTGTGTGCTGGGAAATGTTTTAGCGCCCAGGGATGGAATTCCAGGCAGCAGCCCGGTTACAATTGAATTACATCTCCTCTTCAATGAATTACCCGTAGTTTACTTTTAGATTATATACATATGCAGCTTTATAAACAACGTAGACTTCACACACAGGTAGAAATATGATGTTTTTAAACCATCACTTCACTATCTTTCCACAGTCTGTAGAAATGGAAATGATTTCTTTTTACCCGTTAGCCAGTTTTAGAGACCTGGTTTGTAAAGTGAGCCCTCTTTCATGGACTTACGAGACAGACTCCTCACATGCTCTCCTTGGACAGCAACGGGGACTGGAAGTGACTTGCCCAGAGTTACAGAGCTGGTGCACGACAGCTTGTGATTCCAGCCTGGTCTGCGCCCCAGTAAAGAGAGAGTGCTGCTGTGGACTTGGCCGATTGCCAGCATCTCCTCCCAGATTCTTCCTCCCAGAGCCTCCACTACCTTTCAGTTGCAGTTTTTCGGAAATGTTAGCACAGCTATCATTGCCCACTAATGAAGGTAAGTGTCAGGCCTTCCAGAGCAGAGTTGGGACAGTGGGAGCCCCACCTTCCCCACCTTCCTTCGCATGCTTCCATCCATCTCCCCTGCTCTGAGACAGGGAAAGAGGCCTTGTCACCCCATCCACGAGACCCCTACTGACAAGGGCAGGGGAAGCTCCTAAGATCCAATCCTGGGGGGGCTCAAGAGCCCTCCGTGGAAGATGGGAGTAGTGGCCCCACCTGGTGGAAATATCCTTATAGAAACTCAGGAGCGATCGGAATTAACTCAAGATTTAGTGAGCACCCACTATGAGCCGGACAAAGTTCTCGGTGCTCGGAATGGTGAAAGGAACAAGCAGAGCCAGAGCTCCCACGTTCCAGCTGGGAGTCAGGCTTACAGCACCAGGCACAGTAGCATCTAGGAAGGCTGTGAGCGCTGTGGACAATGCGTCTGTGGGCAAGGTAAAGAAGGAGTGGGAAACATCTCAGTACTGAGCAGCCTGGTCAGACACATGGGAACCAGCCTCAGGTCTGTCTTGGGAAAGTCTTCTCCTCCCTCTGTTCCCTCACTCTCACATGTCATGATTCTGAAAGAGGAAGTGGAACTAAATCAAAGGTTTCCAAATTTGGCTGATTTTAGGAATCACTAAGAAGAGGTGTTTTTTTTCCCCCTTTGTTTTATGTTTTTGTTTGTTTTTGTATAGAATCCCAACTCACCTATAGATTCAGGCTATCAGACTATTATGAACCAGGGCCTAGGAATCTGCATTTTCTAGAAAAAGGAGCCTACGGAATTTTAGGCTTGTGACCAAATTTAAAACCCTGGACTAAACAGCTGGGTGTACCGTCGGGGTGCCAGAGCCCTTATAATCTCTGTGACATTGAAATTATTCCTGAACATAGGAGTATTCTTTATTCCCAGGGTTGCTAATGGGGGTTAACTGATCAGGACCTGGACCAGGTCTTAGCCTTTCACTGGAGTTCACTGTTACCTTTCCATTCCACCTTGCAGGTCTAACTCAAATCACACTTCTCTGGAATAATGAACAGAAGACAAAGACATCTGAAGAGGCGGAGCTAAAATATAAGGGCTGAGAAAGGACGAGAATAAAGAATTGGTTAAGTGGTTACCCTGCCGAGAAAGAAAAAGGACTCCCAGCCATAATTTAGGCCAATTTTATCAACGTGGTTCACAAAACACGCATGCAATTAGCTGAGATGATGAAGAAAGGCTGGCCGTCAGTGTTTCCATGGTGAGTGCATCCTCCTGCACTGGGTGAGGCTTGATTTCCTCCAGGTCAGGGGTGAGGGTGCTGGTGACCCTTGAGTCTCCTGAGCTGCAGGCAAACGAGCACTGTCGCGGCTCCTGCCCCTTTGGTCCAAGCGCTGACGTGCCACGTCCGCCCTCACCTGGTCTGTGCTCTGGTCACAAACCTTCGTCTCGTTCATCACCTCAGCTCTTCCCAAACGGAGATTGTACTTAAAGAAATAAAAATGGGAGCACCTGGGTGGCTCAGTCGGTTGAACGTCCGACTTTGGCCCACAGCATGATCTCACAGTTTGTGGGTTCGAGCCCGTGTCGGGCTCTGTGCTGACAGCTAGCTTAGAGCCTGGAGCCTGTCTTCCGATTCTGTGTCTTCCTCTCTCTCTGACCCTCCCCTGCTCACGCTCTCTCTCTCTCTCTCTCTCTCTCCCTCAAAAATAAATTTAAAAAAAACATTTAAAAAATAACAAAAATGAAGCAGTAACAGAGATGCCAGAGATCACACATCACATAAACATTCATGGATGAAGGGGTGGAATGATCCCTTCCACCTTCATCTCCCAGGAGGGCTCCTTCCCGCCCCCACCACCATCTTGCCTTCTTCTCTTCTCTATTCTATGTTTTCATAGGACTTATTCCCACCTGCTAGATCATCTCTTTCCCAGTTGGTTGTTTTCTGTATACCGCCTCTGCCCCTGACTTGAATGAAAATTCGTGGGAGCCAGGGCTTTAGGCTCTAGCCATCGCATCATAATAAGTGCTCAATAAATATCTTTTTGAATAAATGAATTTCAACTCACTCCTGGGTTCTTACTGATTGGATGTAACCAACCTTTCCCTGTTATTCTTTCCCTTGCGTTTCCCTCACCCACTAAGCTGCCATCATCACGCTAAACCTAGGTGATAGAAGAAGGCAATTCAAAATTTTTTTAATCTTCATTTTTGAGAGAGAGAGACAGACAGACAGACAGAGTGTGAGCAGGGGAGGGACAGAGAGGGAGAGGGAGACACAGAATTGGAAGCAAGGTCCAGGCTCTTAGCTGTTAGCACAGAGCTCGGCACGGGGCTCAAACCCACACGCTGTGAGATCATGACCTGAGCCGAAGTTGGCCGCTTAACCGACTGAGGCACCCAAGTGCCCCTAGAAAAATGCAATTCAAAAATAAAAGAAAAACAAGGGTGAAAGAAGAGACTAGTACAAAACTGAGCATAAAGCTATTCAATTTAGCATTATCATCTTTATACATTAGCATTGATGCCCGGACAGTCTATAGATCTTATAGCTTGCATTTTCATTTGGGGCGCACTTTCATAGAAGCCACCATGGTAAGGCCATAACAGGATTTTAATGGCCAAGAGCAATTTGCAGATTAGTTTGCAAAATTGCCAATTTCTAATATATGACAGAGACACAGAAAAGAATGAAACATATTTGCAAAGAGTCAAATATAGATTTTATTTTTAAAAACGTACTTTGATTAATTTCAGGTACCTAATTATCTCCTCAATTTAACAACTATGTCTGTTTCAATGACAGCTTTTTAAAATATTTGACTCTAATAAACCTCCCCTTAAAACTTGTTATGCTATTAATTTGATAGTATTTTTTTTTAGTGGGAATGTTCATTTGGTAAAGAAAACCTAGTGCATATCTTAAGAAGTTAATCCCTTCAAATATGTGGTCCAAAATAATGTTTTACTATCTCACTGCTAAAATGGTGGTGTTGGGGGTCCACACCGCCATCTAGTCTGATGGCCTTGGGTGATGCCTCTCGGAGGCTGGGGATCAGATGGCCACCCAAGGCCAACACCCATACACAGCCCTCAGGTCTACATGGACTCTAGCTATGAGACTGATCCTCAGTGCACTTGTATCTCATACACAAACACAACTTGAGAAACTAAGGATCCTGCCATTGTCCACATGTTCTTGGTCATGATGATGAAGATCTCTGTAATATGTAGATGTGCCTTCCTTTCCTTAAGCAATAGTTTTTCATCAGCAACAGGAGAAGATTAAAGGGGAACAATGACTAAGAACAAATGGATTTTTCCATTCATAAGGTGTAGCGTGGAGAATGTTGGCTTGAGAGCCAGAAGAAGGTCTAGATTCTAAGCCTAATCTGCCAAAGACATTTCTGTTCAAGCCTCCATATTTATACTTATATACTGAGAATTTGGGTCCAGTATTAATATTCGATCAATTTGCAAGAGTGAAAAAGCATGACTGTGGACCAAGTTTTGGAAATTCAAGCCAGCAAGCATGTTTCTAATGAATTTTATGTACAAGGCTGGAGTACTGTATTTCCTATGGGGAGTGGAATTAAAATATATGCTTATATGCATGCACACACATGCATTCACACTGTAGTGATCGCCCACAGAAGGATTACAATTGGAGACACAATATCATAGAAGAAAAATGTAGAGGTTCTGGACTCAGATCTCAACACCACCCTTTGGGGTCTCTGTGATTGGGGAAAGTTGCTTAGTCTCCTTGACCGATGGCTTCTGCATCTGATGAACGGCAATTCAGACATATGCAACGTGGGGTAGTTACAGAGCCTAAAGGGGTCTATTTTGATAGACCACCCAATGGGCCCAGGCACACAGTAGGTGCTCAATGAAGGGCAGCTGTTATGGTGATGACGACATTGATGACGGTGGGGACAAAAGGGTCCAGTTGCAGGATTCCATAAATAGGTTTTACAGGACAATGGGAAATTTCAGCTCAGAAGCTGTAAGTCAGGGGCCTGAAGGCTATGAGTCACCACTTTGGTTCGTGCCTGTCAGTTCATTTTTGAGAATCCACAGAAATAGAAATGTTCTATCAGACCAACTTGGATTGCCATCTGGCCCACACATTTTCCTGGCACGGCCCGAAGGCCAGCGCTGCTATTCTCCCCTCCAAGCAAAACCCCAAGTTTAGCAGAACGAAATCTGGTGCTGAAATGCATCAAGCACAGCACCAGTTAATTATCATGATTAGCATATTAGTAGTAGCTATAGGGCAATTAATAAGGATAATAACTGAATCTGAGCACTAGTAGTTAATATACCTACTAGTTATATTAATACAAACTGCTAGTAAACTATTGAACAGAACAGCAACACCAACAGGGAACACTGTATACTTTTTAAATGGCTTTCACATCCAGTAGCTTGTTGAGCCTTCCTTTGGTTATATCATTATCCTTAGTTTTTCTTTAGGGAAACTGAAGTTTCAAGCAATTGAGACTTATCCCCAGTGATGAGGTGATATGCAGAAAATCTGGAATGGGAGAGTCTATCTTTCGATTTCTTATATAGTAAGCCCTGGAGACTGAGACGGGAAAGACAAATACATGAAATAAAGAAAGCACTGCCTGGCCTAACCACTGTGTGTCCCAGGATGCTGGAGGGCAGGAAGGAAGTCAGCTGTCATCAAGTTTGACTGTCTCACACAAACGAGGAAACTGAGGCCCAGAGAGGTAAGTGACTTGTTTCCAACAAATAACCTATGACACAGATTCTAAATAGATTTTTAAAAGTTTTTTTTTAATGTTTGTTTTTGAGAGAGAGAGAGAAAAAAAAGAAAGAGAGAAGAGAGAGAGGATGAATGGGGGAGGGGCAGAGAGAGAAGGAGACACAATCTGAAACAGGCTCCTGGTTCTGAGCCTTCAGCACAGAGCCCGATGCGGGGCCTGAACTCATGAACCGTGAGATCATTACCTGAGCTGAAGTCAAAGGCTTAACTGACTGAACTACCCAGGTACCCCCAAATTGATTTTTTTTCATTTCAGAGTTCCTTTATGGGGTCCAGGTCTTGAGCCCTGAAAGTGATCTTTTAAAAAATTTCTGTGAGCTGAATTTTCAATAATCAAGTTTGTTAAAGGTGCATTATCAACTCATCACTTAGCTCTGAACCATAGTCTAGTGCTGTATTTCCAAAAACGTGTCCCATTCAACTCTAATTTGGTGGAATAGTATTAGTTATTATGGAAAAATAGGATGTCTTGGTCAATTACATTGAATATTCTGGGTTAAACATAAATTAAACATTTTTTGTTGACCTTTTGGGTTTTTTTTTTTACCATAAATATGCAAATAGTGGGCTATGTTCCCATCTATCTTTGATCGTGAAGTCCTTTGCACTCAGAAAGTCCCTTGAGACTCATGTTCAAAAGATCAGTTTGGGACACTTGGGCGCAGTGACATTTTCCACCGGGTTTTGGTGCACGTGCTTGGTAGCAGATATTCCTGATACGTGAAAGTCTGCTGGGTTTACTTCTCAATCTGTGGCCAATTTATAGAGGGTTGAAGTCCCTAAAAATATAAACTGCAGATATAAGGGAAGCCATACCAATCTTGTTTTATTTTAACTGCAGTGACTTTCCAGGCAACTAAATCCACTCTGCAGGAGCAGATTCCAAACCTCATTCTGGGCCCCAAAACTCCCCGAAAGTGACGCTCTTCTTCCACCGCTGTTTACTAAGTGCCTACAATGTGCCAGTTTTCACACACGTTCTTGCTATTTTAGGCTCCTACTTCTGGATCTGGGCTTCCTGTGGTGAGGCACCTGAGAAGAAAACATGCACAGAAGGGTGGGTATTTATAGGTTTGATGCTCTGCATCTAGATAGTTGTACTTGAACAGATCATTGCTAACAATAGTCTTAACCCCTGAATGTGATCACATAAAGTGAGGGGTGATCTCAGCCATTCCTTCAAGGTGTCCTAGATAATACAGCTACTGCAACAGAGAAAAGAAAAGACCAACGGTGAGGGCCTTTGATGTGATGAGAACTTTTTATAGTAAAGAATATTAAGAATACCTGGAAAGGAATGAGAAAAGTCCAGGAAATTTGGCCAAAAGCTTAGCATTTGCCTTTCTCAGAGGCTCATTTGATTTACTATTAATCTCTCAAATTCATAGGCTTTGAAATTGAAGAGTTCCTAGTGATTAAAAACTGTCCTGGAAATCTGATTGTTTGTCTGTTTGCTTTTTTACAATTTTTTTGGTAAAAAAAAATGTTGACATTGAAAATTCCATGAGAATAAATAGTTACAGAATGGCTTGGGGTGTGGTCATTCTGACTTAAATTCTAAACATCTCAATTTGTTTTACATTTCCAGTGCAGCCTAGAAACTCGTTGTTTGCTTCATTTTGAAAAAATAAAATAAAACAAAGCAAAAGACAAAAACAAAACAAAACAAACAAACAGAAATCAACAGAGGTACTGAGTTTGAAAGAGCATTCAATGAAACTACAACTTTCTTTCTCAAAGACCTACACATATGGATTTTTTACTTTGCACTTAAGACCACATTTTAAAAGGCTGTTCCTCCCCTAGCCTCCCTCCTCTTTGAATATGTAAAACTCTGCATGCATCTAATCTGTTCTTCAATTGTCCACTTGCACCTTCAAATTATGGGACAAGTGGCCAATTGGGCCTGCAATTGGCTAATTGCACTGACAATTAGCCAATTGTGGGTATAATTAGCTGCATGTAGAATTAATCATATGCACAGAGTGGGCGGCCACTCTTGGAAAACATAGAACTAAATGTGTTCTAGATGCACATCTGTACCCAGGCACAAAGGGGCCACAGGCGAGGGTCCTTGATGAATCACTCTTAAGAGAATCACTAAAACAAATTTGGTGCTTGGTTTAAAAAGACCCCATGATTAAACCCTGAACATCCAGTCTACTTGCTTTCTCTACCAGGAGCTGAGCATGAACAAGGTTAAAAAAAAAAAAAATGTCCCAGCATTGAAAATGGATTCTTCAAACTGAAGTTCTTTGCAATACGCTCTCCTGTCTGTTGGGACCCCCCATTTAAATGTTTTAATGAAATCTTTGGATTTATGATATAGTTGGTGAGTCATATCGGGCAGACTCTGCAACTAAAGCCCTTAGTAAGGAATCTGACACCTTTTGGTCCTAAGATTCAAGTTTCCCAAGCTGGTGTGTGCCTATTCCTGGGAAACAGGACACAAGCTCAGGGTAAACAGTGCTTATCTCTGAAGCATCAGTTCTATGTGGCGGGAAGCAATATAAATAATTCTAAGGTTTAAAATACACAACAGAAAATTTTGAAAGTGATTACAGTTGCGGTGGTCAAACTCCTATGGGTTCATTCATTTATCTCCTACAACTTAGTTTTCTGATCTATAAGGACAAACTAATATAGATTAATGATAACTACCTCATGGATTGCTTTTTTGTTTTTGTTTTTTGTTTTTTTTTTGTTTTTTTTACAAATAGTTTATTGTCAAATTAGTTTCCACATAAGGATTGCTTTTTTTTAAGAATTAAATAAGGTCATTGAGACCGATATAATGAAAGAGAGAGCATGAGAGAGGGAGAGAAATAGAGAGAAGGAGGGAGAGAAAGAGGGGGAAGGAGAGAGAGAAGGAACGGGAATGAGACCTTGGATATCAAGACTCAATAAAACCAAGACATTAATACATGAAAACCTCTGAGATTTCCTGCCAAAAAGAATTTTTTCCTTATCTCAGCATCTTACGGAACAAAAGTCACCAAAGACCAGTGTTTTCAGGTCATACCTATTACTTGGTGACAGGAAATTCCACTTTGGATCGGTGAGTTGCCCACAGAACAAAATCCAGTGAATTTGGCTACTTCCATCCCTCATCATGAACCTCAAACTTGCCTTCAACTCTTCAACTTCGGGCAGAACCTTTCAGAAATGCACCACGAATGCAGGCAGGTGGGTCCACTGAACTTTCCTCCGACTGTTGCCCATCCTCTGTGTTTTAACTGACCATCCAACTTGAAACAAGGCCATGTGAAATGGACGGGGGTATATCCCGTGATAGAGGTGTTGAAGGAGAGAAAGCCATGAATGACAGAGGACTTCCTGAACCTACAGACATGCATTTTTTTTTTTTTTTATGATGGGGGAACAGTTGTTTTCCTCCTAGTTTCTAAATGTTACTGGATTGTATATATACACTTTTATTTAATTACATAAATTGCCTACATACCGTATCTATTTCTAAGAAGGAAGGAAAAAAAGAAGGGAGGATAGGAAGCATTTAATCTTACATCAGATGCTTTAACAGGTGTTATCTCATTTATCCTCAGAATAATAACATCAAATATGACTAACAATGGCCTCATTTTTGGGGTGAGATTCCTGAGCTTTGGAGAAGTTTAAGTGATTTTCCTAAGGCTATGCAGTAGCAAGCCAAAGAGGTCCAGAGTTCAAATTCTCTTATATACATCTACAAAGCTTCTTTGGAACAAATTCTTTAAACAGAAACCATGTGGCCATAGACATATGAGAAAATATTACGATAATTATATTTCATGTTCAAATGCATATAAAATAACTCATTCAAGTATATGTGTCTGAACACAAACATCTGTAGTTTTGATCTTCTGCATAAATATTCATTTGTATTAAGAAATTCTAGGGACGCCTGGATGGCTCAGGTGGTTAAGAATCCAACTTCGGCTCAGGTCATGATCTCACAGCTCATGAGTTTGAGCCACACGTCAGGCTCTGTGCTGACAGCTCAGAGCCTGGAGCCTGCTTTGGATTCTGTGTCTCCCTCTCTCTGCCTCTCCACCACTCACTCCCTCTCAAAAATAAATAAATATTTAAAAAATTTTAAAAAATCTACCAATGGTAATGTTGTAAGCTTTTGTCTTTTCTTCTCATTGAATTGGGCTAACTTCTGGATTTACAGATCACTGTTTTCATTCCTGAAAGACCTCCTCAACGCAAGTCAAAGCCAGAATCTCTTTGCCATCGCAAAGCCCTAATAACAGTGCACCAGAAAAGACTCATCCATTGAACATGCTCCTCTAGTTAGCTCTTCGTCCAAGCTGACTTTTATACTGTTTATCGGTAATGTACTTGATATCTCACCAAATATGTTGTCAGCATTTAAACAAACTTACCCTTCATAACATCAGCCTTGACTCCCTATTCAGCGGTTACCTCCTTATGAAATCTCCCTCGGGACAGATCTAAATATGTTTCAATACTCTCACAGTGTCTGTCCTGTAGAATGTATCTGTTGTATTCTAATATGTATCTATAAGCTATTGCTGTAACAATGCTGCTTAACAAATAACCCCCAGTTGCCTGTGTTACCTGTGAGCTGGAGTAGGCTGAAGCTTTGTAGCCCTGTTGCAAGCTGCTGGTGGACTGTGGATCTGCTCCCTGGGTCTCCTGATTCCGGGGCTGTTAATGAAGGAGCCTCCTTACTGCAGGCTGTTAATCATGGCAGAGATCAGGAAAAGAGAGAGCTGTGGACACACACTGCCTCCAAAAACCATTGCTTAAATGTGCTCAACATTACGCCCTTTTACATCCCATCGACCAAAGCAAGTAATACAGCCCATCTCTACATCAAATTGCTGGGGAAATAAACTCTGTTTTCAGGGTGGCAAAAATGGTGGAAAACAGAACACTCACAAACAAATCACCAAATCTATTGTGTTATCTTTCTACATATTATTTTCCTCTGACTGATCAGTAAAGTAAAAGAACATTAAATACATGTGTGTCTTCTTATCTTTTATTGCTAGCATAGAGTGGGTATCCAGAGAACGCTCACTGAGTATTTGAATACGTCATTAGTTCCATTCAAGCATAAAAGGAGGAAAGCATCAGATGGTACTTTCTGAAAGAGCCAAATTGTATCAATATTGATCTTTTCTAATTCCTATCTCTCTTACTCATATGCACACTTACATAGCATGAGGCTTTTCTTTTAATTGTGTCATTTTGGAGATGAAGGAACCAAGACTTAGAGAAGGTAAGAGATTTGTCCAAGATGGCCCAGCTAAGAGACCGCAAGGTACCGAATCGTGCACAGGGTGTTCTGACAATATTATTTGATCTTAGCCCGCCATTAATGCTGTGCTTCATCCTCCTGTCATTGGGCGTCCCTGGTGAAAGAAAGGAACAGTGCGTTGAGCAGAAAACCCTTCTTAAATGATGTACCGAGATGTTAGAATCAAGAGCAGCATCGGGGGCCTGGGTGGTTCTGTCGGTTAAGCATCTGACTCTTGATTTTAGCTCAGGTCATGATCCCAGGATTGTGGGATCAAGCTCCACATTGGGCTCTGAGCATGGAGCCTGCTTGGGATTCTCTGTCCCTCTCTCTCTGCGGCTCCCCTGCTCATTCTCTGTCTCTCTCTTTCTCTCTGTCTCTCTCTGTCTCTCTGTCTCTCTCTGTCTCTCTCTCTTTCCCAATAAATAAATAAACTTAGGGATACCTGGGTGGCTCAGTCGGTTAAGTGTCTGACTTCAGCTCAGGTCATGATCTCACAGTTTGTGGGTTTGAGGCCTGCGTTGGGCTCTGTGCTGACAGCTCAGAGCCTGGAGCCTGTTTCAGATTCTTTATGCCTCTCTCTCTCATTCTCTCTCTCTCTCTCTCTCTCTCTTTGACCCTCCTCTGCTCACACTGTCTCTCTCACTCAGAAATAAATAAAACATTTTAAAAAAATTTTAAATAAATAAACCTAGAAAAAAGAAAAAAGAGTAGTCATGTTAGAGAGGTTTTCTCCTGCCAGAAGATACAAGTGTGATGATACAGCATTGATGGAAATTCGCAGCAGGCATGCTCGGATGCAGAGCGTGTTGTCTACCCGAGCTTGCCTTGTGGCACACCCAGGAAATGCTTTCATGCTTGTGACATGGTGTGAAAAAGAGCAGAAAACATCGCAGTGATCTGGAAAGGGGTGACTGGCCAGAGGTCTCCAGCTGCCACAGACCCCATCGGGCACCCACAGATACTGGGGTGCTCTATCAAGGACAAGCCTTCTGGAGACGGCCCCTGTACTCCGGACGCACACATGCTCACCCTAGTCAGAACCAGAAGTGATCAAGCTGCATAAGCAGACTCCGCTCAGCCACAGGTGGTATGATATAATGCTTCCCATGATATATTTCTTAGTGGTTTACAGAGCACTCTTGCAGATATCGATAAATCCGTTATGCGAAATCCAGCTCTCATATCCAGATATGAATTATAATACAGGAACCAGGTTCCGTGAGCCTCCCGATCCTAGGATTTGGAGAACCTTAAATGTCAGTGTGCTAGTTTCCCATGGCAGACAGGGTGCGACCTTTGTCATCTTTAGACCAATCATCGGAGTCCCCAGCTCACCACAGCACAGCCAGGAAACGGAAAGGTCCCGTAGGACCTGAGACCTTGAATCTCAGGGGAGGTCTTAGTTCCGCATTCTGGTCCCCATTCAGAACCAGTAAATATGAGAATAATAGCTGGGTTTTTTTTTTAATTTTTTAATAGTTTATTTATTTTTGAGACAGGGAGAGACAGAGCATGAGCGGGGGAGGGGCAGAGAGAGAGGAAGACACAGAATCTGAAATAGGCTCCAGGCTCTGAGCTGTCAGCATAGAGCCTGATGCGGGGCTCGAACCCATGAACCATGAGATCTGACCTGAGCCGAAGTCAGATGCTTAACCAACTGAGCCACCCAGGTGCCCCAATCGCTGGTCTTATATTTATTTAGAAGGACAGATGACAAAGTGGCTCATGAAAGTATTATTACTCAGAGAATAGGCTATTAACAGTCCAACCAGAAAAAGAAACATGAAAATAAATGTTGAAAGAAATGAAGAGGGGCACCCGGGTGGCTCAGTCGGTTGAGGGTCAGACTTCAGCTCAGATCACGATCTCACAGTGTGTGAGTTCGAGCCCTGAGTGGGGCTCTGTGCTGACAGCTCAGAGACTGGAACCTGCTTTGGATTCTGTGTCTCCCTCTCTCTCTGCCCCTCCTCCATTTGTGCTCTGTCTCTCTCTGTCTCTTAATAATAAGTAAATATAAAAAAATTTAAAGAAATAAAGAAATATAAGAAAGATGAATCATGGTATTTTGGGGGCGTCAGTGTAAGGGCAAAACGTCCTATGGATTTCAAGGTCATAATTGTTTACTTAAGTGGTAAGTGATGTATACAAAATGAAGGTGAGGATAATTAGGTCATCCTGAATATGCACTGAAAAATTTATCTACCATGTTTGTTTGTTTGTTTGTTTATGTTTTTTATTTATTTCTGAGAGAGAGAGAGGTGAGCAGGGGAAAGTCAGAAAAAGAGGGAGACACAAAATCTGAAACAGGCTCCAGGCTCTGAGCTACTGTCAGCACAGAGGCTGATGTGGGGCTTGAACCCACAAATCATGAGATCATGACCTGAGCTGAAGTTGGACGCTTAACCGACTGAGCCATCCAGGCACAACCTCTACCATGTTTAAAATAAAGCAAATAAAAAACAAAAAATAAGACAGTAGAAACAAATCCTCCTTCAGAGGGAGAAAGAGAAGGAAGGCACCCTTTTTTTTTTGAAGGCTGAGATGTTTCACCTGTTGTGTCTTTCCATCACCATTAAAAACCTTGCAGATCTGTTTTATCTTGGTTTGATCAAAAGGGGCATGAGGTTTAAGGACACCTCTTAGGCTGAAAGTCACATTGTGAGTTTCAAACTCAGAGAGGTTTTATTACAAAGCCCATGCTGTGAGCTCACTGGACCATCTTAGTATAGGACACTTCATTTCCTACACAGTAAGGTAAGTTGAGGTCCCAGTATTAAAGACATTGACTCTGAGGGTAGGAATTTGTTAATGGTGTGCATGCAGTCAGTCACCTGCAAAACCAATTGCATACCCAGGACCCTTTCTTCCCAGCTCAGGCGGCTGTAAGCCCCTTCCCCGAAGTGAATAAAGAGAAGGCATAGGCTGGAGTTTACACTCTGACCGCCTCTGTGTGTGTAGCGGGCAGACCCAGAGCATTAACTAAACGTTGCTTTTTTGTATTTATAAATAATAACGGCTACATGCCACTAATGCAGTGCCATTTCATTTAATGACAGCCAGTACTGAGTGATTTAATTATTCTTTTAGTCACTGAAACATTCATCATAGTTTTCCAGCAGCTCCGGGAGAGCCTGCTTGCCTCTTGAATCCATTAACATAGAGATGGCGAGTGGCCTCCCCTCGGAAATCCGCTCAGCTGTGAATCTGGGGAAAGAGGGCTGGTATCTTTCAAAGTGTAATTTCTGTTTTTGTCATGGACGTTAAAAGCCTTATTGTGTTGCTAGTATGTGTACTTACTACGCGCCAGTTTCTGCTTTGGCCTATTTTACTTAGATGTTATCAGTAATTCATCATGAAAATCCAGCAAGGCAGGTAGGGATCTTTATTCCCATTTTACAGGTGAGGAAACTAAGTGCCGGAAACTTAAAATGGCTTTATCAAGATCACACCTCCAGCTGGGATCTAAACATGAGTTCCTCCAAAACCTTTATCAGGGACATAAAATGTGTAGATAATTATAAAAATTGATATAATTATGATAATAGTTACCAATGAAACAATGTACGCCAGGCATTTTACATTCATTATTTATACAAATCCTCCAAATAACCCAGCAAGTTCGACTCCCCCATTCTCACATAAAGAAACAGACCCAGGGAAGTTCAGTGATCCACTAAAGATCACAAAGAAAATGTACAGAACCAGAGCTCATTCTGGGGTCTAACTTTATAATAACTGCAAATTCACTGTACTGTGCATTAGCGTTAATAGACTCGTGATCAAATTCTTCCCCAATGATTGTGGATATCAGTCAATGTGCAAAAGGGCTTGATCCCTAGTTTGTTGGGCTTTTGTGATGTTTAAGGTTGTTTCCAACACATGCCTACCATACAGGGTGAAGAACACATAACTATATTTGTATAAGGATATCTTATTTATTTATTTACCTTTGAGAGAGAGAGTGAGAGTGAGTGAGGGGCAGACAGAGGGAGAGAGAGAGAGAGAATCCTAACAGGGGCAGAGGAAAGAGAGAGAGAATCCCTCCAGGGGTAGAGAGAGGGAGAGAGAGAGAGAGAGAGTGCAGAGCCCAAAATGGGGCTTGAGCTCACCTGGAGTGGGGCTAGAACTCACAAACTGTGAGATCATGACCTGAGCTGAAGTCGGATGCTTAACCTACTGCGTCCCCCCAGGCGCCCCCACATAACTATATTTTAATGGGTAAATGGAGACATCTCAAACTCTAGGCTGCAAGGAGTCAGCATGGCAAAGAATCAGATGCATTTTTCAGATGGAAGTAAGCCACTGTAGTGATTCTCTTCACCTAGATCCACTCCACTGCGGCTAACTGCGATATTTCTCAAACTTAAAAATAATCATACTCTACAGCCTTGAGATTGCATTTTAGGAATGTATTTTAAGCAAAGAATCAGAGATATGCCACACGCTACGTAACATTGGTCCTTGTTAGGAAAAAAAACAAAAAACAAAAACCTGAAAACATCCTCCAGATTTTGACTGGCTCTATAAATTATAGTGTATTTATTCAACTGTGTCCCACAAAATCCTTAAGAATGTTATGTACATGTACAGACACAGGCATACGTATTAGACAAAGAACCAAAAAATACACCAAAACAATTTAGCAGTGGCTTCAGGCTGGGTGATGTGGGAGGTTTGGGCTGTGTTTTGTTACTCTGTGTGTGTGTGTGTGTGTGTGTGTGTGTGTGTGTTTATGAAGCTTCTTTCTGTTTGCCAAGTTTTCCTTGTTGAGTATGACTTCTTTAGTAACTAGCAAATAAAGCAGCATTCCTCAATACCCTCTGGCATCGTCCAGTCCTGCTCTTAACAGTGAACATTGTTATAATTCAAACAAAATTCCCAGAACACCTGTTCCAACCCCACAGCCCTGGTGAACTGCGCATTCTCCCTGGTAGCAGTGGCTACCTGGTACAGGCTGCCAGCTCTAAATAAAACCCTGATGTCATTCTCCATAATAAAGTCCAAAGCATACTTGTCTTAAATATTCGCAAGATGCTGGAGGAAAATTCCTTACACTTTCTACTTGAGCTGTTAACATGGCTCAGTATTGGTTTTTGCAATAAAACAGGCTTTACCCAAGGACACTCAGGGTGGATCACATGCCTTTGTTTATTAACACCCATGGTCTTTTGGTTTCCTGCCAGTTTTTGTTTTCTCCAGACCAGGGTTAATTTACTACGTCTAGGTATACAGTAGGCACCTTCAACCATCTCAAGAATTAGGACTTCTTTATAACATTAACAACAAAAGTCTACAACATCCGAGTACAATGTTCCTTATATTAATTAAGACATGCTTCTGAATGACTTTGATGTGTTAATTCAGTAACTTTTTAAAATGATGTATTATATTTTCATCCCTGTAGAGTCAAGGTACGTGCATGTGTCTATATGTACACACATGCACACACACACACAAGCATGTAACTTACAGGTGAAATCTAACATTTACTGTTGTGATGGGAAAGAGCCAACTGTTGAGCGCTTACTACATGCACCAGGCATTGTGGTCAGTGCTTTGTAAATATTAGTTCCGTCAATATTCACAGTGGGGTGAATATTCTCGTGGGGTGAGTTCTGCAGCTACCCCTTCCACAGACAGGACTCTGGTTTGGAGGCTATGGAATGGGCATGGCCATGCAATGAACTTAACCTTGACCCTTGGGCAGGTGGCCCACATGGTTGAGGGTGAATGATTCTAGTTTCTCAGAGCCCGCTCAATGCTGCAGAGAGCAGGGGCTTTGAACTATCTTGCATTGGGAATTCCTACGAATAAGGTCAAGTCCAAGTATCTCTAGGTGAAAATGCTTCGGTGCAGACTATAAGCGTGACCACTTGCAGAAGACTGAGCCTGAACTGCAGACCTTTCATGGCTCTTTGACATATGCAGATATTTGTATGACGCCAGAATGTCAGAAACATCCTGTCATTTCACAACATCAGCTTCTGGCTGGTGAGACCCGATCCCTCTTGAGGAAGCAGTGGGGTCTGCACTTGCTTCCCACGTGCCGATGGCCCCCTTCCCCTTTTCCCTCACTGGGTCTGTGACTGCCAGCAAGGACCTTTCCTTCTCCGGCTTCAGTTTCCTCAGCAGCAGATGAGTCGAGCAAGAGGTCTGGACCGTGAGTGCCGAGCTCTTGTTCCCAAGGATCCTGAGACATAAAAGCAATGAGGTTTTATTCCCCCTGGCTTCACACACAGGAGCAGGCTCTTACATGTCTCCCATCTGAGATAAGACTATTTACAAAAGGATTCAATAGCTTTTACCCTCATATAGGCTAAGGTTTTATTTTTTCTAGTTTAGGTTTTTGTTTGTTTGTTTGAGATGGGGGTAGTATTTTGGTTTGCTGTCTCCCAGATTCATGGAAGGCTGTAGGAATGAGAGCTCCATGCTTTCCACCGCCACCCCCACCTCGGCTGGCAGGAGACATGGCTGCCTGCTCAGCTCTGTCTCCCCCTAGACCCGTGGGTAGATTCTTTGTGTCCAGGCATCCTGGGAGACCGCAGGGCAAAGGGGCCCCAGGTTTGGGAGGGTCAAGCTACGGAGACCCAGCTGCTAGATCCTAGGGGGTCATTCCTTGCAGCAGGTTCTGAGGGGCGAATCTGTGCCGATCAGGGCCCCCATTCAGCCCCGTCCCCGCCTCCTCTTCAGTTAACACCCCAGCACACACAATACCAACGAAGGTGATTATCTCTGCTAGCATAATTCCTCTGTAACATCTGCTTTCGCCCATAACACTCCACTAATTTTTCCCTCATTTCATTACACATAATTTTCTTTCAACACAATCTACATGTATTAAGTGGTAATGACTTTCCAGTTAAGAGCAAATCGACACCAAGGGACCCCGGTCCCCCCCACGGTTGCCTGCAGAGCCTGACTCTGGCTATTAGAGATAAATTCGGTACCTCAGGAAGCTGCAGTGAGGTAATCAATCAATTAAGCGGTTAGGACATACATTATCAAACTTCCACAGTGCGGGGGGCAGGGGGCCATGCTGATGTACTTGCCATGATTTTTTAGGAATTCAAAAAAAAAGTGAATACATAAGATCGAGAGCTATTATACAACCAGGCTATAATTTGCCACTCAAAGTCAGGGGCTGGTTTTGTCAGACTTAACGTGGCTCAGTGAGGGGGGAGAGCCTTAGGCCTTGGACGTGCACTGTCTGGGTAGGAATCTTGGCTCTGCTGTTTCTTAGAGTGTCCCGGGGCACCCAGGTCGGCATGCTGGGGGTCTGAGATTTGTGCCCTTTAAAAAGGAAAACAAAATAAATAAAAGACACCTGGAATTATAACTCTTACTGCCTGGGTTTGCAGTGGGGATTAACTAAGATCGTGCATATGGAAGCACCCTGGCCCATAACAGACACTCAGGAAACCTTCCTTACCTTACTCATCCTCCTGGGCTGTGGACTCCTCATAGACACACAGGTGAGCGGAGATCACTGCACTGCTGTCATCAAACCTAGAAGTGCGTCTCCCCCATCTCCTCTCCCCTCCATCGTCATCGTGGTTTTTCTCAAGCTTTTTAAAAAGACAAGATGGCAGTGCCTGGGTGGCTCAGTCAGTTGAGCATCTGACTCTTGATTTCGACTCAGGTCATGATCCCAGGGTCATGGGGTTGAGCCTCACATTAGGCTCTGTGCTGGGCATGGGGCCTGCCTGGGATTCTCTCTCTTTCTCCCTTTTTCTCCCTTTGCCCCTCTCCCCTGCTTGAGCTCTCTCTCTCTCTCTCTCTCTCTCTAAAATGAAAAAAAAAATTAAAAAGGAAAAGGAAATGCCAAAATGTATAGAAGCCTGAAATTATATTTAGGGTAATATAATCCCCTTTACCTCTTATCCCCTCTGGGCTCAAATCTTTCCTTACTTGCTCTGTAAAAACGGGGGTATCAATGTTTCACCACAACCATAACCACGAGACTCAGAAGAAATATATATTAAACTACTCTGAAAATTATAAATCACAAACAAAGTAGGATTCTTAAAAATAATATAATTTAGCCTACCGGTATTTTTTTAACCTCAATCCATCCTATAAATATTGCATATGTCTGAAAAGTATATTAAACGTTGCCCACACAGTTCAAAAGACACATTCGCTGCAAAAGCAGAAGGAGAAAAAAAGGAAAAGAAAACAGTAGTTAGAGGTGGCAATATAAAAGTAAAATATTTATGAAATAAGTAAAATAAATGGACAAAATATTTTATCATATGTGTCAACCAATGATATGCAAATATGCTTATCTGCCACATAATAGTAAATTCTCACAAGTCAGTAAAAAGGAAGAAGGAAAACTAAGATAAAATAGGAGTTATAATAATAAGGTGACTGATGCTTACTACTCGCCAAGTTGTCCTAAAAACTTTCTGTATTTTAATTTAGTTCGTGAGAAAAATCCAACCAAGTAAAAATCAACAAATGAGGAAACAAACATTAAACTAATATATAAAAGTATTAAATCTCCTTATAGTCAAAGAAATGTAAGATGATATCAAGGAGATAGGACGTTATATCTATCAAATGAGTAAGGTTTAAAAACTTGACTTCTCGGATGCTGAGGCATCAGGAAAAGAGGCGCTCTCTATAGCGTTGGTCGAATGTAGATTGGAAAGAACAAACAAACAAATAAACAAACATCACTTTTCTAGCAGGAAAATCTCAAAAATTTAACATAGGCCTAGCCATTAGCCCTCCAATTATATAGCCCTGGAATTTATCCTTTAAAAAATGGGGATATTCACAACTATTTAACGACAAAGATGTTCATCTCCTTGTTATTTGTAATGGTAAAATATTGGAAGCAAAGGCGTCCAGTGCTGGGAGACGGTGGTCATTCACTGAGTAACATTTATTGAGCAATTATTTAGTGTCAGGCCTTATTCCAAGTTCTGAGGCCACACGAGTAAACACAGTGGACCGGATCCCATTCTCGTGGATCTCCAATTATAATGCAAGGAGAGGGGAGTCTGAGTGACTCAGTCTGTTAAGCATCCAACTCTCGATTTCAGCTCAGGTCATGATCTCACGGTTCTCAAGATCGAGCCCCGTGTTGGGCTCCCCGCTATCAGCACAGAGCTTGCCTGGGATTCTCTCTTTCCCCCTCTCCCCCTCTGTTCCTCCCCTACATATGGTTGCTCTCTCTCTCTCTCTCTCTCTCTCTCAAAACAAACAAATAAACTTGAAGAATAATGCAAGGAGATCTAAACTGAAAAAGGTTATGATATATGCACGAGATGGATGATTATGAATTTATTTACTCAGATTATTCATTTGGGGCTCTCCTGTGCTCCAAGCTCTGTCTGAAGGAGGAAACTGTTCAAGGCGATGCACCCCTGCACCCACGGAGCTTATATTCTAATTGGGAAAATCCGAAATATGTAACTAAACATTATGTTGTAGAAGCCTATTTAACGATGTGGAAGGAAAAAAAAACTGTTACATGAAGTGAAAATGGTTATACGACAGTGCACCCAGTGTGAAGCCATTTGTATAAATAAGCAAAAATATTCATATGTATGCTTTTCTAAAATATTAAAAGGATATACACCAATTTCTAGGCAGAAACATCTCCAGATTTTTTCTAAATTTTTTGCATTTGTTACTTGTAAAATGAAAAAAGAAATTAAAGACTACTGATTCCCATTGCAGGTTCATGCTTGGCTATTGATTCCATTTAAAAAAAAAATCAGTGGCTATTTACCATGCGGCAGCCTCGAGATCTGATTTCTTATTAACTAGGAGCGATAAAATAAAATGGGCGCTGGGTCCTCCGTGTCCAAATTTTGTTTTTCATAACAGAAGAGTTCAGTCGTAGGCTCTGGAAGGCGAGGACCCTGGAAATTATGTGCTAGAGGAAATCGAAGCCCCCCCCCTTCCCCCCCCCAGGGTCAGGAGACTTGCTCGAAGGTAGAGCAGGACCTGAGCCCTGTTCATCTTACTGACTTCACCTTATGGTGTTTCCCAGGGCGCCACCATCTCACGATGACGGAGAGCAGTGAGAGGAGAGAAACTACTGCCAGAAATTATGGGCCATTCCATGAGAGAGTGTACTTTTGAACAAAAGCAGAACAAAGATGGATAAACCATTGCTATGTCCTCTTAAAATAGTTGCAGTTCTGGGTCCTGCGTACAGACAAAGGGAACATGAGAACCGGCAGAATATAGGAGCTGCGTTCATGGCTGACATATTGTATTTCTGAACCAGAATTGTTCAAGCCCCGTGTGGAGCAAAATGTTGTTGTAGAAATGAGTAAGAGGGGTCACCTGGAAAGCAGTGTAGAAAGTGTCCTCTGGTTGTCAGTGATACTGGGATGATTTGGATATAACTCAGTGCACTTTACAGAGTGCATCCACAAGTTCTCTCTCCTGTGGCCTCTCTATGGATCTTGGCATGGCAGTGTTTGCACCGTTTCTGGACAAGCACCTGGAGGCTCTGATCACCCAAATGGCTAAGCTGCAGTCACACCTCAGAAATAGAGCAGAGCTCGAACACACCGACAACACGGAGTCACAGTTCTTTCTCATAGGAAAAGAAAGGGGAAATGGCTTGTTGGAATTGGTTATGAATTAAAAATCTCATCATAAATTTGGAGACGTGGTACAGAATGAAATCAAGAAGTCATTGCATAGCCTTTTTTTTAATTTTTTCTTTTGCTTTTTACTAAGCCCAAAGACCCCATTACAAACATTCCAAAAATTCCAGCTGTCAGCTTGGTCAGTCTTCGACACCTTTCTCCTTGCTTACTTTGGGGACCAAAACATCCTTACTCAGCCAACCTTCTCACGCCAGACAGGATTTTCATAGGTTAAGAAGTAAATTTGAACGGGTCAATATGGGAGCTCCAAAGAACAGTAAGTAGTCTACAAAAAAACCAAATCGGTTTTGGCCATTTGTTTTAAGACAAAAGTGAAAAAAAAAAGAAAACCAAAAAAAAAACAAAAACAAAAAAAAAACACCCACCCAGATAAACAGATCAGGAAATCCTTTGGGTTATTTCCTCGGACACCGGAAGACTGGGCAGGATGAAACGTGAACAGAAAACATGCCAGATGCACACGGCACAGATACAGCTTTCTGCCGCATGCTGATTTGGTTATTTCTCTTCTATGTTTTTCGGACGCGAAGGCACCCCGACACTGTGCAGAGCTGGAAAGTAGAGTCACACGCAAAGTGACGAAGAGCACCCTTTGCACCACGCCAGTGCCGACACTGTTACCCCATGGGGCCTGCTGTGTTTGGCTTCTCATCCCAGACTTTCCTCTGGGCGGAGATCAGTATCACAAACGTGTCAGAGAAGAATGCTGTCTGGGTGGCTGGGAGTACGATCGGATTTTCTCCCATTTGGTCCTTCCATTTAACCACGATTTTAATTGCCCGCCCCTTCCCGTCCCCACTGCAAGATGTCTGGCACTCAGCATCTGGCATGAAATCTTACGGATCTACATTTTCTGCAGGGCCTCAGACAGCAGGTTACAACTTGAGTCGCCATCCCTGGGAACATGAAGTTTCAATTTGTTTGTTTCCGAGGACAAGAGTTGTAGCTCTTGGTGCTGGAAAGAGGCATCTTTACATTTGATTAGATTTTTCTATAAAGAAGATGAGTTCGTCTGTCATAGATTATTTTTTTAAAAGTATTTTTCATTGTATTATTTGTTATAAAAGTACGTTGCACGTATGCCTGCCATTTCACTGCTCTGTCATTTTCAAGTTATCACTGGCCTCGAGAATATCCACTGGCAGAAACTTGTGCCTAAAATGTTAGCAGCAAAAGGATGTGGGGAATCACGTCCTCTGCAGATTGTGATGTCTTCATTAACTCCGCCATACCTGGTTTTACATGCTGGGGAAACTGAGGCCAGAAAAGCGAAGTGGTTTATTCAAGGTGAGACCTGCTTCATGACAGTGTTGGAACCCCTGAGCTTGAGCCAAGACATAAGATCGTTGATGTCATTGACATGGTCTTCAGCCTGCCCTACGAATCAATTTTATTGTTTGCTTTAATCATTGTTTTCTATCACAGCTATCTATACTTAAAAAAAAAAAAAAAAAGAATGTGTCCCTAGCATGCAATACTATCTGTTTGGACTCAGATGTATTAATATTTGATTGTTTTGCAAAATCTTATAAAATGGTTTTCCCACTCTTCCTATTTTAAGGGGTGTCATATGCTTTTGTTGATTTTTAAATTGGAGAATACTACCATTTTTAATCACTTTGAATGAATCTTGAATCGTATGCTGGACACTGTAAAAGGAAGGAAAAAGGCAGAGATGGACGGATGGATGAACAAAACGGGTGAATGAATAGATGACTAGGGAAACACATTTATACACTCACCCTTGACATTTTAATAATAAATAATTTGTCTTTTTACACAGAGATCAGTCAATCAAGTCTATGCATGTGTATCTCTCTGAACCCCTTTAGAACAGATCTGTCTTCCCCTGTCTGTCTGGAGTGCTTGGTCCAAGACCCGGCACCTAATAGATGCCGAAAATATTTGTAGGACACAAATCAGCATCTGCACCCTCGGACGGACTCCAAGCACCAGGAAAACTGAGCCTCAAGATTCACTAGAACTCCAGCAGTTTAACCAGCCCTGGCCTCGAATTCAGATGGGGCGCCCTCCTTGCCTTGCCTTTGGGGGGCCTCGCACTCAGCTGCAGAACAGTGACACGCCAATCCCTTTCAGCGAGGCACATCCGGGGTCCGTCTCAATGCCTCATCCCCCCTCTCCAGACATGTGCATCTATTTATTGTCTTCTCTCTCCTCCCTGTCCCTCTCTCTGATGTGTTTACTTGTAGCAGCCAGAAAGACCACCTTATACCCGCTCTCTCCTCGGTTCAGTGTACCTCTCTCTACTCCAATAAACCGTTTGCATCCCATCTGGCGAGCGTTTGCTGTGAAGACATCTCCCTGTCAATCTCTGCCGCCACATTAAAAATCTGTCATTACGATTGCATCGCCGCCTGGCTCCTGAGATTTCTGACTGCTTTATTGCTCCTCATTTTTTTTTTCTCTTCCCTGCTACAGCCGAGAAGCAGAAATAAAGGTTTGTTGTTGAAACATGGCCGGGAGAAAAGTAGGAGGCACACATCTGTCAAGGTATTACCTTTCTTCAACCAGGGATTAAGGTGTTTTACGGCGCTCGCTACCAAGCATCATACTGAATAAATTTTCTCAGTAGAACATAAAAATGAACTCATACATTTTGAACCAAGTTTCCTTCTTTTGAGCCAGCCCAGATCATTATGAGGTGGCACCGGCATGCAGGGGGCACGGAGATTCCGGAAGTTCCTACCACCCATCCCACCTCCCACCGAAGCTGCATTATTTAAATGCCAGTTGAGGCAGGGGAAGCATCTGGATTAGGGGAGATACCGGTTGTGAACGCCCAGCTTTCCTCACCTGATGGGAGAGGACGGAAAGTTCCAGAAGGGACCTGACCCCAGGAGCCCCTTGTTCATGCCTGATAAAGGCTGGCTCTTCCTTTCAGAGTCTGACCAAATTGCTTTCCCTGGGGAGTGCCCCTACATCCCTCCCTCCCTCCTCGCTACCTGCTCTGTTGAAGCTCAGTTGTATGACAAGTGTCAGGCCCACGTCTGACTCGCCCACTGGTCTGTGAGCTCCCGGGCAGGGCCACGTCCTCCGTCGTGCTGCCACGTGCTGAGGGGACCTCTCAATGTCTGCGGGAGGCTCACAACTCTAACGAGTCTTCAGCCTCTCCTTTTGCATTCTGTGGTTAGCGTGTGGATGAGCCCATCTGAGCTTCCCAACAATGTGCTACAGTCGCTTCTTACATGAGCAAACGGGGGCAGAAACAGGGCTTAGTGTCTTCCCAAAAGTCAGACAGCTACAGTGACAGGTCTGGGGTGGAGTCTATCAGGCTGTGCTCTTAAGCACTGTCCCAGTCTGCAGGCGGGGGTGGGGGGGGACACAGGGAGGGACGGGATTGGGTGGGATTGGAAGCAGTCTTCTGGCACCCAGAACCCTAGGAGGGGCCGTGGTGGTGGGAGCACTAAAGTGTCCTAGTGTCCTCTGTCCCTGTATACGGTCACAGTCCCACCTGAAGTCACAGTGGCCGTGGCTCTGGTTTGGTGCTCCAGGCTTGGGTTTCTTCCTACCCCCCACCATGTCCCACCAAGGACACTCACGCTCTTGTTCTCCCTACAAACTTACCTCTCTGCCTGTGATGTCACCTCCCCTGGAATTCTCTCTCTCTCTCTCTCTCTCTCTCTCTGTCTCAGGACAAACTCCCGTTCATCCTTCAAAACCCATGCCCCTCTGGGCCATCTCCACTGACCCCTCCAGAAGCATTAGAAACCCTCTAAGAACTCACACAGACCTTTTTCACTGCTCTGTAATGACATTCACTGAATTTTATTATACACCACTGGTTTGCGCACCAGCCACTCCAGGAAAGATCAGAGACACCAGTCGCTGAGCACTTTCTATACCCACTGAGCCCCCAGGAACTTTGCAACAAGCCTAAAAGACAGTCTAACACTAAAATACAGTTTTCCCCTCTTTCCCCAAATGGGGGGAAGTCCTGCTCTTTGCCATGACAACTGCCTTCTCATTGACTCTTTGATTTTCTCAAGGATCTGGTGGTGTTTCCGAGCACAAGGAGGCCTGGAGGTGCGTTCCAGGTGAGTTCAAAGCAAGGACCTGGGGATCACCCGGGATTCAGAGCTGGTAGGGGGTGAATGTGGAAGCCAGGGCTCACTTCCTGGGTTTCCAAGAGCCTCCCGTTCTCTGTGAGCTCATCGCAGAGCCCAGAGCCTATGAATCTTCCAGATCTACTTCCAAGGTCAGACTTGGCTTTCCTGAACCAGCCTTGCTGCTTGCTGAGGGACAAACACAAGTCCCAGAGCCTGTGGTCTCCAGGCCCTAGGTCTTCCCATTGCCAGGGGCCACCTGCCCCGATGTCCACAGGCACTGGAGCCACTGCAGGCTGCCCAGGGCTAATCCCAGGGCCCATGAGGCGCCTGCCCACCCACCTGGTATTTTTGTCAAGACTCCGTCTCTAGCAATTCCCGTGGTTGATGAATTCTGCTTCTTGTGAACCAGCCAACAAATGAAGAGCTTCTGAAACGGCAGCAGCCACGTACTGCTTGGGGAAACCCTCAGCAGAGGCAGTGGGAAGGAAGGTGGCGGAGCAGAGCACCCCAAGTCTGCTGCAGACCCCAGCCCTCTGCCCACACATCTTCTCACTGCCGTTCCTTGTGGGACTGGTAAGGTGGGATCCTGCTGTCCCTGAAGAACAGTGAAGTTCTAGAACCTTCCTTCATTTCTCTTGGCCCACTTACAGCTGGGGATCCATACTTTGGGGTGAAGTGGGCCACTGCTTTCCAAAACCAGAATCAATGATTTAAAACTTATAAGAAATAAAATTGGAAGAGAAGCACAGGATAAGGTGTGGGAAAGTGCGTTTTCTTCTCTTGTCATGAGGAGTCCTTATTTCTAAGGGAGACATGACGTGAAGAATCTACAAGGGAAATATCTGATAAACCTGAGAATGCTTGATTTTAATATTTGCATACCAACAACCACAAACTAGGAAAGAATATTTGTTTTTAACTTCTTAACACTTATTTACTTTTGAGAGACAGACAGAGAACATAGCATGAATGAGGGAGGGACAGAGAGAGGGAGAGGCTCCAGGCTCCAAGCTGTCAACACAGAACCTGACATGGGGCTCGAGTCACAAACTGTGAGATCATGACCTGAGCCGATGCTTAACCGACTGACCCACCCAGGCGCCCCTAGGAGAGAATATTTGTAATGTGCAAAGGATACAGACAGGCAAGTGACGTAAGGGACAAGGGAAACTGTTCAGTGGCATCAAATTCTTATTCTCACCAACGAGTGAAGCAATTTAAATTAAAATTTCAATGAGATCAACTCACCTATCAGAAAGGAGAATGCTTGGGATTCTCTGTTTCCTTCTCTCTCTGCCCTTCCCCTGCTCTCTCTCTCTCTCTCTCTGTCTCTCAAAATAAATAAATAAACTTCTAAAAATATTTTTTAAAAGTAGAATAGGGGCACCCGGATGGCTCAGTCAGTTAAGCATCTGACTTCAGCTCAGGTCATGATCTTGCGGTTCATGAGTTCAAGCCTCGAGTAACGGCTCTGTGCTGACAGCTCAGAGCCTGGAGCCTGCTTCCAATTTTGTGTCTCCCTCTCTCCTTGTTCCTCCCCCACTTGCACTCTGTCTCTTTCTCTCTCAAAAATAAAGAAAGGTTTAAAAATTTTATAATAATTTAAAAAATAAATAAAAATAGAATAAATGAACAGGAGTCACTAACTACTATAATAAGCCAACCACTCAGAAGAGGACTACAATGAAAAAAATGAGGTCATTGTATACACACTGATGCAGAATGGTCAACACACGACTGCTAATTGCATAAAGAAGTAAGGGGTGTGACAGTGCACTGTACAAAGGGACAATACACTCTTGGTAATGCACAGTCTATTACTGAAAGGACAGATGCCATTAACAGTAATTATCCCTGATGCAAAAGAGAATTTTCCTTACATGCTCATTGTATATATGTATATTTTTTTACTTTTTTTTTGCAATGTGCATTATTTGTATTATTTTAATAGATTATGAATTAATTTTATTTTGAGTGCTCTACTAAATCCCAGGGGCCATTCCCAGGGAATGGCAATGTGAACTACCAATGGCGTCAGCAGCATAGACATGCGACTCCATGGCCTAACCAAGGGCTTCTAAGAAGTTGGGTGTCCCAGCCTGATTCATAGAGGTTGGGGACACAATATGGGACTCACCCTCCTGGCTGAGCTAACCCTGGAATATGGGTACACACACTGCTTCCGCAGCTCAGGCACTGAGCAAAAGCACCCAGTCCTTTTTTGGGCAACTTCTGATCATAGATGGGGGACCAGATGGCAGAATCATTGTAATTGACCTTGGCCAACCCTTGAATAGATGATCTTCCAGGGAACTTAAGAAGTGTTGGCAGGTAAACATTTGTCACTAATCAGTCTGTCCTGGGCCACCACAATGTAAAAGTCCAGAGATTGCCCAATGCCCAAATGGGCACTAGCCAAAGAATCAGCCCCGTGTGCATTCAGTCACTTCCTGACACAGCTTGAAGCTAGCATTCATACACAAAATAACACCCAGAGTCCTGAGAGCAGACTCAGGTCAAATCGGATTCAGCTCATTTTCTATAGGTGTTACAAAAGGAAAAAGGAGGAGCTGGTGAACCTTGAGAGACTATTAGGCACTCAGCACTGTGGTAGGCAGAAACTTTTGTCAGATTAAGTCATATGTTGTTTTTTTTTTATAGTTTATTATCAAGTTGGTTTCCATATAACACCCAGTGCTCACCCCAACAAGTGCCCTCCTCCATGCCCATCATCCCTATTCCCCTTTCCCCCACCCCCATCAGCCCTCAGTTTGTTCTTGATTAAGTCATATGTTATCCCAATGACACCTCTACATGGTTAAGTATCATCATGCCCATTCTACAGATACTGACGCTGAGGCCCCATTGGGGAGTTGGTGGAGAAGACAGGATGTTGGTTTCTCGGGCCCTGTAGAATAGACTTCTTATAGTATATCCCTTGCTCAACCCAGACAGTGAAGGGGGTGTGTCAGCCTGCCCCAGAATGCCTGTCACCTCCCCCTGGACAACCTGGCACCCTGGGGGGGTTATGTGTGTTCTCTGTACTCTGCTGTCTCACTTTTAGTGATGTGAAGCTCATGCCACTATGCTCTTGTGAAAATTAAATGAGACCCTTCTTAAAAGCACCCAGCATTGAACCTGGCCTACAGTAAACATTCAATAACCCCCCTGACCCCCGCTATTATTATAATCCATGCGGCCAAGATGCTCTCCTTTTGGCTCCGGTTCCCAATTGGAATTCACACATGCAGAGACAGGGACCCTCAATTAAGTTCCCCTTTCCTCCTGCCCCTCCCAATTCTCAAAGTCTGTTTTGTTTGTGCAATGTTTTTGTTCCTTGTGACCATTTCATAAAACTGGTTTTGGAGTCCAAAATGCTGCCAACTTGAGAACATTCACCCGAAATCCCCACAGGGATGTGCAATGTGATTTATAGATGCATTTCCTGCTGCTTAACAGTATCACGTTCACATTTCGGCCTTGGCGGCCTTCATCGCCCTGCCAAACTGTAGCGTTTTACTGTTGCATCAAGTAAACTGTGGTTATAAATCACCCCCAGATGTCAGCCTAATTATTTCAAATGAGTGAAAACCTGTTAGAGGGGCACTTTGGACACATACTCGCCGAGGGTTCGCGAAGGCCAGCTTCCCGCTGTCCCGAGAACCCCAGTGGCTGGCGTGAAGGGCCCCGGTCTCTGCACCCACCTCAGGGACCTCCAGCCTCCCCTGTTCTCTTCCTCCAAGAATGTCCCCACCAATGCTGGGTTCCGGGAAGTAGGCTTTGCAAACGGGTCCTTAGCTCCCTTCCCAGAGCAAGCATTGATAAAGAAACGTGGTGAGTGTCAAGGCTAGTTGCTGACCCATGAGAGAAGGCAGAGCTCTCTCCTCCATCAACAGAGGACAAGGAGTGGAGGAGGGGTTCAGGAGTGGGGGGTGGGCGGACTCCACTTTCACAAACCAGACGCCTATGGTCAACCTCGGCCACCACATAGAGAGCCTGTGGAGGAAGGCGGATTCCCACCCCACCCCTACAAAAACAGCCTGGGCTGAGGGTACTTTCCTCCATTCTTCCTTGCAGGCTACCTGCTCTGCATCGGGGGCCACGACAGGCGCTCCCACCTGCCTCTTCTGTCTCCATCGTCATGCTGGTTGTGTGGAGAAGGGCTTTGCCCTGTGAACACTTTGAGACCCCAGGATCCGGCAGCTGGTGGCCCACGCGATATAGGTCAAGGTCAGTGTGCTCCCTGCCTCTCCCTGCTCAGGACGAGCAAGTAGGTTTCCCCCACAAAATCCGTTGCTAAGCCTAATATGTTATGTTGTGTTATGTTATGTTATGTTATGTTATGTTATGTTATGTTATGCGATTTTATGTGATTTTATTTTATTTTTTAATATAATTTATTGTCAAATCAGCTTCCATCTAATATTTTAAAGGGTGTGCCTTTGCATCCAGGCCCCTCTTGCAGAGCGCCTTAAGGACGCCTGATGCTGAAACACGCGCATTAGCGCCCTGGCACCAAGGCCGTGTTCTCCGATATCTCAGGAGGAACCTCGGCCACACGCCAGGCCTCGTGGACTTCCTGCTCGATCTCGGCCTCACTGACGTCCTGCCCACAGCCACGAGCAGATGCGCAGGTGGCCGCCCGGGAGACACCTCAGACACTTGGGTGGGTGTTCAGCCAGTTGACACCGTGGCTTGTGGTTTGTGCTGCCTAAGCTTCCTCCAAACTGGAGCATTCTAGTGCACGTCTACAGACCCCAGCGGGGAGCTCTCAAGGCCAAGGCTGCCGCTGACTCCGCGTGTCCCTTTGAGGGGCAAAGCCCGGTGGAGTTCTCCAGGATGGAGGCTGGGGGACAGACAGGTAGCAATGGTGACGTATTTCCCCACAGTCTGCAGCTCAGAGGTATTTATTAGTTCCCATCACTTCTACCACGTTAAAAAAAAGATAAATCAAAATCAAAGGTAAGTAAGTGCACATGAGTGAGTGGAAGAGGAAGTCGTGTGAGAGGCCCAACGTTATAAAAGGAGAGAAGGAAATGACCCAGGGGCTCGAGGGCTGTTTGCCGGCCCCAGCAGGGGAAATAGCTGCTGACCTGCGGCCTCAGGGGAAGCTCAGATGTGGGAACAAGGTGTGAGCGTTACTAACCTGCAGGGCGGTGGGAAGGTGTGAGGGGTTCCTATGAAGGTGTGATCAAAACACCAGAATGTGAAGGAGAGACCTTGAGGAGGAAGGAGACAGGAGAGGCCCTACAGGGTTCTCAGCTACCTGGTCCAGGGCAGCGAGGGCACCAGAAAGACGCAGTTCAGCCAGAGACCTGGACAGTCCAGTCAGAGACCCCATAGGCCAGTCAGAGACCCCCAGAGCTCAGAGACTCCCAGAGCTCTGTCAGAGGCCCCCAGAATTTAGTCCAGAGATCCCCAGGGCTCAGTCAAATTCCACCAGAACTCAGTCAGAGACCCCCGGAGCTCAGTCCGATCCCCCCATTTCAACCAGGGACCCCCAGAATTCAGTCTGTGCCTTTTGTAGCGTAAGGAAGAATCTTTTTTTTTTTTTTTTTTTTTTTTTTGAGGAGCCACAAGAAATATCTCAGGGTTTGGTTATCCAGCTTCAAATGTCACACCATGTCTGCCACTCCCATTCTGGGAAAACTTCCAGAAGTATCCTTCCATAATCCAAACTTCAAATTGCGGTTAAAGTTCAAAATGTTCCATTAGCGCAGCTGAACTGAGGGAGCAGATCACCTTCGGGCTCCTCACTTATTCTGCATACCTCATGAGTGTGTCTTTGGAGGAAGGAGCATTTGTTTTGAGGTCAGACTGTTCTAAGGCAAATCTGAGATCTGTAACTTGCAAGTCCTGTAAAACTGGGAGAATCAGAAAATTGGTGCAGAAGTGGGGAAAGTAATATTTCTCTCAGAGAGGTATTATGAGGGGGATGTTTGATAACACGTAAAGTTCCTGGGAAAAACCCTGTGTAAATCCTCAACAGATACGAATCTCTTCCTCCCTAAATATCATACACAGTTCTTACATTGAATGTAGGAAGGAAGGTGCAGGGGAAGGAAGGAGTGAAGGAGGGAGGGAGGGAGGGAGGAAGGAAGGAAGAAAAGAAAGAAGGGAGGAAAGAGAGAGAGGGAAGGAGGAAAACTTAATACATTTGGTTAGTGGTGCCTGGGTGTCTCAGTAGATTAAGTGTCCAATTTCGGCTGAAGTCACAATCAGATGGTTCATGAGTTCAAGCCCCACGTCTGGCTCTGTGCTGACAGCTGAAAGTCTAGAATCTGCTTCAGATTCTGTGTCTCCCTCTCTCTCTGCCCCCAACCCCTGCCCCCTGTTCACGCTCTGTCTCTCTCTCTCTCTCTCCAAAAATAAGCATTTAAATACATACATGCATACATTTGGTTAGCAATTAAATTCCTACATTTTTTTTCCAAATTTATAGAATATCTTCCTGAAAGAATATTAACTTTAGGTAAATCCAAATTATTTTAGGCACACTTGGGTGGCTCAGTCAGTTGAGCATCTGGCTTGAGATTTCAGCTCAGGTCATGATCTCGTGGTATGTGAGTTCGAGCCCCAAGTCGGGCTCCACTCTGACTGTGGAACCTGCTTAAGATTCTCTTTCCCTGTGCCCCTCTCTCTCATATGCTCTCTCTCTCTCTCTCTCTCTCTCTCTCTAAAAGTTAGAAAAATTTCTACATATTTTAAAGTTGAATTTGTGACAAGTTATTTCTGTACAAACTTTTACCTAAATAAATACAAATTATTTTCCCCTCATTTCAAAAGGTTAACAAATCAAGGATCAGCTCACTAACAAATTATCTTCCCGACAAATAAAAGTATCAGGGCTTCAATTTCCATCTGGAAACTGGACAGATTAACAACCGAGTGAGGATCATATTCAGCGGCAGTGGTCTAAACAGCCTCAGGAGAAGTCCCAGACAGACTTCTGCCGTGAGGATTACGTGAGAAGATAAGCTGGTAGTTAGGACACTTGGAGAAGGCCTAACACCATGTTTCTGGGACCTTCTGCCACAGTCACCAGCGTCTGCTGAGCGGTGGAGGGAGGCGGCGGATCCCACAGCGGCCGCAGGAGGAACCCGTGCCTTGAATTTGGCTCCTATCTCTCCTCTCTTAGAAGCCACTGGAACTCCAGGTTGCGTGGCGAGAAGCCCTTCAAAATTCTGGGCCACCTCTGCTGTCCACACTGGACAGAGAGCAGCCAGCAGTAAGAGGGCCTGCAGATTCGCAGAAGCAGGAAACCGCTGTGCTTGCGGGTTCCGGGCCTGCCCTGGTCCAGACACCACGATCCCTGTCTCCCGCCAGCACCCTGAGATGGGTCCGTTATTCTCCCAATTTCACTGATTTAAGATCGCAGAACTCGACAGAGTAAGGGACTCACCCCAAATGACAGATCTGTCCCCCGCCTCCATCCCGCCAAGCGCAGACACCTGCAAAGGACCTCGGGGGATGGGCCGGTTAATAGAAAGTCCCCACGGAAGACTCTGGACTTTGTGCGGTGGATGGAATGCAGAAAACAGGGGAAATGCTCTGAGTTTGCCAAGTACATACACTTGAGGTTCAGGTGCTGACGTGAGGCCCCCAAGCATCCATCACATGGTAGCAGAATTAAGAAAGAAGTTGTGAATCACTGGCAGCCGCTGGCCTCTCTGACAGGACCCCCAGCCTGTCACTGTGGGGCCCCTGCCCCGGGTCTGTCCTGAGGACAGGGGAGTTCACATTCGTGCCATCAGGCAGGGAGCAGGCTGGGTTCCTTGGCGTCCTGGCTCTGGCCTGGTGCTGAGCAGAGCACCGTGCTACAAAATATACTGAAATGACTTCCAAGCAAAAAGGACTGTCCACTGGATGAGTTTTCCCACATTATCAGAGATTCCTGGTCCCTTCGCTTCTTGGCTGGTGAACTTGGACAGTCGGCCAGCTTCTTTTTTTCTCTTTTAAAGAAGGATTGTTTGCCTTAGGTATATTTTCCAAGATCATCTTGGCTAAGCCTTTCAATGAGACTTTTTAGACAGTTTTGGTCGACCTCCCGAGATGAGAATGAAATCTTTGAGGGTGTCACTTGGCAGCACGTGGTGGTGACATTCAGCCAGTGCCCACAATGCCAGCTTCTGTCCAGAGCCAGTGTTAAAGGATGAGAAGCCAGTGCCGCTGGCCTCTGGGAGATGTCTCTGCACCAGCTAGTCTGAACTCTCCTTTCCCATCACAGGCCATGGGATGGGCTTGTCCACACGTCCACGCAGCAGTTACTTCTTGAGCAACTACTTGTCCCCACCGTGGGTCGAGACAGGTGGTTCCATGTGCCTAGCGCAGGGGGCTGGCAGGTGGCTGAGTGTGCATACTGCCAGCGCCACGGGGCCCTGGCCCATGCAAAGAGGCGTACCCTCACCTTCATGAGACAGAGGGGCCCTCCTACAGTGTTGACACTCTCTTTAGTTAAAGATTCCAACCATTCCCAAGCCTTAGAATATCAACCATGGTCATCACCACGTGTGGGATTAAGCACATGAGCTGTTGGTATGCTGGTGTGGAGGCAGAGGGAGGAAGAGAAAACTTTGGGGTGCTCAGAGCAGAGGGCTGAGGAGCCAGTGACCCACGAGTGATTTCACTGGGTGAAGAATAAACATGAAGCGGGACTTGCCTGGAAGGTCACTTGCTGAAATAATAAGCCTGACACGGGCCAGGTTCAGGAGCTTGTTTGTTACCAGGCCACAGCTCCTCACCTTGGCTCTGCTGACATTGAGAGCTAGACCATTCATGGCTGCGGGGCTGTCACTGGCACCCCCAGCCTCCACCCACTAGATGCCAGTAGCAGCCCTCCCCCAGGCGTGGCAACGGAAGAGTCTCCAGCAAACGTCCCCTAAGGGAAAAATCATCCCGGCGCCAAGAACACTGCTCCAGGCGAATGGCTGCGAGCATGGAGGGGCAGTTGGTGGTGACCAGAAGGACCTGGAAAGGGAAGACTTTTGGAGAAGCCATGGGGGACCCAATGCAGTACCTCTAGACTCCAATGCCTGGCACGCAGTAGGCCCGCAGTGACCAGTGCTTCGGAAAGGAGAGCCACTCCAAGGTACTCAATAAGCATCAATACAATCGGCACCAGCAGGGGCGGGAACTTGTCAGGCCACCGTCTCCTGGGTTGGAGGCCATGGTGGGCAGCACGTCGGAGGCCAGGTCATGCTGGGTGGCTGTTTATCTCTGGACCCAGGGCTGCCTGCTGGGCGTATTAGAGGCCATGAAATAATGATGAGGCTTAGGAGGGGTAATTAAAAGCCACAGTGACATTGATCTGCTGAGATTTCCGAGAGAGCCCAGGGCACACGGGGCGACTCTCCATCTTACCTCATGCAGGCCCAGCCTGATTGGCCCCCTGGGCATTGCTGGGGCCGAGGAACCTCACCTGTGGCCGAGAGACTCCCAGGGCAGCAGCCAGGCTGGCCTCAGAGGCTGTGCAAAACAGGCAGCCTGGGCCTGGGGGGGGGGGGGGGGGGGGGGGGGGGGGGGGGCGGGTGCAGCTGCTGTGCTCAGCCCGGGAGAGGCAGGAGCCAATGACTGCGTTAAAGACACAGGGGCCCATTCTGCAAGATCTCAGAGGTCAAGCTTGTCCCCTCCAAGCCCCAGGGCCACACTAGGTGGAGCATCTGAGATGCACTGGCGCTGTGTTCTCTCCCTTAGTCCAGAGCATACCCACTGTTGCATTCCACACGTCCAGTGCCTACCAGAAAGGTTTAGATCTGAATGCATGTTAAGCCAATAGTTACTTGCTGGCAGTCTACCCTGACAGGGAACTGTGCACACTTGAAATGAATACGCACACCTAATATTTCCCTATACTACTGTTTGCAAAGCTGGACGTTTTGACCTGAAGGATCATTATTTTCTTGCTGTTATTGCTATGTATCCGTGACTTGCTGATTTCTTTTTATGTTTAAAGTGTTTACTTTTACTTATTTATTTTGAAAGAGAGAGAGAAGTGGAGGGGCAGGGAGAGAGGGAGAGAGAGAGAATCCCAAGCAGTCTCTACGCTCTTCTGATCCGGGGTTCGTTCTCAAGAACCAAGAGATCATGACCTGAGCCAAAATCAAGAGTCAGACGCTTCACTGACAGAGGCACCCAGGCGATCCCATTGCTTTTGTTTTAAAACTGACCTAGAGAGGGAATTGATGTGAGCCCAGAGGCAGACAGCACTGAGGCTTGGCCTTGGTTTGACCACTTGCTAACCCAACAGTCTCAGGCAAAACACTTCAAGTAATTTGTGTCTTGGTCTCCCTGTTGGTACATGGAGGTGAAAGCGATTGATGTCACTGTGGAAAAGGATCGAACGGGATCATGTTTGTACTACCGTGAGTGCTCAGGGTCAGAACACTCATTGCTGTACGTTAGATTCCTTCTGTGCCTGATATCCTGACATCCTCAAGGCTCTGTGATGTGGCCACAGGTAGCCCACTTTATGGCTGAGGCAAAAATCCTTTGTGAGCTGGGATTGTATAGGGAGGGTCCACACTTACCCCGTCTCAGGGAAGGCTACTGGGTGCCCACCCTGCAGGAAGCTTGGCTTCCAGCTGCTGGAATCAGACAAGCAAGAGTCAGAGACCAGCTTCCAAGCCCTGGGATTGCCTTCCTTCCCTCCCACCCATGAACATGAACTGGCATGCACTCTACGGGGTTACGTAATCACAGCCTTGGTATTCCTCTGTGCAAACCCGACCTATTTTTTGGCTCTTTGCCTTGGCCATGTGGCGGGGGGAGGGGGGAATTGGGAGCCACACCCCTGCTCTTCACACTGTAAAGGAAGTAGCAACCCTATCAGATAGGAGGAAGTTTTCTTGGGGCTTTGACAAAATAGCCTCTCTCCCACGCGTGAGCAGACCTGCAGTAAGATCGCTGGTCTAAATATGGAGAGATGCTTACTCCTTTCTTGTAAGCCATCTTGAGTCAGGTAAAAGCTTCTTCCGGATTTTAGAGGGGATGCTCTGAATCAAAGTATTAGAAAAAGCACCGTGTCCTTATGATGCCTGCCTCCCTCCACCCTCCATATTTGCAACAGGGGGTAGTACATGAGCCTTAATGACAGACAGCTGTGCACGGGTTGGGGCCCATCTGGAAACTTCTACAATTTAAACACACCACTTTGCCAAGACCTTGATTGGAGAAAGGCTTGGAGAAATGGACGAGCATTTACTGAATGGCCAGGGTACCCGCATCTATCTACTCAGTTAACAGAGGTTTGGTCTGATTGTTCCCAGGTTCTTCTGGGTTATGACAATCACAGGCACTGTGTGCGGAATATTTACTGAGCATCAGACCGTTCTGGGCTTTGGTTGGGTCCAAGCTGCCTCTCCAGGAGGAGGGCAGGGTGAGTCCCCATGGATACTGAGGCTGGGTGGTGTGTCCCTGAGCGTAACAAGGGAAGCTGGCGGGACAACATCGGTGTGCCCTCACTGCTGTGTTAGAGAAGTCCTCTGCATTGCACGTGTGCTCTACTTGCAAATGACATCGAGTTTATAAAGTGAAACTGTTACCATACGTACCGTCTGTCATGTGGAAAAAAAAAAAAAAAAGAATTAGTTTCTCTTGCCTCCCAGCCTGTACTGACCCATGATGTTATAGTCACAATTCCAAAACTTCATTTTCATTATTTATCTGGTAGCAAAATCTGACCTGAACTGACAGAATGAATATAAGGCTGTTCATAGTCTATTTTCCCCAGAATAGTGTGGCTCTTCATACATTTTGCTGCAGAAATATTAGCGCATTCTATCACGAGGTGCTGCCCCAGAGTCCTGTGAAGGGTGTTACATAGTATACAATTATGAGATAGGCTAACTTCCTAAAATATGCCAAATTCTGATTTCTGAAATACATCTGGCCTCAAGGGTTTCAGTAGAGGAGTCTGGGCCCGTAGATCAAAGGTGGCATATGCCACTTCGGAGCTCTGTCCTGCCGACAGGGCTGGGTAGTAGCAGGTGTGGTTATGTGAGATCAGATCAACCTCACCCCCGATTCTGGTTTACGCAGCTGCCTGTGACATCCTCAGAATGTGGGGCTCATGGGAGCCTCGGTTTCTCCAGTTTCAAAAAGAGTTAAGCAGAAGCGCCTCTCTGGCAGTGTTGTCGTGAGGTTGATACAGGCTTATAGGTGTGGGAGTTCCATGCCCCAGGGCCATTCGGGCACCATCAGGTGGTCCATACTCCGGCTCATCATAACGACTTCCAGACCTGATGCAAAGATGTGCTGAACCTTTCACTTTGACGTTCGCTGATGTCCACTTGGACTAGAGTGTGGCCCCTGGGAGCTTGGGCAGGGGGAGGGGCGGGGAACCGCTCACCAACACCTGCAGAGGCCTTGGCAATTAGCAGGAGCTACTAAGACCTTCCCAATATTAATTAGCTGTCCCCAGCCTGGTGCTGCTGGGACTCCCATCCGGGGGAGCACTCGGGGATGCATTGCTCACAGAGGAGCTCCACCCTGACCAGGAGGGCTGAGTAGATAGGGCAGAGCTGGGCTTCCCAAGAGCTGAGGGTGATGATGCAAAGCTATCCCTGTGTTCAGGTGCAAGACAGGCTTTGGATGGATGGGCTGGGGACAGGGAGGGGGGAGCCCTCCCAGCTCAGTCTCCCATGCGTGATTTCCCCTCCCCGCTCTGCTCCCTCTTCACCCCTGCTCAGTCTCTGTTTTCTCTTGCTTTTTCCTTTCAGGTCACTTTCTCTGCCCCACGATTTGGTCCCTCTTGGTCTCTCTCTGGGTGTCTCTCCCTGTCTCTCTGGGTGCTGTGTCTCTGAGTGTATTGTCTCACATCCAAGGGCACTTAGCTGCCTCCAAGCCCAGGCTCAGTGGATGGGATGACAAAGGTCTCATTCTCCTCTGCTGGACCCAGGGTTCTCTCCAAAAAGCAGATTCATAGAATGCAGGACGGCTTGTGTTTTCTGGGTCAATTTGCTACTTTATTTTAGACATAGGTATTCATTCAACAGATATTTACTGAGCACCTGCTACTCACCAGGCACTTTTTTTTTTTTTTAAATCCTGGGGATAAAATAGTGAATAAGAGAAAAATCCTTGTTCTACGGGCTGGCTGGGGAGAAGGTAATAGAGAAATAAAGGAGTAAAAACTGGTATGAAGAAAAATAAATGTGGATAATGGCATAGATAATGCTGGTGGCAGGAGATAATGATCAGGGAGTCTCTGCGAGGGGACTGAGGTCATCGGAGCCAAGTGACAGAGAAAAGAATGTCAGCAACTGAGGGAAGTGCATCTGAGGCAGAGAGAACAGAATGTGCAGTGGCCCTGAGGCAGAAGCCTGCCTGGCATGTTTAAGGAATATCAAGGACTATGCAAGGGAGACAATGATAAAATATAGGGCCTGAGAAGCCTAATATCTTTTCATTGAATTTTTGCAAACTTTTCTTCTAATTGGAGGTCACAAACCTCCAAATGAGGAAATCTTGGATCAGAGAACTTAAAAAAATATGCCCAATATCACAGAAACTAAGTAACAAAGCCGGATCCTAACTCAAGTCAAGGAGGCACAAATTGCTTTCCATGATAGCTTCGCAGAGCTGGAGAATTTAGGGTACATTTCTAAGCCCCCATCACCCCGTAGCACCTTACCTATTAAGAGTGTATAGGGGTTGCAACAAGAGATAGTCATGAAAACTCAGGCCCCTTCTATTTAGAGGAGGCCGAGTACATGAGGATAGGTTGAAATCTGACACACAAAAGGGGCGCCTGGGTGGCTCAGTCAGTTAAGCGTCCGACTTCGGCTCAGGTCATGATCTCACGCTTCGTGGGTTTGAGCCCCGCGTCGGGCTCTGTGCTGACAGCTCAGAGCCTGGAGCCTGCTTCCGATTCTGTGTCTCCCTCTCTGTCTGCCCATCCTCTGCTCATGCTCTGTCTCTCAAAAAATAAAATAAAATGTGAAATTTGTTTAAAAAAAGCTGGCACAAAAAATAATAGGTGTCAATGAGGGAAACTGAGGCTCAGAGGGGTCAAGCACCTTGTCCGGGGCCCTTTGCCATTAGCGGTGTTGCGTGTTTCTAGAGCGCAGCGTCATGAGGTGTGAATGCCAGAGCCATCCAGAAGAAAATGTGTGTCATTTTCCTCGTCTTTGAAACGTTCCTGTTGTTGGATTGATTGGATTTCTGAGAAATCAACAACAGCGTTTAACTGACAAAGACCATTTTCCACCAGGGAAAAAAAAAGTTATTTTAACCTCCCACCTGACTCTTTTTTTAAAAAAGAGTAAAACGTGATTTTGAAAGAGGAATTACATGTATTTATATCACAGGAGTGGGAGGCCAGACCCGTCAATGAATCACCTGCTTGCTACAACTCTGAAATCAATCCAGACACACGTGTGCGATGTACCTAAGGGTGATGTCCCTGCAGTGGGACCATCGCCTCTTCTGGACAGTCGCTTGCGGGGGGGCGGGGTGCGGATGGAGAGAGAGGAGAGCTTCCTGCCTGCCTCTTCGTCCTGATTCACGATGAACCTGCTCTACACACTCCGTGGGGGAAACATTCATTCCGTAACTCATTCTTTCCCTCCCTCCCTGTCTTCCTCACTGCACAGACATTTCCTGGGTTCCTCCTGGGTTCCGTGCTCCATGCTAATCTAAGAATCCTAAGACCAAAAAGACCTGGCCCCTGATTTATTTTTTAATAAGTTCATTTCTGAGAGACAGGCTTGCCTTCCTTCCCTGGGGATACCCACATTCTAGCTATGAACCTACAAGCTAATGTCGCCTGAGGTCAGCCTGTGGCAAGGGTCCAGCCCAGCGTAGGGTGGAAGGAGCCAAGTCTGTCTATACTGTGAAGACTGGCGCGGAAAAGAGGGTCTGGCTTGTCCTGGTGTTCCAGCATGGTCCTGGGCCAGAGCGGTACCGCCTCAGTCTGAGGCCCCGGGCCGGTCAGAGCAGGACAGAGCGGCCGAACGATGTCCCTGGGAGCAGCAGTGTTTCTCAGAGTGGATGCATGAAAGGATGCACATGTAATCTCTACATGGAAATACTGATTATTTGAGACGCTGAAACCCAAGCTGAGTCATATCCTCTGGTAGGAAACCCCCTACCCCAGTCCCTTTCTGGAGCACAGCCAAATCACTGGAAACAGACGAGGGGCCCCAGAACAGTAATAGCATTTCCAGGATTTAGGTTCTGATCAGGTGTGCCCCAAATGGGCTTTAAAATCATATTCTGACTCTTGGGGCTTTCTGAGGCCTTAAAAACCAAATGTTCCCAGAGGTGAGGTTGCTACCGAGGGTACGGACAGCAGCAGTACATCGCTGTGGGCAGACCAGGGGAATGAGAGGATTCTAGTCCCCGCTGCTCCATTAGATGCGAGGCTTCGGGAAAATGGTATCACCTTTATGAGCCCGGCTTATCATCCGTGAATAAAGGACTATTACAGACACCACCTAAGTGTTCTAAAAAATGAGTCCATGGATTACAAACACCGTGTAATCTGCCCTCCATATTATAAACATGAAAAATTAGCATTATCTCAGGAATGGATTGATATAATCATACCTAATATATGTGCGTGAGAATAAAAAATAAATCAATCTATATATGCAATATCATATGTGCCGATATGTTCGATTTGATTTAAAGCGGGTCTTGAAGTATTATTTGAACTCTCATAGCTTTCTAACGGCCCTAGAACCAAATTAGTCAATGGTTATGATTGCCACGGGGAAAGATAATTTCAGGAATGATACGGATTGCAATATCAGTTCATAGCAGCTTGTTAATGAAACTTCAAAGTTGAAACCAAAGTAGCAGTCTGTAGGTGGCTCCAGAGAAGAAGTCCGTGTTTCCACAAATCTCCTTTCTGTCTTTAATGAATGCTTAACGTCCCTGTGCTTGAACTTGGGCACCATGGCCAGTAGTCAATTTTCACTTTGCTTCATGTATTTTTTTTTTCCCTTTTAATCCTGAAAATCTGTAGCCATGTCATCAGCTCCTTCTTAATTATACCATATTCTTTACATCTGTCCTGCTAAATAACTCTAATTGAAATAGCACCGGCGTGAATTTTTGTAATGTTCCCCTCAAGACATCCCGAAAGTGACTCGCGAGAAAACAGACTGAAGTCACAGCTGGAGGCACGTCAAGGATCATTTCCATTTTTACATGATTAATTTGAATTTAATATCTTAAATCAAAACCTGATTAATTTAAATAAAATTTTGATGGTGCCCTGCTTCTAATATACATTGCAGTAATTAGATTCGGCTTAATGTGATTTTTTTTTACATAATTAAAAAAAAGGGAGAAGTCATGTGTAACAATGCAATGTTGATACAAATCTGTCTAAATATATATAGGGGACCGAGGGTTTGGACATTACTCAGGTGAAGCAAGGATGGTTAATGAAGGGGACATTAGTGTGCCGAGCATAGATATGAATAGTCCTTGTTCATCCCGTAGCTATAGTAAAACCACTAATTACAAAATTAAAAGTAGAGAAAGTTTTTATTCTTTAAAAAACAGTTTTTTAAGTAGGCTTTATGCCCAATGTGGAGCCCAACATGGGGCTTGAACTCACGACCCTCAGATCAAGACCTTAGCTGAGCCCAAGGGTTGGAAGCTCAACCGTTTGAGCCACTCAGATGCCTGAAATTTTTATTCTTAATAAATTAAAATTACAGTGGGTCACAGCACCAAGAATTAAATTATCGATCATAAGAGTCTCACAAATTCCAACGTTCATTTCTCTGTTTCTAGAAGTTGAGGGAACACTTCCTATGCCCCTAAGGCAGGGCAGGCTCTGAAGCCATGGAGAGATGGGTGCATAGCCCCAGGCAAAGCAGGTGCTATGGTGACTGCTTCCAGTCCCCAGCTCTGGGAACATGGCCCCTGGGCTCTGAGGACTTTGCTTTGCTTGACCTGCCCCTCTTGGGAAAAGAGGCTGTTCCAAGCTTTTCATGAAAACAAGACTTGTGTTCATCCCAACCCCACATGGCCTGGGTTCACGTACCATGCAGGTCCCGACAAGTAAACAAACGTCCATATCCAGACACTGTGACAGAATGATCGCCATCTAGAAAGATCTGGTTCATCCCTGGAAGGAAGCAATTGGATAAAAATAAATCCTATGCAAGGCTTCTGAAAAAGGTGTTTTCTGTGCTCAGTCTTTCTCCTAAATGGCTAAGTGATCCTAGGCCAGTCACTTTTCTTCTCAGGCCAGAGTGTCTCCAGCTATGCAAACAAGAGAGAAAATGTCTGGGTGAGAGTGAGGGGTTCTAGCTAGTTTCTCAACTATTTTTAGTTGAGTGAGGGCCTCCGAGACCCTCTGTGAGCCACAAGCCTGGGACAGATGCTCTGTCCTGCGCCCGGGCTCCGGGTGGTCTCTTCGCGTGTCAGGGCCCCGTGGCTGAAGTCAAATGCCGCTGTTCTCATGAAGTCCAGGACCCTTCCCCCCTCTGAGATGTTTATGGACTGCGTCATGCTCAGATCCTGGGATGGTAGACGAGACACCAGCTGAAGGGTAGAGAAGACAGGCTGAGAATCTGGTGGCTTAGTTCTACCTGGTATTTACTAAGTTTTAATTAGGGAACCTTTAGAATATGCCTGAGGAACAGATTAGACAACACTGCATACGTGTTAGAAGAAAGGCTACTTGTAGTGATAAAAATCACTATTGTTATCCAAACCTAAATTTAAAATGCCCTTTGAATTCATAGATGACATTTCTTAAGTATCTGCTTTGTGCACAGCACTTCCGTGCATAGGGCAGCAAAAGCCCTGTTCTCCCCGATTTAAAACAATGCTCTCTGCCTGTAACATGTCTCACGCTAGAAGGATTTATGACACCACTTCCCTTGCCCCTTTTCTCTTCCCCACCCTTTCTTTCTTCCTCCCATTCATTCCTTCTTGTAGCCATGCAGATCCAGATACGATCCACCCGGAAGTTTCTTCCAGACAACATATTCTCCACGGGGCTTCAGAGAAGAGAGACATCGCCGTGGGCTGTGCACGGGTCCAAGGGCAATGCAACAGAGACAAGGAGGGAACAGGGCATGCAAAGACTCATGAAAAAATTTCTGCCTAATTTTCACTGGCCACAGTTACCACGTAGTTTAATTACAAGCATTTAACTGTTCCTCGAAGGTCTTGATTTTCACTCTTTTGTTGGGACTTTTAGCTGTCATTCCAGTCTTTGGGAATTATTTAATGTTTATTTGTTTTTGAAGGGGGGAGGGCAGTGAGAGAGGGAGACACAGAATCCAAAGCAGGATCCTGGCTCTGAGCTGTCAGCACAGAGCCTGACGCGGGGCTCAAATCCACTAACCGTGAGATCAGGACCTGAGCCAAAGTCGGACACTCAACTGACTGAGCCACCCAGGTGCCCCTGTTTGGGAATTATTTAGAGCGCAGCTGTGCCTCATGTCACAAAAGGAAGGAAAATCTGGGCTTCAGACCATACCTTCAGGTCCTCATGTATGTAAAGGGAAGTCCATTCAGTCATTGACTTTAAGCCACACCAGATTGAACACACTTGAAAGTCACTGTCAGACTTCCCTCTGCCTTCCCTGTGCATTCTGTATCATCGAGTTACTGTAGATCTCTACCTACTACCAGTGATGATTATAATTATGATGACTGTGTCCACATCCTGGACACCTACGTATGTAACACACCTGCTCATGATTTTTGTACATTATCCCTAGTCCCTTGGCATCTCTGTACAATGCATTGTTCTAACCATTTTATAGACTTGAAAACTGAGGCCCAAAGAAACCAAGAAATTGTTTGGACCCCAGCAATTCAAAACAGCCTTTTGGGCCCGTCATTGTTCAGCTGGATTATATACTCTACAGATTCCAGTACGCAGATAACTGACTGGTCCCTGGTGGGTCCCAGGCTGTACAGGCCCCCTGCAAACCAGTAGCTGCACATCTGAAAAGGCTTTTGTAGATTAGCTGGCTTGTGCCTCACTAGCCAACACACCTTCCATGGTTGTAGTCTACAGAAAGGAAAGAACTCAAATAAGAATATCAAGGAAATCACTGATTTATTATTCATCATAAAGGGTCTAACAAGATGGCTTTTTAATCTGACAGCCAGGACTTTTGATGACAATCAACAATTTAATTTCTTTCTAAATTTAGATTTTTTTTCCCTTTTTCTGCATCAAACACCAAAGCTGTCTAAAAATAGCTGAGCGTTGAATGTTAGAAGAGAGAACTGTACCGATTGCAGGTTGTTGTGTTTTTTTTTTAATGTCAGAGTTAAAGTCAAAACAAAATTAATCAGGAGGGTTTATCTATAATGAATCACTATTCAGCTAAGAAGGAAGGAGAGCGGGAGATATCTCTGCCTGCACCTGATGGAACGTTCTTTCAAAGAGCTACACTAGACTATGGGCTCCAAGAGAAAGATTGTGGATCTTCCATATTCAGCAGCATGAATCAAAACTCTTCAGCTATGGCCTAACTTTCTTTATTATTACGAGGCAGCAGGGGGTGGGGTTTGTAAGGGCTGTGATTTAAATAGTTAACTGAAAGGAAGCCATGGTGAGCTGTTTCTGGCTACAATATTACTGGGACAATCTTATCTGAGTTTACAGAGTTATTTCCAATTTGTAAATGCTGTATGCATTGCTTCTAGATAAAACACTCAAAAGCCTCAGACCTGAGTAAAGCAACCTTGCTGTTCTAGAGACTTCCACCTGCCCCCTTCTGCATCTTCACCTCCCTCCACTCTCTAATGTCCTCCCCTCCTCCTCTTTCCTGTCTCTGCTAGGAAGTCATGCCACTACTCAAAGCCTCAACCTTAGGCAAATAAACTTAGTCATAGTGTTGTAGGATGAAGTGGAGATTTGCCTCTAAGCCCCAGTGGACAGAAGAGAAAGCAGAGGGTCAGAGAGGGCCAGCGATTCATCAAGATCTTATAATAATAGTAAAACTGTTGGGGCCAGAATCCAGGCTTTGCCACTCCTAAGTTCACTGTCCTTTGGGTGGCTTGGAGGCCACCAGAGGGGCAGCCTCCTTATGGGATCCGATGTGAAGTGGTGACATGAGATTGCATGAGTGACCATCGAAACCATCTGCCCTACACGGCCCACTGACTACCATAACAGCGAACACTTCTCTAGGAGATCCTTGCCCAGGAAGAAAAAAATATATTCATTATGCATTCTAGGAACTTTCTGGAAAAGCCATCTAGAAGAACATCAAATTATCCTACTCTTTAAGAAAGCATCAAGTGATAGTTTACTCCCCAAGGCTCCAAGTCTTCATTAGGTGATATCTGCCATTCCTTAACTATATCTGAACCTTTTCCTTCTCCAATCCTAATCAAGGCAGCACATGGGAAGATCTACCTGACACCAGATTCCAAAACTCCATAAATATCTTGATGTCTGCCCCACTCCCTTCACTCACCCTAGTCACCACTGGGACTATGTCAAGGCGGTGCTTTCGGTAAGAATGAGCTCAGCATCATCAGATCAACAGGTTGTGTTTGGAGAGCCATCATCCAGTGTCGGAGGGCACAGCATGGTCTATGCTTGTGGTGGAGACAGCTAGGGGTCAGGATAATGAGCTCTGGAGTAACACCCTAATAGAAGAGGGTAGAGTAGAAGCCACACTCACACTGGAGTGTGGACCAAGGGCAGGCTTAGAACCTCTGATCGAAAGAGGTGGTCTTTGCCTTTTAGGGAACTCCCAGCTCAGTTGCTGATGAGATTGGTCAGCCCCGTGTGCCCCACGCCATAAGGGGGTTTGGTGAAGGGTGACATGGCAAACCCAGAGATGGGAAGAATAGCTTCTCCCTGTTGGTGGGAAAGACTCTGAGACAAGGTGATCCGATCTCGCAAGGAGCATCCAATCTGAGAAACTGGAAATCATCATTCAGGGAGGTGGGCATGAACATGGCCTAGGGCTCCCAAACAGTCAGCCTCTGAGCTAAAATGGCTGAAGTACTGGCTAGGTACCCTGTTCCGGCTGTGTGACTTTGGGAAGATGCCTTAACCCCATATGTGTCTATTTCTTCTTCCATGAAATGGGGAATAATAACAGGACCCACCATAGTGATGCAGTGACATGTACATGGTAAGCACCCGAAAAGGCTGGCTATATTAGCCTCTCTGACCCTCTGTCTTCTCTGCCCAATGGCCCTTAAGGGTAAATCTCCACTTTGTAAGCAAACTGTTATTTTAGGAGTTTCAACATGATCCTGCCAAGCTTCTGATTAAAAAACAAAATCCAGTGCCTACTATCTTTTTAGACACTCAAGTGTGAATTGGAAAAGACTACATTTTTTTTTCTACTCCTAACCTGCTGGATAGATAGAAATGGCCCTGCCTCTCTCCTTTCTAAACTGGACTCCTTGTCTGTAAGGTGAGTAGGTGGGGGTATGACTTCCACAGGAGCCAGTTGGCTCATTGCCGCCCCTCTAGCCCTTACCTCTTCTGGGAACTTCACCTTTGCAAACTCATCTCTTGCCTGAGATGCGAAGGAAGAATATCTCCAGCTTTGTTTCTCTATTATAATAGATGTAAATTAATGTTTTGCCTTTGTTTGCCGCGGTAATCATAGAGGCAAGTATATATTCCTAACAGCTCTCTTATTTTCAATTTGCAAAGTGTAGTGTGCTTAATCCCACGAGGCAGCCCATGGCTCCAGATATGAATTTTAAAAGATAATTAGCCCAGTGCAGGGGTGCTCTCTGTGACAAGGAGCCCGCACCGAAGCCTGGTCAGAAGGGTCCTCTGGGGGACCCAGTCAGGTCACGGTCCCTCCCACCCCCGTGGTTTATTACTTATTTTCATCGCCACTGCCTTTGTGCGAACCAGCTGATTTGTTCATGAAAATTTAAATCATGTCCGTACTAGAACTGGGATTTCTTTTTGGGGCTGTTATTTGAGGATTCTCACCCCTGCACCCCACCAATATTTCTTTTGATGATATTCATGGCAGGTGACAATTTACATTTTTTTCTTTTATCTTTTTTTTTTTTTTTTTTTTTCTCCACTCTAACTGAAAGAAGGCCTGGAGGCCTGGGCTGGTTATCTGTAATGCTTGATGCCTATGGCAGATTAAGTGATCATCTATTAGCAAGAGCCTGAGAAGGTCTCAGATCAGAAAGACGAATGTCCTGCCCGGCTCTGTTCGTGGAATGTTCCTGGGTGAACTTGACCCCCAGCAGGAAATCAGTGATGAAAACAAGGGCACGACTGAACAGGCTGAGGAATCATGCCTGTTTGTCTGCATGGGATTTTAGTCTACAGTGCATCTCGCCCAGGCAGGGCTATGCCTTTACTTATCCACTTACTCGACACATGGGAGTAGAGTCTCTGTGTATCTGGCCCTGTGCAGGGCACAGGAAGGCAGAGCAGTCTCCTTCTTTGGACATAGTCTGGGTTGCCTGCCTGGAGGAGGTGCCACTTGAGCTGGTTTTGCACAGGTCACATATTTTAATCAGATCAGGTGACTTATCTTTAGTTAGGATTCTTCCAGGCAAATGCAAACTAGAAGAATGGTAACAGCTCAGGTGTATGGAATGTCGACCATATAGCAGGCACTTTCTTCATTGTGTTTCCTATGTATCAGCTCACTTAGTACCCAGGGCCTGGGACTCGTTCTTACATACAAATGAGGACCCTGAGGCACAGAGACCTACCCAAGGGTTCTCAGGGAGAGGGGGCAAGGTCAGGATTTGAACCCTGGAAGTTTTGCCGCAGAGAGCCTGGTCTGCTAGGTGACCGGGATGTGGGTGGGGTCCCTGCCCGTATCCACACTCCAACACTGACAAGCTTCCCCTAACCTAAGGAGCCGATTGCGTTCTCCCCAGGGGCCTCTGCTGAGAATGAGCATCATTCAAAACAGTTGACAGTCAATCTTCCTGTGCCTCATATGGTCAAAGAGCTGAGCACAAATTGAAAGATTTGTTTTAATTTAAAACAGGTTAGTTAAAAAAATTTTCCCCTTTATCACATAACTTCGGGGACTTCCCTTCTAATGAGGGAAATGTCATTTCATCTTTAATTCTTAGAGTTCACGGAAACTTGTGCTGCTGGAAAAGTGTGTAATTGTGTGTGTGTGTGTGTGTTTCTGTATGCATGTGAATATGTGTGTGTACGTGTGTGTGCATGCATGTGTGCGTATACACACACACACCCTTCCAGCAACACGAGTATTCAGGTGTATATGACAGAGAGAAAGAGAAAAGAGAACCGAACTCTGAGGTTTCAGACCAACTTCAGAAGGATTGAGCAGGTTGTGAAATTCGTTCTGACTTGTCCCTGGCATTTGACATAAGTGTGACATGCTTGGCGACTTTGTCCTGGGCATTTCTGACCTTCTATCTCATGTGGTCGCACAGGACGCTTTGTATTCAAATGTCTGTACAAAAGTAATAAGAACTATTTCCTGAAGCTCTCTGGAAGGAAAATAAAAGAGAGTTCTAGGTGCTTTGGAGCAATCTTGCCTCCAGCTAGATCCAGAAAAGGCTGGTAGCCTTGCTGGACACATTTCGTCGGAACAAAAAGGATGGCTTAGAGTAGGGACCATGTCGTGCATAAAACTTGAACCATTAGTCAGAAATATCGCTCAAAATCTTTGTCTCATATTTAAATCCACCTTATTATGGAGATCTTATGAAAGGGTACACAGAATGCCACAGGAAAACCAGGCCCCCAAATAACAAACCAGTCTCCAAATGGTGAAATCCTGTCTGTTGTGACACACAAACTGCGTGCTTCCACCTGATGGAGTTTTATCGTGAACAATCAGGTGACCGACCCAGTAAGACAGGGTGGAGGCTTCATCAATCATAGTTTGGACCAGAGAATTTGGCTATCAAGTTTGTTGCTTGTCCTAGGGGTTAATTTTTTCAAACAATCTAGTCTCCCATGTGTATCCCGGTGCTTAATCAAAGGAGTGAACAGTTTGTCTAGATATGGGCTCTTTGAAAAGAAGCTCTGTTTGTGAGACATGAGTCTAAAACGGTGGAGCGGGGGCCGTGAAATGATTGTCAACAATCTGTCCTTGCAAAAAGACAGAGTAACCAGATCACTGGTGAGTACTGATCGCCAATTAACTCTCACAGCACCTCCGTTCTGCCTTTCCACTTGGAGAGAGAGCATGGCCAGGATGAAGTTCATTCAAAATACTTGTTTTACTGGTGTGTTTTGTTTCTTAAATTCCAGATATTAATGAAATCATATGGAATTTGTCTTTCTCTGACTGGCTTATTTCGCTTCGCATTATAGTCTCTAGCTCCATTCATGTCATTACAAATGGCAAACGTTCATTCTTTTTCACAGCTGAGTAATATTCCATAGTCTACATATACTGCATTTTCTTTATCCAATCCTCAGTCCTTGGATATTTGGGCTGTTTCTTCCATAGCCTGGCTGTTGTAAATAATGCTGCTATGAACACAGGGATGCATGTATCCCTTTGTTTTGTACTTTGGAGATAAATACCCAGTAGTGTGATTAATGAATTGTAGGGCAATTTTCACATTTTGAGGTTACCAGATGGGAGGAGGGTGGAGGATGGGTGAAATAGGCAATGGGGATTAAGGAGAGCACTTGTGGTGAGCTCTGCGTGATATATGGAATTGTTGAATCACTATACTGTACACCTGAAACTGATATAACACTGTATTTTAACTATGCTGGAATTAAAAAAAAAAAAAAAAAAAAACCTTCAACAAGTCTTCCCTTAGAACAAAAGGCACTGTGGTCTGTGGCAAAGGACAGGCCTCCTACCTGACCTCAGGACAGGTCCTCGGGACGCCGTGCAGCCCCTGGGAAGATTTCTTTTAGGGCTGTTTCCTATGTACCCGAAACCCTTTGGAGCACGCTGTGCAAGTCTGTGACTTTCCCCGCCCATATCATAGGAAGGTGAGTGAAGGTTAAAGCCGTGTGTGGTCACAAAACTAGACCTGTTTCCTGCCACCCATGTTTCCCCTCCTCCACCCCTGGATGGAATTTCACCCCACTTTGATGAAAATAACGAGGAAGTCCTGAAGCTCTCACTGGAAGACCCTCCTTAGGCAGCCCAACAGCTTCCTCTACAGCTAAGGACCCCGAAATTCTTGGTGGGTGCACCTTCCCACAAGTCCCCCACAGTGGAAACTGGGCTTGTCTGAGGATTAAATGTGTTAAGGCACTGAGGTGCTCTCAGAAGAGTTCTGAGCACATCAAAAATGCTCACTGAGCATCTTCTTCTTTAGTATTTGAAAGGATTCGAAGATCAATTCTTTGTCACTCTATATTAGAATGCACCCTTCTTTTATAGCTCTCTTACCACAAAAAGTGTTCTCTTCCTTCGAAAATATCTTTTATTTTTACGTGTCTTGAAGTTGAATCATAGCAAACCAAAAGCAGTTGTTACTTATAGCTACAGAAACACAAGATAACAGATCAACTATCCTGACCCCTTTCCTTCTAGAAGGTGACTAGCTATCAACATCCAGACCTCTCATTTTTTTTTTACCTGTGTATGTACGGCAAGCAGGAGGAGAATAAAAGAGTCTATGGAAACCAGACTGGTCTATCTTTGGTTTTTCAGCCCTTTGCTTTGGTTTCCCAACCAATAAAACAAAAGAACTTACTGAAGGTTTTGTTTTTTGCTTTTTGGTTTTTTGTTTGTTTTGTATTTGTTTTTGTTTTTATGAAAACAATGCCATGCCCGCAAAGAAGCCTGCCTTTGTCCATGATGATGATAGGAAGTCCAACACACTAGTAAGCTGGAAGTGCTTCACGCCAGTTCCCACGCACCATGAGAGCAGGGAATCTGTCTTCTTCATCAGTGGGCTCCAGCAACTGGCAGTGGGACTTTTCAGCTGTTGATAAAAGTAGCCTCATAGGCTGGGAGGCATAAAACATTGCTTAAGAGGAAAAATGATTTAAAGACCAAGACCTGATCCCCAGAATTACTTTTAATTTTTAACACTGTTTCTCAAGGGCCAGGCCCCTCTCTGCCCTTCTTGGAAATTCTCACCTATCTTGAAAGTACGATGTCATAAGCTTTCTCAGAAGACTGAATTTGCTAACTGCAAGGATTTCTGATATTATCTCCTTTGCATTTAATATCAGTGGATTCTTATAGCTTTGATCAATCTCCATCACAGACCTGAGCCCTCCTTATTTTCTTGTCCATTTATGCTCATTGTTATTCCTTTAATCATAGTGACAGGGAACCATGTACTCTCCTATCCAGATAGCAGGTCTGGTACTTAGTCAAGGGCTTATATTTATTGATAGAATGCTAGAAGGAAGGGAAGGAGAGAGGGAGGGAGGAGATATGAGTGGAAGGAAGGAAATAGGGATCATAGGTTTGTATCAGGAGTGAACTTCTGAGCAACTTCTCTGACGATGAGTTCAACAGCTTCTGGTCAAGGAGGACTGGTTGATACATGAACACATGAGTTTGAGTCTACGATTCTGAAAGTTCCCAACAAATTTCTTTTAGGGGCTACAATCTCAGCCTCTGTACCAAACGCTGGAGAAATGGTGTGCATTAGTATCTTTGACATTATGGCCCAAGTGCTGGGGTGCAGCTTCCATAGGCCTCCCCCGTAGTCCACTCCACCAAGGATCTGCCTGGACAAGTGAGGGAGCATTAGTGTTTATGTGGGGAAGATGGAGACACCAGCTGACTGGCCTTGAGCAAAGCTCTTAGGACTATGTATGAATATGCAAGAACATGTGCTGAAGAGCTCAGTGTTACATAATTAAGAGGAATTGTTACATAAAGTGTGGTGTGATCACATGTATTAACCATTTTATCTATTACAGGTTCTTATACCTACATTTTCACCTGATCAAGAGATCCTCTTTCGAAAGAGAAAATGTTTCCTAGCTTTGTTTGAATGTCTCCAGACAGCTTGGCACCTGGAGGGTGGGACAGTCTTCAGGAGCCATGGACAGCTCTAGAGCAAATCCTTTCTTGAATTATGCTGGCAACGGTCTCCTTGTCATTCTCTTCCAGCTCTGTGTGACCACAGAGGCCACACATTCTGGAACTTTGAATCTTTTACAGGAGGCTAGAGAGTCCTGTCTCCCCATTGGAACATTTATGGGCCACCTTTCCCATTGCTCTTGACGGAGGAGATGGGCCCTAAGCGAATTCAGAGTTAACAAGTTAAGGGTGCTCTAGATGAGAGGAAGCAAGGAGTAGATGCTGTTTCTGACTCGAGTTTTATGGGTACAGTAGATTATGGGCCTGTAATGTCTGGGAGCCCAGATAGAGCCTAAAATTGTTGTCCACTTCTGGAGTGTAGTTCAATAACACTGCCCAGCCTATGAAGGTAGAGGGTCAGGAGAATCTCTGGTCATGTCCTGTTCCCACCACCTAGCACCTGCACCCCACCTCCAGAAAGAAGAGAGTAGTGGCCTTGTTCAATGACCTAGGAAGAGTATTAAAACAACACAAAGGAGATAAGGTATGTGGAAATGTGACAGATGAAGCAGACACCTGAGAGTCTTAGCACCTTTACAGCGTCACCTTATGCCTCATCCTTTCCCAACCAGACCGCTAGAATCCCAAGCCTGTGCGTCTTGCAGCATGGACAGCACGTGGAAGCACCTCTTTGCAGTACAAGATGACAGGCCCTGCAGTAGAGCAGCACTCCACAGTTTACACAGCAGCTGTGTACAAATTACACTGTCACACTGCAGCCCTATAGCTGCCTTGAGACGTCGGGAGTGGGCAGCATTATTCTCTTTATCTCATTTTTGTCAAAGAGCGAAATTGAGTCTTAGGAGAATTAGGGAATTTTCCCAGGTTGCACTGCTGGAAAATGGTACCTACATCTCAGCATCCTCACTGTTCACTGGATAAAGTTCTTTTCTGTAGCTGGACCAGCCAGGCACACTCCTTCCCTGCTGTGGCTGGAGCATCTTTGTCTTCTGCCATTGCTAGGAGGGGAAGAGCACTCTCTGACTCTTTGTCCACCCTCCTGTCCCCCGACTTGGACAACCAAATTTGCTCTGGCCACACTCAAGGGTTTAAGCTCGGCCTCCCTGTCTGAAAGCCCAGTGGAGCTGTGGTGAGTTCCCAGTCAAGCTCCCAGGACCCTTCCCTCATTCAGCGTCAGAGTTGCTCTTCAGACTATGTTGCTCATTCCTTGTCTTTCCTCTTTGGCCGGCATGTTGTGTTTTTCTCTCCACAGTCAGTCTTTCATCTCCTTACAGCTGACTGACCCTTGAAGACAAACCAGTAGCTTTCTTGATCAAGCAGTTATCTACTAAGGACAGCATTGACCCAGACATTGTATAGACAAGTAAACAGATGTCAGTGACAAAGTTATATCCTTGCCTCATGACTCCCATCTTTCTTAAGAGATTCTTTGATGACCTCCAGCAATCTCACCTGTCTGTCTGATTCCTGAGCCTGGGGCTCACTAATTAGCCTCTCGTTCTTTTGGGTAGGCCTGAGCTTTAAAATGGGGCAGAACTCCAGAGTCCTTCTGCCCTTGGGGGGTTATTTGCCTTGTTAGGGACCTCCTTTTGCAGAAGCTCCATCTCACGGAGCTCTGTCAGTAAGTCTCTTCTTAGGAAGACTCTCTCCAGGCCACACCCTGGCACCCATGGTTGTTGAACCATTTCCTGTGACCTCTCACTCACTGTACTTCTGGACCCACTCCTGGTTTTAAAATTTAAACCCATATATTTATTGCAAGCTGACAATTTGGGGGATAGGAGGGGAATAAAGCAGAGCACCTGCAGAGAGGGATGTAAGGGAACATCTACTGGGAGCTTACAACTTCTTTTGGTAAATAGCCCCAGGAGTCCTTGCCACTTCCCCTGTGAGACAGGCATCTTGCACTTGAGAAGACCCAGGCTCTGGAGTCATTTGGGGGAAAAAATAGCTCCAAGTATATATCTTTTTTCTTTTAAGGGTGTCATAAGAAAAATACAGTCACGCATAAAAGGAAGAAGACAAAAATGAAAACAAGCAGTGAGAGACAACATCCGCTCTCGTTTCAATTTCCTGGAAGCGGAATGTGGTCGGGCAGATGGTGCTCTTTTGTTTCACTAGAAAAAACGATAAGATGTAAATATGCACGGCCATATTCAGCAATGCCGGATGGGGAAGGGGTGTATCTTTCATGTGCTCACTAATTTCTAGGCTCATCGGAGGGTTTCTTCTTTGAGTTGAGTTGGCCATCCCTCTGAGTTCCCAGATACTGCCTTTGACTGATCACTCTCCACAGGGCTCAGGAGTTCTCTAGTGTTCCTTCACTGGGCCATGGGGGAGTCTGTGAACTCCCTTACATTTTTGGAAAAATGTCGTAGGACTGTGCATTTCCTAGAGTGGCTTCTATATCTTTTAAGCGGTTGTTGAAAGACTCACTACCCATTGCCTTCCTGTCTCCTCACTCCATGCCGTCAGTTCGTTTGAGGCTCCAGGTGGCTGTTTAGAACTATTGAATACCATTGCCCCACATTTGTGTTGCATTGGAGACTTTTCAAAGTTCTTTCACATAAAAAAAATATATATATCTTGTTTGACTCAGTGACAGGAGCAACTACCAGTAGCTCCATTTCACAGCTGAGAAAATGAAACTCAGGGCCAGGACTTGGTTGGTTTGCGGGCACGTGTGTGTCAGGCAGAAGTAGAGCAACCACTCCTCATTGTTCTTGTGTGTCTTAGGGTGGGATCCTTCCACTTCTGCTTTCATCCTCACTCTGGGGGCTTGGACAAAAACAGAGTCACCATTGGTATTTGAGATCATTGAGGATGAAGCACACTGGAGTCTAGGACATGTAGGGAATGAAAAAGGGAACATAAAACTGGAAATCACTGTGCTTTTCATTGTACGTAATTATATGCATGGTTGATTGCCCCACAAGGTTATTTTGAAGCAAAATTATGTTATCTATCTCTGTATATTCGGTGCCTGAGCAATACCTTCTGGTACAAAGTAGATGCTCAAATGCTTGAGTTATGAATGCGGGACTGAAAGTATGAATGAGGTGCTTGGTGTACAAGGAATAAATGGCCTGGTTTCCAGAGACCTGCCACAATTCTATTCTTGCATTGGCCTTTGCTGAAGCTCTTGAGATGATCATACGTATTTCCAGGTGGAGGGCAAAGTCTGCGAGATGACATTTGTTTGGTCAATGAATTCTAAAGCTCATTCATAGAGAGGTTTCCATTTCCCATGGTCCCTCTGTCAGCAGTTTCCACACTATCCCATCCAGACAACACTATTTAACTAGCTGTCTAGGTTGTTAAGCCTAGTGATTTGTGCTCTTCATCAAATAAGCTCTTCTTAAGACAGCCACACACCCTAGACACACACACACACACACACACACACACCACACACACACACACACATACACAGAGACAGAGAGAGAGAGAGAGAGAGAGGAGTCTCTTTCCTCCAATAGAAACTAAAAGTCAACTACCAAATTCCAACAATCAAAGATTGGATGAGATGGGGCTGTGAAGACATGCCTTAGAGAGCTCCGGAGACTTGCATAATGGGAGAATGCTGTTTTGAGGGTGTTGTAAGTCTGGATTCCAAATGAAACAGAAGTCAGGTAAATGGCACACAAGAGTTTCAAGGAGCATCATACTAACTCCACTCTGACCCCTGGATCCAGGAACCTCAGCTGAGCTTCCCTTTTTCACACAGAGAAGGAAGGATCAGTTTTACACATTTAAGATGTATTTGTGAAAACAATTATTTATTTTTATGATTTTTTAGTATTATATGTTATGGAATCAAAGTCTAAAAATAGAACACCAATTGGAAATCATATACATTTTAAAGATTGAAAATGTACTCTTCTACAAATGATCATAGTGGGGGTGGTTATTGATAATTAGAAAAAATAAGTTCTAGAGCTTTAGCTTGATCTTCGTCACCAGCCCAGAATCTGTTTCCTCATCTGTATGCTGGGGGTAGTAAGGTCCATTTTGCATAGCTTTCAAGGTCTTTGCAGTTATCAAACAAAGTGTTGAATCCTGTTTCAACTATCCAGATACATGTAAAATACTAAACACCTACCCTGTGTCAGGAACTGCACTAAGCTCTGGAAGAGCAATGAGGAAAAAAACTCCCTCCTACAAAGTTTATAGGCTAATGGTGGACACAGACATTAAACACATACCCACACATGTAAGGGATGCAGTAGAAGGGTAAGTATGGGAAGATATGGGGTCACAATAAGAAGTGGAATATAGGGGTCAAATTATCCAAGGAAGGGCACCAACACCATTGGGAAGAGGCAGATGGGAAACGTTCCATAAGGAAAGTGAAGTCTGAGCTGAAACACACAAGCATAGGAACATAAAGCTGTGTTCTTAACCAGTGCTAGTGTTAACCTCAAAATCAGTATTGGCATTCTGTTAGCATAAAGATCTGTATAATCTCAGTAGCCTCTTCTGGCAATGCTCCGAGCATCTTCCAACATGGGCAAGGAAGCAAGCAGCATATTGTCTGATCTTCCCAACCCCATATCAACATAGATGTTTAAGATTTAGAGAATTCAGGGTGGCCAGTTGGGTGGCTGTTGTTGGAACCACCCACTCCTCATTGGCATTTTCCCGGCTGCACTTCTGGAAGGGAGGAAGAAAAGAAAATGTTGCAGGCACCCACACTTCCAAAAGGAAGAAACATGTCAGTTGTACCCACTCATGTCATCTCTGCTTTAGTGACAGGCAGAAGAACTCCCACTCCTGATGGCCCAAGCTCCTCAAGGAAAGGCATGCTGGTGCTGTCTGTATGCTCCAGGATGGCATGGGAGATGGGCCAGGGGGCCCCTCCCAGTGTCTCAAAGAGCGGAGGAAAAAGAGAAGCTCTAAGTCAGTTCTAGTGAGCCAATATCAATCTCGTCTTCTGGACTAGGAGATTCTTGGGGGCAGGGGTAACCAGGACTTAGTCACCCCTGTAACTCCAATGGGAGCCGTGGGGTCTGGCCCAAAGCAGAGCTTTCATACAGATACAACAACAACAGAATGGAGTGGCCATTGTTGAACTGAATCTGACACATGGCGAATAAAGAGATGGATCAGAAACATATCCAGAAGAGACATTTTATTTTAGAAGAATAACTTTTTCAGTAAAATTGTTTCATATACAAAATCAAAGCTCTAGTCAATGTGAAAAGATCCTTGAGGAGCACCTGGGGGGCTCGGCTAAAAGATGATTTCAGCTCAGGTCATGCTCCCAGGATCCTGGGATGGAGCCCCAAGTCAGACTACATGCTGAGCGTGGAGTTTGCTTGGGATTCTCTCTCTCTCTCTCTCTCTCTCTCTCTCTCCCCCCCAACACCTCTGCTTGTATGTGCTCTGTTTCTCTCACTCAAAATAAATACATTTTTAAAAAAGTTTCTTGAACAATGTGGCCAAACAAACAAAAGAAACCAAAAGTTATAACACATGTAAACTCACATCCCTTAGAGATATCCACTGTCAATATTATGTGAGCAGGGACTGAGGACATGGGGACAGGCAGCAGACAGTGGGACAGGCAGACACAGCTCCCAAGTTCATCCCAGCAATGCTGATGTGGCTACTCAAGGCTGGCAAAAGCTTCTGAACTTCTGAACAGGCTAAAGGTTTATGTGTGTCATTTGGTTCCTGGGAACATGTTGAGGTGGGGGGGTGGAATCTTCCTAATCAGAACTGGGCCAAGGGGTGCCTGTGTGGCTCAGGTGGGGAAGTATCCAACTTCGGCTCAGGTCATGACCTCACAGTTCATGCCCCGCGTTGGGCTCTACGCTGACAGCTTTGAGCGTGGAGCATGCTTCCAATTCTCTCTCTCTCTCTCTCTCTCTCTCTCTCTCTCTCTCAAGCCCCCTTCTCTTGCAAAAGTAAATAAACATAAAAAAAAAAAAAAGAACTGGACCAAAAGTGAAAGGCAACACAGGATATTGAGAACCCAGTGGAGGGCGATATGTTTGTAGAAATTATTGGGAATAACCAGGAAAGCCCCCTGTGCTAGAAGGGTGTCATACTGTAGAACTTTCCATGGACTGTGAAGCTGGCAGAAATGCCAGAAGACCCAATAGACAAGAGGAAAAGGAAAGACTCTATGTTTAAATCCAGCACTGAAGCCTCTTGCTTATCTGAAGAATCACAGAACGTTTGAGCTCTTTTTCATGAAAAGCCAATTTTAACTTAAAGAGTGCAACTCCTCAACTCCCCAAAAACACCACTAAAGATCAAATTGCTAGGAAATCCTTCATCTTTTAGACCGAATCCAATGACAGAGCATAAGAAGTCTACTTCTAGGCACACTGCACCTGACTGACCAAAGCAGGCTTGAATACAGAGCCCGAGGACCCATGTTGACAAGCATCCTGGATATCTCCCGAACTAGTAACTAAAGGTTAAGAAAGTCTACAGAGCCATTGCAGACCTTGGTGGTACACACAGTTGTTCTGAGAAAATGGACAGAGAGGTGGCATTTAGGGTGGTATCTATAGAGCAAAATGAAGTAAATCATTTATTTTCTTTTTTATTTGTAAGTGTTGTGAGTTTTTCAGAGAGAAACTGAAAGGAGATAATGTATTATGTACAGATACAAGAAAAAAAAGATACATAATTATTATAAAGAATCCTTTGAAATTGAATTTCTGAAATTGAATTTCTTGTTACCGTAAATCAGGGAAGATACTTGAAAAGCAATATTCTATTAGGAGGGCTATTATCTGAACACCAAAGCACAGGAGCCTGGGAAAACAAGGAACTAGATTTGAGATCCAAGTATTCTAGAGCTTTGTAGCTCTAGAACTAATGTTGCTTTGTAGTTGCATCCTGCTGAGTTCCATTCACTCCACGTAACATTGTGCCCATGTACCAGATTATACGATAGGTAGTAATAATTTCATCAATAAAGTGGAACCCAAAGTACCATATTAAACCCAGTAGCCCTGAAGGAATGGTTCTCACTGAAGAAGCTTTTAAAACTGCTGGAAAAGGAGTAAAAGCAAGAGCGTGTGGGTTGAGAATACATAGGCTTCCTTCCATCTTGTGCGCAATAGGCAAGTCTTCTTTGGAAAAGCAGTATTTGAGCTGGTCTTTAAAATCCAGCCAGGCTTTTGCTTAAATTCCAAGAGAATGCCATTGAAAGAAACAGAAGTGGCGATAGAACCTGGTGTGGGAAAATGGGGGTCTGTCCAGTGACATCGCGTGTTTTGGGGGACGGGAGGAGGCATGTAGCCCACGGGCACCCTCAGAGACCAGTGCAAAGCATTTGGATTTTGGTGGAGAGCAGGGACCCCAGCGTATTCTCAGCAGAGAAATGCCATGTTCAGAGATACCCTATAGGAGTAGAAAGCTAACAGTGGTGTGAAGAATGTCAGAAGGAGGCAACCTGGAGACAGAGAAGTCAGGAAGTTCTCATGCTGGGACAGGGGAAAGGTACGGAGGAGCCTACGTGGACCTTGGGGGTAAGAAGTCCAGCTGAATTGGACCCAGGAGTCCTGATTTCTTGACTCTCAGGAGGAAAACAGTGAGCCTGCATTTTACTCCTTTTCTGATTTTCCTTCTGTTAACATTACCTTCTCTTCTTGGATGGAAGGAGGCCCTGGTAAGACTTGGAGTTCCAAAGCAAACTGCTTTCTGCATCCCTGTGAACCACGTTGGTTCTCAAGCCATTTCTGCAGCTCCAAGTTGACAGTCCTAGGATTTGGGTCTGATGTCTCAGTTCAGAATGCAAGCCCTGGAATTAGGAAGAAGACCAGACTTCACCCTGCGAGCTATTACCCTCATGATCTCTCTAAGCCTCAAGTTCTCTGTTACAGCATGGCGGGTGGTAGTAACAATGCCTGCATTGAGGTGGTGGCTGGGCACACTCAGCACGGAGGCTGGAGCATGACAGATACCCAGTCAGTGCTGTTTGTCATCACACATCCGCAACTGCTTATCTACAATTCCAAAAGCCCCAACCTTCTGAAACACCTACATTTTGTAACTTCTTTGGCTGCAACAACTGACCTCTTCTGAACTCATTTGGCAGCAAAAGTTGACCTGAACTGACACGAGGCTATTTATAGTCTTTATTTATCCCACTTCATGCTCATATTCATACATTTTCCTGCAGAAATATTAATGCGTTTGAGTGCAGGGTGCTGCCCCAAGCCCCATCAGGCATGTTAAATGATACCGAGCGTCTTGCGGTTCTAAATCGGAAACATTCCACATGCCAAAGTGCACGTGGCCCTGAGGTTTCAAATATGGACTGTGAATTCATATTGCAAAGCTCGCTCCTTTTCAAGGAGTGATTGGTGGCCTCTGCATTTAGCTGAAAAGAAGAAACTGTTGACATTTATTTTACTTTATTAATTTTTCAGATGCTTACAAGAGAAGTAGAAGTGGGCTTCTAATGTGCGCATCATTGGTGCTGGAGGCCCTGAGTGTGAAGCCCACCTCCTACGAGGAGTTTCAGTTTAAAAAACCTGAGTGCTTGCTCACTCCTTTTAACGCCTTGGCTTCCTGTAGAGACAGCCTGAATGGAGAGAAGTTGGTGACCATCATCTTGAATATGGGAGACTGAGGCTCAGAGAATGACTTGCAGGAATGTGTCCCTCAGGGTGGAAGAGTGGCCCAGGACAGTCCTAATTGCTCTGGGGTTTTCCACCCCGAATGGAAAGTTAATAGACCAGAACCACCATATGCTAGGCTCTGGTCCTAAGGCCCTCTTCTTTTATGCCCTGGGTCTGTCACAGCAGTCAGTAGGCGCTCAATAAACCTGCATGGGATTGGAGTGAACCATTTTTGCTGCCATTTTCTCCCCTTTCTCTCCTCCCTCACTGCCGGCTTCCTTAGGCAGCAAGGGCAGGGCCTCTGAGCCCCACAGAGCAGCCCAGCTCTCTTTCATCTCTTGGAAGCATCCGGCAGAAACTTGACAGTGGGGTGTGCCTTGTGCATCGGCGTTTCAGCAAAGTTCACGTTTGCTGGTTGTCCACCCCCGTTCGCTCTGCCTCCTACACAGTCAGCCAAGACGAGGGTCTCTGAGCTTTCCACCCCGACGGACGGGACTTCCACACGACTCTGGGAGCTAGCCTTTGCTTTCTGGATGGGGGTGTCACAAAACAAAAGCTCTGAATTGAAACACGCCTTTCAGTGAAGACCAGCAATGTTTCCTGGGTGGGTGTCGACACAGAGGGGCGCTTGGGCCGGTTTCCCACAGCCTGAGCGTTGGCAGGGCCCACAGCCTGGGGGTGGGGAGGGAGCCTGGAATGGGGTGGGCTCTGCAGTTCCTAGAATCTTCCTGCATCTACCTACATAAGCGAGGTTTGAGAACAAACGTGCCTCTGATATTCCAGGAACGCCTCAGGTCCTACTTCTTCTGTAAAGTCCAGTCCCTTTTGATTTTCATCATTTAGGCTTGTCTATTTCCCCTGCAGTTCTCGCTCCCTGGAACCGCCGTCTGAGCCTACGGTGTCACTGGTTTGTACAGCGGGAGCTCCTCCCTTCCAGTCCTTCACCAGACCCCCTTGGTGTCTCTTACTTTTCCTGGGATGTCACCATGCAGATGTCGTGCTGTCAACCCACGTGCCTGGATCTCCACGTGCTTAGACAGAACCCCTCGTCTCCCCAACACCTTCCTCACCCGGCCCCCATCCAGCAGGGTTGTGCATTGTTCTGGGGCCTCGGGCCCTGCACCTTAGAGGCACAACCAGGCCCCCTCTCTTTCTACCACTACATTCTGGTTCTCCGTGGCTTTGGGGGTCAGAGGTCCCGCTGGGATTCTAGGACACTCATCTTGAAATGCACACAGATAGTAGTATCTTTTGTCTGTTTCCCAGGGGCTTCTAGACCTCCGATCTCCACCAAGGGAGTCCCCAGTGCTGGGATCCTCAGTGTGGTTCTTGGAAAAGCCAGGTGTGAACATAATCCCTGGCTTGGCTGGTTGCTTTTAACGCAGCTTCTAGCCTCCCCCCCACCGGCCTCCCACCCCAGACCAGCTGAAACTGGAGGGACCATCAGGGACATCAGATGAGCTGCCCAAGCCACACGGCCAGCACATGGTGGCTCTGGGGCCCCAACCCAGGCTCTGGCTCTGAAAGCCATGTTGTGACTCACTAAACAAGCTGAACTCTCTGGTTTGCCAAGAAGAAAAGAAGAGCATGGTTGAAAGATGTAAGTGTGTGTGTGTGTGTGTGTGTGTGTGTGTGTGTGTGTGTAGGGGGGGGTGGTCCAAGTGAGGTGATCTAAGATTTAGTGAGGAAACAGGCAGTGTCAGGATATTCTGGGGCTCTGCCCCCAAATGTCCAAGTTCAATGGTGGCCAAGACATTGCTAAGACATCTCCTTAGGGGATCCACCGCCTGGTTCACGGCTCCTCTCTGTGTCTCCTCTGCTCTCTTAAGGCCCAAGAAAGACCAGCGATGGCTGCTCTTTTCTGAAAAGCGCATCCCCTTTAAACTCAAAGTCACTGAGACTTCTTAAAGCATTAAGGGTTCAAGGCCTGCAGGCCAGGCACAGGCAGAAAGAGCCAGAGCCCTCAGTCAGGTGGGACTTTCCACACATGACTCTGTGAGAAGCTGATAACCGAGACCTGCAGCCTGCCCGAGGCCAGGAGCCCCAAAACGCTGCGTCATCCCCTTTCTCCCCGCGGTGTCGGCGGCGCTGCTCGGCTGGGCTCCTCGGGAACCAGTGGTTAGTTTTGTGGTCACCCAGCAGTTTTATGAAGGCCCTTGAGGTGCTTCAAGCACCAGGTGGCCCCAGCGTGGTTTAACTGTCTGGGGGCCTGAGCTCTCTCAGCGGCCACCTCGGTAACGTAGACAGCCTTGATGTGAGAATTGTTCAGTTGGCCGTGACAATTACATAATGCACCAGAGGGGTAAGGTTCACCTTCGCTGTAAAGTAATGCATTATAAAGGCACACGTTGTAAGTTAGTACATGAGACCGCACCTCTGTAGCACTTAACAGGCTCTCAAGTTGACTCAGAGGTCATTCTCTCATTGGGAGTTACAACAACATCTTTGGTGGCTTGTTAGTCCCATTTTGCAGACGTGGAAACTGAGGGTCATCAAGGGCAAGGGTCCGTCCTGTGGGCCAGAGTACTGACTAAGAGATAACTTCACAGATTATGTCAGATTGCTCTTCAATGGCCCCTCCCCCGCAAGGCTGAGATCACCCGCATTCTACAGACAGTGGTGCTTCCCAGCTTTCAGCCAACGGTCCTCTCCTGCCAGCCAGCACCTCTTTCTCTCTGGGAAGTTTCTGGGAGAGCTGTGGCTTAGAGCTCGCAGCAGGTAGGAACAAGACAGCTATATTTTCTCTTGGTCTTTTTCCCAGATGATCTGTCAGAGAGCACTTCTTAGAACAAATGCAGAATACAAAATAACTCATACTGCCTTTCTAAAGCCCTCAGGAAGCTTTGGGTGACATTTTAACTGCCTCATCTCTTGATCTCAGCCCTTGTTTTGCTTTCTTTAAGCACCCATCAGAGGCTGAACACCAAGGATCCAGCCAGGTGTGAACCAGGGGCCCTGGGGATGCCGAAGATTGAAGATGCAAACACACATATGCACACATGCACACATGTGCATACATGCATATCCCGTCCAGCCCTGGAAACAGCAATTTACTGGGGAAACCAAACTGACCTGACCACTGAATGTGCGTGCGTGCACACCCAATGTGGTATAAGACACTTCACTTTTCTGCACACATGCCTTCATTCAACCTCCCTACTGTAATTCTTCTAACCATCGTCTTTGTGAAACGTATGGTCCTTTGTGTATACCTCCCTACCTCCCTTTTTCCCACCAGGTTATGCACAGGCTTTCGACAGAAGCTCCCTGTCTTATTAATCATAGTGTTGTTTATTGATTCAGCCAAAGAGTTGTCCTCGAGCATCCAGGATCTGCAAGGTTAATGCCGGGCAGAAGAGAAGAGCAGACTTAGGGACACGCTTCTGCACAGATAAATAAGTGGATGAACAACTGAACGGTTTGCTTCATGCTGGGGAGACTAGGGGAAGATGTCAGGGTGGAGTTCCCAGCATTGCCGAGAGAAGAGGTGAAGGGTCTTTGCTTGGCAGAGCCAGCGAGATGGGTGAGGGAGGTGGTTTCACATGTACAGCGTTGGGAGCAGAGTCCGACTCTCCATGAGGAGCTGTGAGACCATCAGAGATCTGTCCCTCTTGCCATCAATGTGCACAACCATGAGCTGCTGGCTCTAAGAGTCTGTACCCCATGGAGGTCACTTTAACATTATTTAAGCTCATGCGTATAAAACTCAAAGCCTGGAGCCTACAACGCTCCTGCTAAGATCTAGCAATTATTAAGACTGTGAGTAGACCCCCAGCAAGGTGTTTGCTTGCTAGCCCAAGCCGGCATTTGGAAATATGTGCATGTACATAAACATTTTGATAGTTAAATGAAAATACAAAAAAAATTAGGAGAGAATGATATGACCAAATCTGGCCTCTCTTTGATTGCCGCTCTTTCCCATCTTCTAGAAAAAGTCTTTGTAAATTCTGTAAAAGAATTAAGAGAAGCCTTCCGTGCTGCCTGAGGACTCTGGCCTGCCAGTCTTCTTGAATCACTGGGGTGTCCCTTGTGCACCCCACTCCTGCCTGCAGCATCTCCTGTTGGGGGAGGCGGGTCTCCTCTCCCTCAGGGTTGACAGCCAGAGATGTATAGACCCAGGTCCCCTGAGCTGGAGGGTAATCCAGCCCACCAATTATCGGAAATTAAAGCCAGGTAATTTGAACCCATCTGCTGGGTGCCTGACCACAAACCACCTCTTAGCTCACCCCGAACTAGATCCTGTTACACCCCCAGTGCCTGCCTGGCTTCATTACCACGGCCATGGGAAGGGAGGAAACCAAGAGGTTACTGGGTCTTCAGTTAGCGCTTTGTCATTAGCGTGGTTATTACCTAGGTCCTCCCTCCCGGGAGACTTCTAGATATAGGAGCTGGGAGGGTGATTTGGTAACAGGACCAGAGGCTCCCAGGTCTCACCAGATGGAGTGGGGTCCTCATCAGACAGGCTAGCAAGGCTAGCAAGGGGTGGGGGCAGAATGCCCGGCAAGCATGGACGGATTCCAGGAGGCTGGCCTGCAGCTTCTTGCTGTAACTCAGTACCACTAGCTCTGACGTTCCACACATGTCTCTTAGGGGCCATTCTGGTGACCGGGCAAAGTGTGGACATTGGTGTCAAGAGAGCTTGGGTTTGAAAAGAAAATTTTTACTCTTTACTGTATTTTATAAAGTTTCTTATACACAGAAGGCTCAAGTGTCCTGACATAACAATGAACACAAGGCGTCCATTCCAGCGAGACTTCATGATCAAAAGATTAGACTACCTTTCTAGAACCAGAGTGGAATCGGACATCCCCATCAATGTTGAATGGGCCTACACAGTATTACAGGAGCCAAGAGAGAGGGGTTCAGCCATCTGGGGTTTGTGGGGCCTCCCGGACCACTGAGACCAGCTCCCACACCCTCCCTCTGAGGGTGACAAGCACCTTGTTCTTATTCCACAGATTGGAAGTCGAGGCTCACAGAGGTTCTGCCCTGTTGAAGGAAGCACATGTGCTGAATGGAAAATTCACTGCAGAGATGAGGGAGTAAATACACATGAGAGTCTGGAATGTGGAAGAAGGGTGGTATGGTCTATATCTGTTTACACTTTATTGCAGAGCGCCAGAGGGGCAGCTGGGGCCTCATCCCTGCACTCTTGTTCTTGGTAACAGGTGATTTTCTTGGGGAAATCTTCAATGCCAGGTGACTAAGAAGTCTCCTCTCCCAAATGTGATTCCGCATTCTAGCCCATACTGTATTTTTGTTCTCTGGAAAACTGAGCATCTTGTGCTGAAAAAAAAAAAAATGATAAAAGTCCATTTGACTTCAGCATAGCAGAACTCAAAGAGTTTTTGAGCCAAGACTGAATTGATCATGCTAATCTGATGTTGGGAGAAGAGCCAAAGCAGAAGTTTTGGCCTCCAGTGTCTTACCAAAGCCCCAGTCCGGGGCGCCTGGGGGGCTCAGTCAGTTAAGCATCTGACTTCGGCTCAGGTCATGATCTCACAGTGTGTGGGTTCAAGCCCCGCGTTGGGCTCTGTGCTGTCAGCTCAGAGGCTGGAGCCTGCTTCAGATTCTGTGTGTGTCTCTCTCTCTCTGCCCCTCCCCTGCTCACACTCTGTCTCTTTCTTTCAAATAAATAAATAAATAAATAAATAACACAAAGTCCCAGTCCAGTGGAGAGAGCTTTTTGATATGTCAAAAAGGATGATGCTGTCTTTCAAACCATGTTTATACTCTAACATCTTATGAGCCTAAAATATTGGCAGGTCTAACACAAGATCTTTCTAATTTCTTCCTTCCTTTCTTTTTTAATGATTTCAGGAGTCCGTAGGAGGAAGCACTGCGGGTGCTGTAAGGGTCCACCCTCAAAGGAGCCTCTGCACTGGCCCCACTGATGCCCACTCACGTCCCTAGACTCTGTTTGGGGGTCATTTGTACTGCCCCCCCTTGGTGGCTGTGCCTCAAGTTTGACAAAGTGCGACCCATCCTATCTGCTAGGAGGTGAATCTTCAGATGTCTCCCAGGCCAGGAAAATGAACATGTTGATGTCAAATAGGGACCGGGCTCGAAGTCATTCTTCTTGCATTCTTTCCTCGGTCTCCTGCATCTAATATCGAACTGCCTCTTGGACATGTCTGACCAATGGTCATTCTCTCTTTGCATCCCCCAGCTGATGGGAAGCTCAGCACATCACCAGTTCATTAGAGCCACTCTCCTGGTAAGTTTAGGAGCTTCAGGGGTTGGCATTTGCCCATCTTTCTAACCTAACTTCACCCCCTTCATCTCCAACCATGCCAACTCTGTCCTTAACAATGCTAGACTTTGTCCAGCCTCAGAGCTGGTGAATGCAGGCTCTCTGGCCCAAGGGGAAGCTCATGGCATAGCTGCTTAGCCCTTTGGTCTCAGTTCAGGTGGTTCCCTTCAGAGACGCCTTCCCTGACCACCCACCTGCAGGGGACCATGCTGCCCCATCACCTCCATTCACTCCCTATCCTGGGACCACATCTTACTCCTTCCCTTCATGGCGCTGACTGCTGTTTACCTGTGTATGGTTATGTACTCCTTACATGCCTGTTTTTTTATGTATGTGTGTACCATCATGTCCCCTTAATGTATATGTATACCTGTGTGCTCTTATGTATTATCTATATATATGTTGTGTGTTATTAAATAAATGTTTATCAATTATTTTTTAAGGTTTTTATTTATTTGAGAGAGACAAAGACAGTCTGAGTAGAGGAGGGACAGAGGGAGAGACAGAAGGAGAGAGAGAATCCCAAGCAGGCTCCACACTGTCAGCACAGAGCTCAACACGGAACTCGAACTCACAAAACCATGAGATCATGACCTGAGCTGAAACCAAGAGTCAGACACTCAACCGACTAAGCCACCCAGGAGCCCCTTGTACATATTTATGTGTGTGATTATGCACTATTCCTGCGAACATTTAACCTGTGTATTATCATATACTTTTCACGTACATGCTTACCATTAGGTGATCATGTGCTGTTTATGAACTCACTTCCCTGTATGTGATTATACATCGTGTAGGGAGGTGGGTCCCTGTGTACCAGTGCACACTATTTATGTGCACACTTCCCTGGATGATGCTGTACTCTTTATGTACATGTTCACCTGTGTATTATCACGTGCAATTTATGCACCCACCTACCTGGCTACCATTATGTACACACAGGCTTACCTGCGTGGTGATGATGTACTATTTAAGCACGCATTTACCTGTGTCCTAGTATGTGACCACTCCTCCAGAATGGACACTGGGGAGAGAAAAGGCAGGCCCACCTTAATCCTTGCTGCTTCCTACAGGAGCACTTGCAAATGAATAAAGGCTCAGTGACCCTTACTGAGACCAAACATCTACATCACAGCAATGCCCACCACTGCTCATAGCTATGACCTTGAGATCAAGTCTGGTTTCATTTGTCTGCTGGATATTGTAAGCTTGGGATTTGTGACATTTGAAAGCAGGAATCTGGTGTCTGCCCTGCTACTGCCTAAATATCATCATTTTCTTCTAAGGAAATGATTTTTTTCAGATTCAGCTCAGCTATTATTTCCTCTAGGAGGAAAGCCTACTCAAATTTAGCTCCTCATTCCAGTTTCTTGGCATCTTTGTGAAGACTGTATCCTAAGATCTACCATCTTATTCTCCCTCTGGGTGGCACAAACGTTGGATGGGATTATCTTCATGTTCATCCGGGCCATTGATAAAACTTCGAATGGAGGATTAATTCATACAGATGCCGCCAGGGTGATTTTAAAAGTCAGTCTCTGGGTCTTTACCTGTTCTGAGATCACTTGAAGGAAAAAAATATCCCAAATATTAGGTCATTTAAAAAGAGTTAATAGAAGCATGAGAGGACCTTAAAAAAATACTTCAACCACATTGTTTTCCAAATGAGAAAACTATGGTCCGGAGAGAAGTCAGTCACATGTGGAGGGGCAGGGCTAGGGGGCAGGTGGCCGGTAAAAGGGCAAGTCGCATTGGAAGCCCAAGGTCATTCCCCATAGCATGAAGGGAGTGACTGCCTTTCTGGCCCCAAAGGGACCAAGGTGGACATAGGAATCATTTCCTCCTCTAGCCACGGGCCTGGAGAAGCACGTCCAGCCAGGGCATCCACAGTTGCCAGGGAGGAGGGCTTTGGAAGCTGCAATGCAAAGCCAAAGCTCAGATGTCAAAATCCCTGGATGGATGGGACTCTGGCATTTTGGGGTGAACGACAGAGGCAGAGGCTGTGGCTAGCACTGGCCTATGCCAGTTGAGGCCAGACCAGAGCTATTTGGAGGCAGACAAAACCAGGAATCAAATGGCTGGATCTCTACCACAGAAGAGATGCCTTTTGCAGAGTTCTGGAGAGAGTGTAGAAGACAGAGTCGGAAACTGGAATTCATTAAATCCTTAGTCTCCTCCTGAAGTGGGGAGCAAGAGATGTGGCTGTGGAATGGCTAGAGAACTCAGCAAAGGGGCAGTATGGGATAGGGGAAGCTTGACGGAGTGAGGCTGGGGATGGCAACGGATTTCTAGAAAAGAGGCCACCAAGTCAGATGAATAGCAGAAGCAAAGACACAGCCATGAGATCGGATGAGGAGGTCTGGGGGATAGGACGGGGCATGGAATATGGTGGGGTACTGGCATCTTCTTCCTTTCCCGCACCTGCTGCTCAGAGGCAGAGAGTTACCTCACAGATTCTACCTTTCCCTGCAGTGATCACAGCTTGACACTTGAGCCAAGAATTGAAGAAAGAATTTGGGAGGAAAGACATTCACTCTTATAGACACCGAGGGGAAGGTTACTGGATTTTTTTTTTTTTCATTAGAAAGATAGAACCTATAAAAACAGAAGAATACTCGTCGGTCCCTGTTCTGGCCCCAAACATATCTTTCTGTTCCTGGACAGGGCATGCTCTCAACATCTGTGGCCTTGGCTCTGAACCCACAGAAGCCCAGCTGGACTTCTACCATAAGATGGACATCTGTGAGCAGCAGTGCCTCCAGGGAGCCCATGGGCTCAGGTTGTGGGCAGACCATTGGAAAGGGGTAGAGCCTCAATTGCTAGATCTGCAAAGTGGGTGTGTTAGCTCCCCCCCAAGACTGTTGCCAGACTTATACGAAATTATATTTGTTAAAGGGCTGTCTGAACCACGAGGTGCTCCACGAGTGGGAGCACCAGGTCCCCCATCTTCTTTCCCTGCCTATCTCTTCATCACCTTCGTTGAAGCACAGTTCTGAGAAGGACAAGAAAGAATAAATATTGTGTTAAAACACTGGCTGGCTTCCCGAAGTGCTAGGCCTTGGGAGAAAGTAGTAGGTCATTGAATTTTTACCATTATCGTGAGCAACAGGTATTTTTCTCTCTAGATATGAGACACCCAAAGCTCTAGAATATTCTGAACCTTGCCCTCCTCTTGTTCCTCTGTGCTTGCATAGCAGAGCGCTGGCGGCACATCTGCCTGTCTGTGTCCACCCTGTCTCCAGTTTAGTGAGCCCTGGAAGATATTTAATTAAGCATCTTCATAAATAGAGTCTGCAACCGGGAGGGGGAGCCCCCTTCTCCTGCGAGAGCCAGGACCTGTGTAAGCACCATCCATGCCATGTGTCCTGGAGCTCCGTAGTGAACTACTGATGTCCGTGGGGCAGATAAGAAAGCCCAGGGACACGAAGGTCCACTGGCTTGTGCTAGGTCCCTTAGATAGAAAACAGCAGAGCCAGGAATTGGTCCAAACCTGTGCTCTGTCTCCTCCCCCTGCATTCCCTGCCCCACTTGGAACTTTGAGACAGTTGGAGGGACAGCAGCGACAGAGGCAGTGTCTCTGTGTCCAGTCAGTGATGAAACCCCATTGTACCCAGGGAGGAAGAAGTGGTGTTGCCCTGGGGGGTGCCTTTTCAGAGAAGGCAGGGAGGGCACTGACCCTAGAAAGACAAGTCATTCTTAGAAGGGAGGCCCGGACCAGCAGAGGAATTTGGTATCCATTTGACAAGTGAAATACGAATGCATCTAAAAATAATGTGTTTTAAGATTCAGCATGCAAATATGTGTGAACATGGGACTCAAGATAGATCAGTGTTACGTCAACACAACTAGCCCCCAAACCTAGCAGACCTTGATGAGTGAGCTGGAGCTAAACTTGACCACAGAAACTGCACTGCACGTCACTGAGATTATCAGTAATGATCACAGTGGAACCACCAATTATTAATGGATTAGTATCAATGTTTTAGGTCATCACAGCCTTAATAAAAAATATCTTTGAGAAGCTCTCTAGAGGTGGTAACTATTTGGATATATAAGTAAAACCTTGGTTTGTGCACATAATTCGTTCTGGAATTATGCTTGTCATCCAAAGCACTTGTATAACAAGGTGAATTTCATGAACCATTGGCTTAGTTGTGATCATGTGATATTTGGTATCACGTACTCTTCGTATCGCAAGGCATTGCTCATTTATCGAGTTAAAATGCATTAGAAATGTTTGCTTGTCTTGTGGAATACTCGCAGAGCAAGTTACTCACAGTGTAAGGTTTTACCTTATTTTCTTCTGAGACTTACAAGCCACTCCCCTGATTGTGGTAAGGATTCTGATTCTAGTATCCACTACATCTTATTTGTGGGTCTTTCTGTGAGTCCGTGAACCTGGCAGAGATTCAGTTTCCTCATCTGTGAAGTGGGTATAACGTACGGCACAGGATTCTCGAGAAAATAAAATGAGGCAGGAAAGCACTTGGCACAGAGCACCGCCATAGTAAGCACTCACCAACTCACAGCCGCTACTGTGTTTTGTCACTGTCACCACCACACTGCGGTCACTTCCCCTTCTGTGCCATGTGGGGCCAGGGGTTCCCAAGTTGTCTCCACTGGGCACTTGCAATCAAGACTCCCACCTGCAATTCCCTCTGTCTTCCTCCTGGCACTTCCAGGTGCTGAGGGCTACACCAAACCCAGATCCCACACAGAGGGCACTGGGGTGGTGCCCAGGCAGAGAACAGGGTCCACGGGGCAGCCAAGCCCTAGGGACGTGGACACCTTGCCGACACCACACAGCTGGAGATATGCACTCTTTCCCTTCAGACATTTTTTAAAAATGTTTATTTATTTTTGAGGGACATACACACACAAAGAGAAACAGAGCAGAGAAGGGCAGAGAGAGGGAGACACAGAATCCGAAACAGGCTCCAGGCTCTGAGCTGTCAGCAGAGCCCTACATGGGGCTTGAACTCACAGACCAGGAGATCCACCTGAGCTGAGGTTGAAGGCTTAACCCACCGAGCCACCCAGGTGCCCCTCCCTTCAGACAGTTTTATTTGCCCTTCAGATGAACCCTGTGGACAAGTTTTCCCAAAATCCCCCTTTACAAAATGAAGACCAGACCCTGGGCTCCTGGGGAAGTTGCTATTCCTGACAATCAGCCATTGGGAAATTCAGGAGCTGGGATGTCAACCCAGACCATCCGATGCTCCTCTTACCAACCCAATGACACGTGGACAGAGTGTGCAAGGCCTCACGTGGGCCATTCTGTTGTCTAAATGCCTGTAATTAGCAGGTCTGTCTCATCCTGCGTCTTCCCTCCCCTGAAACCTTGCTCAGCCGCTTGGCTTCCCCAGGAAGGTTTGCACACGAGTTTCTCCTCTTTGCAAAAGTCCAATTGTTCAGCCGCACCACTGGGAGTCTCCCACTGGCCGAGCCCCCTCTCGAACCTGTGGCCTCCCGTGGTGCGCAGGCGTGCCCCATCGCCTGACACAGTCATCAAGTGCGGGTTGTGGCCCGAGAGTCAAGCAGTGGGGATGAGAACAAACAGAAACGCTGGCTTTATGAAAGGACACTGAGGTTGATTGGACAGAGATGCATTATAAATCCCGGGTGTGCATCGGGGAGGGACTCTATGGGAAGCAAGGGAGGGAAGGAAAGAAGAAAAGAGAGGAGAGAAGGAGGAGGGGGGAAACACAGAGAAGCGGAGAGAGAAGAAAAAGGGAGACAAGGAGGGAGGAACAAAAGAGTTCAGAAGAAGGAAGGAGAGGAGAGGAAGAGAAGGCAGAGGGGAGAGGGAGGCCAGGCCAGGGCCCCGGTCCCCACACTAGCTTGTGGCTTCCAGTCCATTTAGAAGATGGAAGAAAAGTGCCCAAGGTCAAATGGAGACAAGGCAGTGGGTCACTCTAGTAGCATGCCAATAGCCTCCCCAATCTCCTCCTTCCACACTCACGTTGGTGTGTGTGTATGTGTGTGTGTGTGTGTGTGTGTGTGTGTGTGTGTGTGTGCATGTCCCTGTCTGAATGTACCTATGATGTTTGCTTGAGAACTGATTCCCCGGCCATCTCCACGGCATCCAGCTCCCTCGCCCTGCCCTGCACATCTGTGCTCAGTAGTAGCCTGAACATGAGCTTAGTCCCTCTACCTGCCGATGGGGCCCATGACCAGACCGCCTTGTCCTTTCCACAGGACTGAAGGGACAGAGCCGCCTCCAAAAGTCCACTCCCTTTCTTCTGCCATCCGCTTGGTCAGTGGCCCTTTGCTTTTCTCTTGTATTGAGGTTATAGACTCTTAGTGTTTGGCTGCCCAAGGTCAGGGCCTGCAGGCCGTTTCAAATCAGCCCCTGTGAAGGCTGAGAACTCCCAGCTAAAATTTCCTTTGGTTTATACCAGCAAGGCAGAGTAGGGTACACTCTCTCCTTGTGGACCGGGCCCGTGCCACAAGGCTCTTCTCAAATGCCCTGAGTTCTGTAAAACCCTGGTTCCTTGATTTCAAACGTCATGTGTGTATTAATGGAAATGTAATCCACATGTTCCTGATTTATTTACAATTAAATTATCAAAATATTATTTTAAGGGTTGTTTGATGCCTAGGAAAGCTTTGGAGGTCTTTTTAATATGATTTTAAAATTCTCTTTCCTTTAAAGCTGGAAACTTTGCCTGGCTGCACGTAAATAAACATACTAGAGATATGTGACTTTAGTCTAGAAATGTCAAGGCTTTTGACAAGAGTTTGGAAACGGCCAAAGTTCTCACTGCATTCAATAAGAGCTGGCAATCAGGCCCACAGAATTTTCCTTTGTAATGTTCCCAGTAGCCCTTGGTCAGGCATTCAAAGGCTACCATTCATCCTCAATGTGTCTTCAAAATCAATGGTTGTTTTCCGTGGGGAGAGACAGGGACTGACATTTAGTGGGTGCCTTGGGCAGTGTGTTTGGCACTTCAAATACAGGACCTCCTATCATCGCTTCTGACAGCCTGATGCCATGAGCATCATGATTCTATTTCACTGATGGAGAGACAGGATCTCCTGGAAGTTCGGTAGCCTGCCCATGGTCATCGATTCTACGGAATGGAAACTCAGGGTGTTTGGACACTGAAGCGTTTCTCTGCCCACATCACTACGCTGCTGCTCTAGGGGCATCCAAAGTGTGGAGATGAGCATTAGGACACCAACGGTCACACTGAGGCTTGCACTGGCTTGGAGCTTTGCAAGTGTGCAAAAGTCCTAAATAGTTGCCGTGGGGTTTCCAGGGAAGAAATGTGTTCATAGAACACAGAGCAGCAAAGTCCTGGCAAAGCAGCAGTGCTTATTTTAAGGCTCACACCTGCTATCATCCTTTATTTTATTGATTATTATTGTTACTCTCAGTTATTTCACTGGATTCTCCCACCGCACTGTAATTATTAATCACGCTTTGAAGATAGGCAGCCAGTGAATTAAGAGCAAGCAAGCCGATGACTCCTCCTAACATTAGCAGGGGTCAGAGAGGAGCTGCTTTACTAGGCAAAGGGTGGACTTTCCACGTGAGTGCCGGGCCGCAGGTTCTGAATCCGTGCTGTCGGATCTGGTAGTGAGGAGCCACATGCAGTTATTTAAATTTCATTTTTAATGAATTAAAATCAAGTTAAAAACTCCATATCTCAGTCACCCTGACCGCATTTCAAGTGCTCAGTATCCACATGGGGCTGAAGCCTACTGCACTGGACAGAGCAGATAGGGAATTTTTCCATCGTCACGGAAAGTGCTAGTGGACAGCACCAGGCTGAAGGCTCTCCCCGCGGCCACCCGCGCGGGCGCTCTGAACTAGTCACCTTGTGGGCACCAGCTCTCATTAGCCGAAGTCCTTCAATGAGCTCCTGTCCTGACTATCATCAGGGGCTCCGTGACCTCCCCTCTGCCCCCTCCCCACTGGGGGCCCAGCTGGAACCAGTATCTGAGTAGCTGTGGGGAGACCAGGAAGGGCAGGTCGGGAGCCGGGAAGCCAGGCAGCCTCTTGCTCTGCCCTGCTGTGTTTCAGCTAATCTTCTGCAAAATGGGGGGAGGGGGCTGGGGGAGGAAAAAGAAGGCTTCTGGAAGGTGAGGCCCAGGTGAGGGACAGGACGCGGCTGCCACGGAGGCAGACATCTGTACCCAGACAGATAGAGTCCCACAGATACGATCTTCGTTACTATCCCTGTGAGAGATAAACAACTTGCCAGGGCAGCGTGCAGGAGGAAGTGCCCCGCTGAGAAAGTGGTGCTCAGAGGCCAGACTCTAAACCCCTGCGGTCAGAGACCCAGCCGAGGAAGGCGGGGGAGGGGAAGGAGGCTGCCTGGCACAGGTGACAGAGTCACAGGGCCCAATGCCACAGATGTCAATAGACAGAAATGTGAGCATTGGCACATGAGGGGGCAGAGGCTCTGTGAGAAAGAGAAAAAAAAAAGTCAGAAGGAGAGAAGGTGGTGAAATGCATCTTTAACTCTGTCTCTTGTATATATCAAAAATGAGGTATATCTTGAGGGTAAGGATTTATATCCTGAACCTGCTGCTATCAGGTCTACAGAGCTTAGAAACTTCGCTAAGACTTGGTTTTATCATCCACGAAATGGGATATCTATTTTAAAGATATATTGTAAGACTGTGGCAAGATTCCTTCTTTTTTAATTTTTTCTAAATTTAATTTGTTTAGAGGGGCGCCTGGGTGCCTCAGTTGGTTAAGGGTCCGACTCTTGGTTTCTGCTCAGGTCATTTTATAGTTCATGGGCTCGGGCCCCCTATCAGGCTCTGTGCTAACAGTGAGGAACCTGCTTGAGATTCTTTCTCTGTCTCTCTCTCTACCCCTCCCCTGCTCACTCTCTCTGTGTCTCTCAAAATAAATAAATAAACTTTAAAAAATAATTTATTTAGAGAGATACAGAGAGTGGGTGGGGGGAGGGGCAGAGAGAGGAAGAGAGAGAGAGTCCCAACCAGGCTCCATAATCTCAGCACAGAGCTCAATGTGCGCCTCGAACTCACAAACAGCAAGATCATGACCCGAACCAAAACCGAGTTGGACACTTAACCGACAGAGCCACCCAGGTGCCTCACATGATTCCTTTTTGAAGCAGAATCAATAAGTTCTTCCATGAATCAAATTTAGATGGAGGACGGGTAGATGGTAAGAGTGTTGGATGGTTAGATGATGAATGGATAGATGGATGATGGATGGATAATGGATGGATGGATGGATGGATGGAGAGATAGATGAATGGACAACAGATGGACAGACGGAAGGAAGGAAGGAAGGAAGGAAGGAAGGAAGGAAGGAAGGAAGGAAGGAAGGAAGGACAAAAATTCTATTAAAGTGTTCCTTTTTGACCAATGGTATCTGCATGACTTTTTCTTTCAAGAGGCTGGGAGCTTTTCCAGGAAAAGGGCTGGGTCTGATTCAGTTTTTTACCCTCACAAGCAGCACGCAGATCCAGGCACATCTGCTCAGTGAGAGTGGAAGGAAGGAAAATAAGGGAAGAGACAGAAAAGGAGAAAGGGGATGCAATGGGAACATATATTTTAAACCTAAGTTATTTATACGTGGCATTTTCATTAAGACTATGTCCATGTGAAACAACTTCAGAAGATAAGGATATCTTGAGATTTGAGTTTAGGTTTAGGGCAGGGTTGCAAATTAAAATACAGGACACCCAGTTAAATTAGAATCTCAGACAGCCCAGGAGTTTTTTTTTTTTTTTTTTTTCCTTAGTATAAGTATGTTTCATACATTATTTGAGACCACATATACTTAAAAATATATTGCTCATCTGAAATTCAAATGCAACTGGATAACTTGTATTTTATACAGCAGGCCTGACTTAGGAAAAAGGGAACAATAATAGGATTTGGGCTTGTTATTAATCCATGCATATTTGAGCACATTTTACCAAAAAGCTACTCGGTGGGTTTGGGGCAAAAGTTTGCTTAATAATGAAGGTGCAGCTATTTCCCACTTGCCTTGTAAAGATATCGTAGAAGAACTGTAAAGTCATCATCTCCAAGGACAGCCCAGTCACTTAGTCAAGTGCATACAAACCATTCTCAAGGTAGCCTGTGATTCCTCACACTGGACAGGAATTTCTGGAAAGACTTGGAAATTTCCTTACAAACGGGATTATCAGTGTGAATGGACATTTGCACAGTGAAGGAAGTGTTTAGCATGCAGTAGACTGGACGAAAGGAACCAGACTCTAAGTCCTCAGTGGCTGACCTCGTCTCAGCCATCCTGGCCCTCACCTTCAGTAGCGCCCCCACCTGGAGGAGGCAGAGTGGCTCAACAGATTCCTATGAAAGAGCACAGAGTTCTAAAACCATTTGTTTTGATTTTGTTCCCGCATGCCTTCACTTACCAATCCCTTGTCCGCTTCGGGACTTACTCGTATTATTTCCCTTGCTCTCACATTTTTACTTAGAGTCTGCATTTCTCTACCACATCCCCACCTGCTACAAACAGTTATTTTGAGTTGGTCTTTTTTTTTTTCTATTATTACCCACTAAATACCTCCCCATCGGCGCTGAGTCCCATTGTTCATGATAATCCGGCCAATCTAAGAACCCCATTTATTTCTCCTTTTATTCCATGCTGTTTCCCCCAAGTTCTCATTCATCAAGAGGTGTTCATCAGAGAATTCCTCCAATATGAGGAATAATTAAAGGTACATTTTCTTTTTGAAGAATTAGGAACAGCAAAGGCATGCTTTTTTTTCTTTACAATATAATGTATTTGTGTGGATGTATTCATATCCTCTACCAACTCCCTTATGTTATATTGCTGTTTCTGGCAATATTTGATCCCATAAAACCCTTTTTCCAAGACACCTCTCCTTCCCATTCTGAAATTATCTCTCTCGAGAGCAGCAGTGATGATACAATAGGTTGGAGTTGTGATTATTAAAAATTACTACTTTTTTTGACTATGTTGCTTCTGTTACCCAGTGGGATTTTGATTCTAGACATTCCTCTTGCTTGACGTCCACTGGGGAAGTGATGAAACCATTCATTATTTAAAAGTTTGGAAGCCACACGAACTACAGTATCTAACCAGATTGGATTGACTTTTTAGCTCTTTTGATTAATAATTCATAAACCTGAGGATATGTGAATTGGGTGAACACCAACCCGCTAACAAAAGGAGAGTAGAGGATGAAGGTTAACATGGCTTCTGTGTTATTTCACTTAACACTTCAGACCAAAAAAACAAACCCATGTGCCATGGAACCTTTTTCATACTTTCAATCCACAATCAATATTTCATGATTAATGGGCCCATATGTTCACACCGGGCCCCAGCAGTACAAAATTTGCACACGCATCTCCCATGTGGTGATGTACAAAACGTCTCGTCCGAAAAGAAAGGATTTTGCTCTCTCTCTAATGAGAACTCGTGTTCAACTCGCTTTCCAGATTTTGTTTTTAATGTTCCCTTTCTGGGTTTCAGAAAGGTTGAAGTCTTTATGGTTCCAAATAAGCCTTGGACCTCAAAGCGGCAATTTATTTTCTAGAACCATTGGAGTTTCTACAAATGGTAGAACTTGGGGGGTTATGTAGTCTACAAATGATATGTATTTGTTAAAACTTGGCTAATATCAAGCACTGTAAAAATGATTTCGCTTGATATCTGAGGACCCGGTTTTGAGCCTCTGCCTCTGTCATTTACTGGGTGTGTGACCTGAGTCAAGGGCCTGCTTTCTCTCTCTGAACTTCATTTTCTTAATCTATTCCATGATGAATAAGAGCACCCTTTTGGTATTGCTGTGAAAAATGGACCAGGATTACATAAAACACCTACACAGTGTCTGGTTTATTGCAGTATTCTCCTCATTCATTACTTTAATATGTGTGAACTGTTAAATGGTATTAACATTATTAAATATTAAATATTATTAACATTATTTAAAACATTTTATTGGTCAATAAAACAATGTTAAGCCACACTGCTGGTATGATGTACAGTGTATTAAAAGCACTTTATAAACTATAATGTTTGAAAGCAACTGTACACAGTCATGGTTACTTATTGCTCAAAATTCAAGGTAGTAGCAATGGTGATGTTCTTGTGGGGAAGTGATAAAAATGTCTTCCTTCTGTGAAAGTTCATCATGAGAAGAGAATTCGCTTAGTAATTTATCACTGTAACATATTCTAAAAAAATATAAGGCATGCCAAAATACATCATCCCAGTTGCCTCAGAAAACTCTGGACTTCTGATGTTTGGGGTCAATTTTAGCTTAGATTTTATAAAGGTTTCATGTTCATGTCCCTATTTAGACTTTGATAAAAGGACCCATAGATTTCACAGATTCAAAGTTAAAATGGATTTAAATTCCACAGGTTGCAAAACAAAAACAAACAAAGACAAAAACAAAAAAAAACACAAAGGTACCCTTCAAAACATTCTGACTCAGGAGAACTCACATACGAAGTCTGCCCTTCAAAAGATTCTGGCTTGCAAATGCAGACACTCCTGCGTGCCTTCCATGAGGGCACCTGCGAGGTGTCGGGAGGTAGAAGGTTGCATTTGGCCTCATTCAACTCATCAGAACTAGAAAGGGATTGGCTTTTTGACTGAGGAAAAGTGACACAATCCAGGAAGATAACTCAATCTGGAATTTATTGTAATGATTTACCACTGCATAAACTTAAAGTCTGACTTTTCCTCCTCTATCAATCCTGAAAAAGAATAATTGCCTTCCTTTACATTCTGGTTCCTTGGGCTAATGAGCTAGAAGGTGTAGTAGGATTTTTAAGAATCCTTCCCTTGATTTTTCCAGGATATTCTATGACCTAGAACTTCCACTCTTCGTGCTTTGAGGTGAGGGGTGGTTCTATAATAGTCTTCTGCCCGCGTGACCGTATGAGCATCTTTAAAACCACCAGGCTTTGTTTGTTTGGAGGGAAGATGGGATCTTCCCAGACACGTAACCTTTTCTTGCCTATAGTTACCCTCAATCTTTTCTCCTTTCCCGAAAATGAGAGCCAGGGCCGTCTCTGCTCTCCCCAGCCTGACCTCCACCACACAGAGTGAGGGTTCGAAGAATCGTGGGTGAAGAACTGCAAATCCAGCTTGCAAAGACGATGAGGGGCTCAGATTCCCTCTGCTCTAAGGTGTTGGTGGAACCTTCCGCCCTCAGTTGTCAGATGCAGAGACGGAAACCTGGAGAGGGACAACGTACGATTTGCCCAAAGGCACACGGTATCTGGAAACAGGCTGCGCTCAGATTCTGGCCTTCCTCCTGCATCTCCAGGCTGCCTGTCTCCAGGAGGGAAAAGAAAGGAAAAGGGAATCAAGCACGTTTGGGACCCCTGCCAGGGGATGCACCTCGGACATTCATGCATTGTCTGCAGGGGCTACTCTCTCAACTTTTGTTGGGCCAAAGTCTTGCCTCCTCTTCTGGACCTATTTTGGGAATTACCGCGCCCCCCACCTCTCCCCCCACCCCCAGCCCTTAGGCCCCAGCATTGTAAGCTGCCTGCCGGGGCAGAAGGCCATCTTTGATTCTCAGGCAGGATTCTGACACTGCAAATTCCAAAAGGCATTTAACAGAAATTACCAACATTCGTCTTGGTGCGAGTATTTTTTTTTCCCATCAGGGATTAGGAAGAGCAATCATCTCCTGCCTCTCATCAATTACTTTCTTACGTATCTTTTGCATTTTCCCGCAGCACCATTTTGCAGGTACAACAGAGAGATCTTTAGAGATAATCTGGTGATTATTACAAATTCAGCCTCTCACGCTTCAGGCATTAAGAGATGAAAATTGCCTGAAGTCCACTGTTGCATACCCAATCCGTACCTCTGGACCCCTGTCCCGAGGTGAAAATGCAAACAGAGGAGATATTTAGAATCGTTTTGACAGTTCATAAAATTAAGCAGGGATTAGGGATTCGCTTTTTTAAATAATGCCAGAGGGTGCCCGCTATGGTAATCATATCATCCTGCAACAGGTCCAGTCAAAGTTGAACGGACTATCTAGGAAGAGAGAGAGAAAAAATGTCAGCTTATTAAATCTGCCATGTATCAGCTGCTGAAAATCCATTTTTTAAAACTTGAAATTAACTGCCTGCCTAATGGAGATGCTACCCTCAGCCCCCAATACCAACCTGTCCTTCTCCTGCGTCTGTTTGTTCAGACAATACATGATGTAGCTTCAGTGACTATGCACATGACTACATCTAGTCAGAGGGGATGATTGTATAAATATGCATGTAGTACAAATAGTTTAATTTTAATTGGGACAGAGTAGCTCATGTTGAAACCATTTGCGTAATTTTGAATATTAAATGTGATATCAAGCATGTGACTGGCTCTGTTAGGTTAAGAAAAAAAGGAAAATCCTCATTTTAATTGCAGTGTGGGACAGGAGCTGGAAGACTGGATCATATTCCGGTCTTATCCTAAGCGCTCTATCATTTCGATCAATAGCTTCCCTTCCCTTCCCTCCAATGCCATTGGAGGATATTTAAACCAAATGACTATAAAGTACTATTTTGAAAGAGAAGTGATCAAGTAGTGCTTCGTCGGCCAGAGTAGAACTCTTGAAGTTCAGTATCAGTCAGAAAAACCTAGGTGAGGCTGCCCAGTAACAAACACTCCCAGATCTTGATGGCAATGGCATAACCTGATTACAACTTGTCTTGGTCAAGCCGTACATCCCATGCAGCTCAGTATGGGATTTCATCCAGGGTTCTAGACTCACAGAGATCCTGTCTTTAGTTGCTTCATTGGACAAGCATCTTTTCATTCACAACAGTAGGTCAAGAGATTGTTCAGGAGGCTGAACATAGAATCTTACACATTTTCTCCAGAAGTGTCAAGTGCCAATTCTGTGCACAGCCCATGTCCAGAGGCAGCTGGGTGGCCCTGTCTAAATGCAAGGGGGCTGTAATGTATGGTGGAGTAAGTGGAATGTGTGTAAATAGTCATTGTGTCCACCATTATGAAATCATAAAGTTTCCCTCTCTCTTTGATGAGAGAAGAAGAAATGAGCAATTTTATTTTTTAATATTTTTAAATATTTATTTATTTATCGAGAAAGAGAGAGAGAGAGAGAAGGAGAGGCAGAAGCAGAGAGGGAGAGGGGCACCTGGGTGGCTCAGTCAGTTAAGCATCCAACTTCGGCTCAGGTCATGATCTCACGGTTCATGGGTTTGAGCGCCACATTGGGCTCTGTGCTGACTGCCAGCTCAGAGCCTGGAGTCTGTTTCAGATTCTGTATCTTCCTTTCTCTCTGACCTTCCCTTGCTCACTCTCGCTCTCTCTCTCTCTCTGTCTCTGCGTCTCTCTCTCTCTCTCAGAAATAAATAAAACATTTTTAAAAATTAAAAAAAAAAACGCAGAGAGGGAGAGAGAGAATCCCACACCGGCTCCTCACTGTCAGCACAGATCCCAAGGCAGGGATTGATCCTATGAACCACAAGATCATGACATGAGCTGAAATCAATAGTCAGGTGCCAACCAACTGAGCCATGAGTTGCCCCAGAAATGAACAGTTTTAAACTTTAACTAGGGACACAGTTAGGCTTGAGTGAGCCTGAAGCATATACTTTTATATTTGCAAAGGAATGGGACACTGAGTAAGTTTTCCTTTTTAAAGTTGAGATTGAACTTCCCTTCCAGCCCAGAACCAGGTCACTGAATTATTGTTACTATTCACATGCACCTGCAGAGGATGATAGAAATCCTGAGAACATCTACCCTTGATGGTGTGGAAACCTGCTTGTGGGAAACACCACCAGAGAGAAGAGAGAGAAGGACTACTGGCCCTACTGAACAAAAGAGAAACATGGATGCTCACGGCAGGTCAAGTCTGGCCCAGGCATCTTGGGAAAGTAGACTTGAATTTCCTTCTCTTCTCAAAACTGGGTTTGCATTCCCTACACCCACAGTCTCCATCAGCATCCATTTGCAGTGCCTGGTGAGATCTTAGGTGTCGTGTCAATGTCAAAAGGGAGAGTTAGGATCACAAAAAACAAACAAACAAACAAACAAAAACACCTCAATTAAATGTAGGATACAAAGGCATCAGAGTTTGAGTGTGACTTCTGACCTTGCAACTAAGCTTGAATTTGCTGTTTTATTTCATTGTATTGTATTGTATTGTATTGTATTGTATTGTTTTATTTTTGAGACAGTGCAAGCAAGGGAAGGGCAGAGAGAGAGGGAGACAGAGGACCCAAAGCAGGCTCTGTGCTGACAGCAGTGAGCCCGATGTGGGGTATGAACCCATGAACTGCAAGATCATGACATGAGCCAAAGTCAGACGCTCAACTGACTGAGCCACCCAGGTGCCCCAAACTTGCTGTTTTAAATATACTTTCAAGCACACACCCACATACCCTAAAGTCATAAATAATCTAGACTAATTGAGAGTGTTCTGGGTCAATATGTGACAAAAATTAGACTCTTTATTAATCAAACTCTCTTAAACACCTCTGACACCACCTCAGAATTTATGCTTTGCCCTTCGAGAGCTGTGGAGGATGATGGACGGAGGGACTCCTCCCAAGGGGGAGAAGCTGGGCTCAGTTAAGAACATTCCCTACCTTCAGGTAGAGTGTCCTAATTTCAGAATTGGTAAGGACTAATGTCATGGGTGCTCCTTACTCTGCTCTTATTCTTTATTTATTTTTATGTATATATTTATTTAAAGAGCAAGTGAACAAGTAAGAGAGGGGCAGAGAGAGAGGGAGAGAGGGAATCCCAGCCAGGCTCTGTGCTATCAGCTCAGAGCCCCACTTGGAGCTCGATCTCATGAGCATGAGATCATGACTTGAGCTGAGATCAAGAGTTGGATGCTTAACTGACGGAACCATCCAGGTGTCCCTTACTCTTCTTAAACAGGAGTGATATGACCTTCAAGCTGCTCCTCTCCCTCTAACATATTTGCACTGTCATGGAGGCAGGGTTGCAACAAACTCTTATTCTTATTCAGGAGGAGCGATCTGCAGATGTGATATATTGACGATTAGGAGATACTGGAGTTTGGGTCTGACACAGGGATGGACTAGAACTTTTGAGAAAAGTTGAGTACACTTCGTGTGAGTAAAGGAGGAAGGTGAATATGTGTGTGACTGATGTAGCAGATGGTCATAGGCTATATGCTTGTGAAAACCTGTTCTGGTCCCTTTAAAAAAAAACAGTTATTGTGAAATATATAGTCCTTCCCACCATGGTTATGCCAGCCTTGGTCATATGGTTTGCTTTGTCCAAGAAGACATGCATGGAAGTGATGTGTGCTGGTTCTGAACAGAAGTGTTTAGAATCCTTGTATGTCTCTCTTCTCTTTCTCGTCTATAAAAGTAGTGTGACACAAATGAGGAAGGCATGTCACAGAGCCACAGAATCCCTGTCAGTCCCATGCAGAACATAAATATGAACCACAGATAAATCATTGTTGCCATCCACCATGGTGGTTTGGGGAGTGTTTGTTACTCTTAGCATAACCTAACCTGACTGATACAAATGGTTCCATTTTATGGAAGGCACCCACCACAAATTTGCCTGTAATCAAACCCTTCCCTTCCAGTCAAACTACCGTTGCTTTGGTTCAGATTGCCATTCCATTTCTTTTTGAGTTTTGCAGAAGTATGTTATCTGACTTTTCTTTCTTTGTTCCTGTTCCCCTCTGCTCTGATCCATGTGGAGTCAGAGAAATCTCTACAGAATACAAAACTCACCCTTTCCCTTGCCTTCTTAAAACCCTTCAGTGCCTCCTTGTTGGCTTCAGAATTGACCCCAACCTGCTCCCTGTTTCTCTAAAGCCCCTCCGTATGCAGCCCCTCCTTCTGGGTCCCCATCACCATCCTCCTTTCACAACAGTCTATTCCAGCCCTTGCCTGTGAGCCACAGTTCTGCTCACCTCTCAGCCTCCACACACGCTTCTCTGTCTTCCTCGTTGCCTCCGTTAGGCTGACTCCTTCTCACCCACCAAGTGTCAGCTCCTGCTTTGCTTCCTCTGTGTGTCCATCTCTGTCTACCCTTCTCTCCTGGGCAGTCCTTCACCCCTTTCTCGGTTCTGTGGCACCCCGTGCTCACTGCTATCCTTCCTTGTTCTTTTTTTTTTTTTTTCCTGCTTCTTCTAGATCTATTGCAGAGCTCAGGAGACCTCAGGAGACCTTCAATAAGGCAGATGAATAAATGAATGGAGTAGAGAAATGAATGAAGCAGTCATCACCTTTTCTGGTATACACAGAGATTTTAGCACGCTGGCCATGCTGATGCCAGAGGGACATGAAAGAAACAGCAACAATCATAACTGATTGTTGAGGAGGAAATCCCAGGTCTGTCCAGCACTTTCCTGTCTTTGGGTTCACTCTCAGGCAACAATTGTAACTAAGGATGTAGGGAATTCCCTGGAATAAGCCATTCCCTCCCTCTTCCCTCCCCTTCCCCTCCTCCCCTACAACAGCTCCCTGCCTTTTTTTTTTTTCTTTTTTTTTTTTCAGTGCATGTCCTTCCAAGGAAGGAGGAGAAGGGTCAAGGAGTGACAGACAGGATAAAAGGGTTGAGAAGGGGCCTTCTGGGAATTCAGCACACTGGGGCCATGTGGTCCAAGGAGAACTCGGGTGGGTGACTTAATGTGTTTTTAATTATATATTAGATCACGTGGATGCTAATAAGCAAGCAGCTGTCCTTTCTGCTCAGAAGGCCAGGGCCTGAGAGAAAGGCTTACCATGCCTCATGCAAGAGACTGATCAAACATCATTCCTCAAGATTCTGCCTGGTATCTAAGAGGGCTGCCCCCCGGCCATGCTGGAGTGTTGTCTCATTAGTGCCCCAGAGCAGAGGTGAGCCGGGCAGAAGGCGGCCTCTGCACAGTACCCATAGGACACAAACCACTTGCACCTTTGGTCATTACAGTTTCTGACAGATTGTGACATACCTGCGGTCTGCACCTCCAGGTCAGGTGCTGCCATGTCTGCCCTTCGGGAGAGTTGTGTCTCTTCTGTGTGTCTCAGTCTTCACGCCTGTAACACAAGGTGCTAACAACAAGGGCCAGTGCATGAAATGAGCATGTCATTATGATCCTTCGTAGTTAATCTTCCCAGCATTCTGTGAAGAAGCGTCGCATCACCTTCCTTTCGTGGACGAGAACACTCAGAAAGGTTATTACTAGACCGGAGACTGGAAAATCGGGAACGGTACAGTCATAGCCCAAGCTCTGGGCCCAAGCCACCAACCATCTGGCTACTTCTGTATATCCTCTTTGGCTAACCCCACTCACGCCCATCTACACCACACTCATAAGCCCCCTGGCCAACACTACCTCTCCACACCTGTACTCTACTTTATAACGCACCGTGTTGTTGTTTTATTGTTGATCTTTCTCTTCCCTAGAATGTGAGCTCCCCAAGGGCAGAGACCTAGATCTGTTTTATTCACTAAAGTATGTTTTCTGAACACCTGAGAAGTGCCTGAGACTAAGTAGATGCTCAATGAATGAGTGAATGAAGGGCTGATGGTAAATTGGAAGGGTGGCCCAGTGTAAGGGACACTGTAATTGCCTAGAACCCCACAATAGTCCCGGAATGTTACCACCTCCCAGCTTCTGGTGCCAAACCTCATATCACAGGTCGAACTAACATCTGCCTTGAGGTTTTTCACCCTTCTGCACTTTGCTCCAAAGGGCTCAGTGTGACAACAGTTGAGGGCAAATAGCCAACAAAACTATTATTATTATTATTATTATTATTATCATCATTATTATTTTCCGTGGGGCTAGCTGGGGGAGGGGGGTTAGTATGGCAGGTAGGCTCCAGACCTGGGCTTCCCTGAGACCCCGCTGAGACTGAGCCCACTGACAGTGCTGTAAGGTGTCTGAGAGAAAGAGAGAGGCATCCCCCACATGGAGAAGATCAGACCCTACGAGACTTTCTTTGACCCACATGTGAAAACCCATACCACCAGCGACACACTCATTCTCCTCTTGCTTGAGAACAAATGGCAGAATGTTCCACAGTGTTTGATGGGACCAGGGGAGGAGGAGAGTGTAAATTTCAGTATGAATTGATAACACTTAGTCAGCTGCCTTCTAAAGCAAGGGGTTTGCAGAATTTCCCTGAGGACAAGCCTAGGACATGTGTTAACCTGGTTTCATATGAGGGCAGATCTGAGGGAAGCTGGGGGTGGGGGTGGAGGGAGTCTTCTGCAGCCACAGGAGAGGGCACCGCCCTGTGGCCCTGGTCGTCCCCTGGACGCTGACAGGGGACACCAACTAAACATTTGTAAAGGCAGGCGTCTGCAGTGGTTTTCGGGTCAATGGAAGGTCTACGTCTGGAAAGTGATCTGGAAGGACATGCAGTCTGTTTTACACATTAGAAGTCACAAACATAATACCTATTATTGCACTGGCTGTGCGGGGGCCTGGAGCCCCATGCAGAACACCGGTTCTACCTAAAGAGGACTGTGGCTTCTCTGCACCCAGCAGCCTTCGTTAGGAGAAGAAGGGAGAACTCCAGTGTTTGTTTTGTTTTTAATTATTATTGCTTCATTTATTCTATTCTTCTATTCTATTCTATTCTATTCTATTCTATCGTATTCCATCCTATTCTATTCTATTTTATATTATTCTATTTAAATTCAAGTTAGTTAACATACAGTGTAGTCTTGGCTTCAGGAGTAGAACCCAGTGCTTTATCTCTTACATCTGACACCTTATCCCAAAAAGTACCCTCCTTAATGCCCACCACCCAAATACCCCAGCCCTGCAACCTACCTCCCCTCCAGCAACTCTCTGTTCTCTGTATTTAAGAGTCTTTTATGGGTTGCCTCCCTATTTTTATCTTAACTATGATTACATTTTTATGAGAAAGTTCCCAAACTTTAATGGCTGCTAACTAGCAAGATCTCAAGTCACAGGATGGCCGAGGCAGGAGACGGCAGGTGCAACACCATACTGGCCCTTCACACCGGTGGTCTCATGTCACGCCGCGAACTTTTCAGAACAGCCTATTTACCTCCCTGTTCACAGTTGGCCTCGGTGCGGAAAACATTACTTGCCAAAGAATACCTGGCGAGTAGGAGACTGAGACCATTAACACACAACTCTTCCCACCTATGGTCATCCTCTTTCCAATTAACAATAGAACGTTTCCTAATAATGATACCTAACGATGGACTGATGATCCCTGTTCAGCAATGAGCTCCCTGTTGCTCTGAGCAGTCAACCAAGGTCTCGATGACCTTTCCCCAAAAACATTAGGGAAGGCAAGTCTTGCTTTGATCGTGAAATGAGACCAGATTACTGTGGGATCCCTTCTCCCACCCTGACTCAGGATGTTTCGAAGCCCTGTAGCCGTTGGCATACTAATCCCTGTCCACCACATTCACTCTGAGCAGGATTCATTAGGAAAAGTTCACCTTGAGCATGGAATTTTTATACCCAATGACATGATGGAAGTTTGGGTGCCATAGTAGTATATTAACTCCTAATGATTTGTTTTTTAAATGTAGACTTTCTTGCTGCTCTCAGTCCTTTGAAGTATGAGTCTGTGAATGCCTAGAAAGTTCACCTTACAGTTTCCAGTCTTGTAAATTCATTTCAGTGGTAGCAATTACATCTACAAGTAGCTGACAGCCTCTTAGAAGGAAACCAACAATACATGTATACTGTATTTTATACTGAAATCACTATAATTATTATTTCTAGAAAATAATGTGTCTGAATAAGCTTGACTAGAAAATGAATCATAAAACAAGATAATAATATTAAATAGACCACATTAAATTATTTCTGGTACAAGATGAGAGATAGATAACTAGCTTGCTTCACAGACAAATAGAAACAGCTACAATAAAAAGTAAATACATACAGCAATTTTCAATATGCATTGCTTTTTTTTCTCCACATTTTCTAGTTAATGTAATCAAGGCAACAAATTGGGCTTTGCTTTTGCCTAATTTATAGAGAGCCAGGAATTGTGTTCAGGATTTTGATGCCAGGATCTCAGTGAAGTCCTCAAAACAATCATGTAAGAGAAGCATTATTGGTATTTCTATTATTAATATTATTCCATTTTGAGGGTGACAATCCAGAGTCTCTGAAAGGTCCAATGCCTTAAATAAAGACACTCAGCTGGTTGAACTAACCTTAGGAGCAATATCTTTTAACAAACCTTCCCTATCTATTTTTGAAAATGTCGCATTATACCAGAAAAGATGAAACATCTTTTTTACTGAATTGCTAGGAGTTAAACACGAATGTTAAGGCCACACAGGTGTACAGAATCACCAGATTTAATGGGATGCGAAGACTATTATGAAAGCTGACCTGACTGATTCTCCCGAGCGATGCCGCCTGTCATGTGTGGGACCAGATGCCTCTGATGCTGAAAAATGATCAAGAATTTCTTAAAATTACCTATCGATCATTTTAATTGGCTCTAAGGTGTGCGATTTTTGAGATATTAGGCATGCAATAAATATTTGTTGAATGAATTAAGCAAATGCAGAAAAACCGCCCTCACACAGTGAGTGTTCGGAAAATCTGTGATGGAAGGCAGACCAGTCCTCCCCCTGTGCAACTCTTGAGTGTCAACCAGATAAAGAGACACAGACAGTAGTGTCCAGGGGGACCCGAGTGCAGGAGCATCTGTCCCTGTGGAGTTGGGGTGCATCGCAGTGCAGCTACATTGATGCGTTCACGCACCCGTAAGCTCTCAGAACCCCCTACAATCAGGATTTTACGGAGGCCACTCCAAGTGGACATAATCAATTATTAACTCCATTTGCAGTCCCTCTTCCCTCTCTGGAGGATGGGGATGGGGCTGAAAATTCCAAGCCTCTAATTGTGGTTTGGTCCTTCTGGTGACCAGTCCCCACCTGGGAGTCATCTGGGAGCCCATGTAGAGTTGCCTCATTAGAACCAAAGACATTCCCATCACCCAGGAAATTATAAGAGTTTCAGGATCTCTGTGTCAGGAACCAGTGGCAGAGAGAGAGAGAGAGAGGTAGATAGATAGATAGATAGATAGATAGATAGATAGATAGATAGATGATAGATGATAGATAGATAGATAGATAGATAGATAGATAGATAGATAGATAGATGAGATAGAGATAGAGATGAGATAGAGATATAGTATCCCACAAATAGGGATTGCTATTGTTGAGTAGAGCATTTAATCCATCAAAGAGTTGTGCTTTATTTTGACCACCTGTGGGTACTCTACCCTGGAACTACCATGTTGGAGTGAAATCCAGAGTTGCCATGCATGTCAGGGAGATGAGAGCAACCTGGGGAAGCTTGCAATATCACAAGCAGCATGGACTTTAGTGTAGGCTAACTGCAGACCAATGCTCAACCCCGCTGTGAGCTGTGGGCAGCTCCTGTCCCCTAAGTGTGTCGCTTCCCTCATCCAGAAAGTGGAGAGATGGAATCTTAAAGTGTTCCTCTGGACATCGCTTAAGATCTTACATTTACTTTCTTTACTAATTCTTAAACTTTTCCCTACTTCTTTTTGTAAATGATATGAAGTGCATTTAAAAAAAGGTACATATGATGTAAAACAAGGAGTAAATATTGAAAACAAATAAAAAGTTTTTTAAAAGAAATGATTACAATCTTCATTCACACAGTACCTGGCCTGACTGGCATCTCTCCTCTTATCAGGTCTGTTAGCAGCACAACACTTAATCAGGATATTAAAAATATGTCCAGAAATACAGATGGGTGAAGTCTGTCATCTTTCTCTCCTGCTCACCGCTCACCTGAAAACATAGGACAAAGGAGACAGGAAAGTGCCAAGAGAGGATTCTCTCTTTTCTCCATGGTCCCAATTGCCTGACCATTGGACAGGAAGATGTGAGACCTTAGCTTGAATCATCTGTGAATCTCTCCAAACTGTTGTCATTTGTTCAGGCCTCTGGAGACCATCCACATCTGCATGTCCCACCTTAGCCAAGCCTTACTCTCTACATTTTCAGTTAGGCCTTCACAACTTCCAAACTCAGCTGATATATCACTAAATATCTTTAGAGGCTCCGTCATGTGGACCACAGATTGCTTCCCAGTCTTTTTTCTGATGAGTATCAAAGAGGGATAAAAGAAGTCCATGTCCTCAATGTTTGTTAGTCTCCCTGCACTATCTTCATTTCTAGTGATATATAAAGGCTCTGGGAAGGGACTCTTAAAAGGAGAGTACAGATTTCATGTTTCTAAATTATGTAGCAATTCCTGAGCATGGCTTTTGGATATCACTGCCTTCTCTACTCATCTACCACCCAAAGATATCAAAGAAAAATGTTATCTGGAAACATTAGGCTTCAAATCAGCTTGATCTCAACTCAACAGATGACTCATCATTTGAACTTTGGCTAAAATGTGGGAGATTGGGGTCTCAACCATATGTAAACTTCTACAGAAAGGTTGTGGGAGGCTTAAGGACAGAAACACACTTGAGAACACAAAGGGGCAGGAAGAGGCTCTCTACCTCTTACAGAACAGTGCAGAAGAGAGAAGCAAAATGGCGGCCACCAGTCAAAGGGAAGTCTCAGCCCTTCCTGAGTCCATAGAGCTGGTGGCAAATAGGATACACAGACTCCCACTCTTATCAAGCTTAGGTCTGTCTGGAGGGTCAGGTATTAAAACAGGGAAGTAGGGAAAGTGAGAAGAGAGATGATGCTTTTATAGGAAGAAGCAAAATAGATTTCATACTTCCTGGACAAGAAGAGGGAAGGGTACAGGCCTCTAAGAGAACTAAACTGTTTTCTTTGGTCTCTGATGAGATTTTACCCTCCCATTCCTGTGCCAGGATAGCTTGGCGTAGTGGACAAGTGTCATGGGCTGGACTTTCAGAGCATGCTCCATATATGTTGTACCTTCCTTAGTAATGTTCATAGCCACTATTACTTCCTTAAGATCTGCTTTCCCATCTAGAGGTGTTCTGTGTTCTGTAGAATGTTTTTGCATGTATCCAAAGCTTTTTTGATGGATATTTCAATAATATTTATTACCTACATGAGTGGGAAATCGTTCCAACTCAAATTGATTGAGCACATAATTGATTGGCTAGGTACTAGTTCTACCATTTTGCTAGAAGATAGGAAAGACTACTAAAATAAATGAAAAAGAACTTCAGAGATCATCACTTTCATTGGGAAAATTTGCCAACTAGTGACAACACCCTTGCTCAAGCTTTATCTAAAACCCACTGGTTGCCAGGCTCATCTGGTTAACACGCAGTCTTTAAATCAGAAGAATATATGTTTATCTGAGCATTTAGGAAGACCAATTTTATATAAAATATAAGAGAAGAGAATAGTCATTGTCAGGTTCACGGGGGATGCGGTTGGATGAAATGGGTGAAGGGGGTCAAGAGGTACAGATTTCCGGTAATAAAATAAATAAGGCATGGAAATGTGATGTACAGCATGGTGATGATAGTCCATAATATTGCATATTTGAAAGCTGCCAAGAGGCTAAATTTAAATGTTCTCATCACAAGAAAAAAAAAGCAGCTTTGTGTGATGATGAATGGTAACCACACATATTGTGATCATTCCTCAGTATAACAAATATCAAATCACCATGGTGTATACCTAAAAAGAATATAATGTTATATGTCAATTATACTTCAATAAAAATATATATGTTTGGTTTTATTCATTAATTTTATCTCTGCTAAAGATATTACTAGGTAAAGAAATATAACTAATGTTGCATGACATAGAATATAAAATTAATAAAATTGATAAAAATCTAGGAAAAAAGGATGTCAGTGCAAACCACAATTTACTTCACAAACATTATGAAAAAGACTCAAATTATTTTTTTTTCAAAAGTTATTAGAAAACACTGGGGTTTGGTAATATGCCATTATGGTTTAATAGTTATAAATATAAGAAAAATACAATTAACTGAGAAAAATATTAAGAGTAATTATAATAATCACATTGAGTAGTCTAGGGAATAAAACCATAATATTATTAAGAGTGACATTTTTGGAGGGTGCCTAGATGGCTCAAGTCAGTTGAGCATCCAACTCATGATTTTGGCTCAGGTCATGATCCCAGGGTCGCGAGATCGAGCCCCACATCAGGCTCCATGCTAGGCTTGGAGCCTGCTTAAGATTCTCTCTCTCTCTCCCTCAGTCCTTCTGCCCCACTCATGCTTTCTCTCTCTCTCTCTCTCTCTTTCTGAAAAAAAAAAATGACACTTTTGAAAAACGCTTTTAGAGTTTACACATGTAAATGGCCCATCCATACCTCAAAATCAACATTTATGGCTGGAGCATTTTTGTTCTAATTATGCCAAAAAGCAAATGGAGGCTTGAGGGAACTCTGTGACTTTCCAAGAATCTCTGAGCTGAAAGTAGTGATGCTGTGTATACAACCTGAGCCCATAGACACAGAGCAGCCTGGTGGTGGCCAGAGGTAGGGCGGGAGGAAGTTTAATAAAACAGGTGAAAGCAATCAGAAGGTACAGACTTCCAGTTATAAAATAAATGCCACAGGGATGCAATGTACAGCATGGTTTCCATAGGTAATAATGATATGTTGCATAATTAAAAGTTGCTATGAGACTCATTCTTTAAGCCCTCATCGCAGAGAGAAAACAAAACAAAACAAACCTTCATAACTACATATGGTGATAGATGAAAACCAGATTGATTCTGGTGATCATTTTGTAATATATATAAATATCCAATCATGTTCTTCTACACTTGAAATTGCTATCGTGTTATATGTAATTATATTTATTTTTCATAAAGTGCCCCTGGGCTATATCTTTTGGTTTCAGGTCTAGAATTTGTTGGGGTTTGCTGTTGTTAGTTGTTTCTAAATTGCTTAGTGGTTTACCAGTACTTGGGGACTAGAGGGAATTGGGGTCTGCTGGGGAGCTCTATTTGTGCCACTGGATGAGGTCAAAAAGCCAATGTTTCCCCAGAAATTCCATTGGCCAAGACTGTGTCACATGACTACACCTTCTGCAAAGGAGGCCGGAATGTGTCTCTGGCAAAGCAAAATCAATGGACCCATCTGGCCTATCACTGAACAAGATTCACCCACTGGATGCTCCTGGGTGGTTCAGTCAGTGGAGCATCTGACTCTTGATTTGGGCTCAGGTCATGATCTCACAGTTAGTGAGTTCAAGCCCTGCATCAGGCTCCTCACACTGACAGTGCAGAGTCTGCTTGGGATTCTCTCTTTCTCCCAATCTCTCTGCCTCTCTCTCTCCCTGTCTCTCTCTCTCAGAATAAATAAACTTTAAGATTCACCCCCTAAGATTGGTCACATTGCTGTTGCAAACAAAACTGTAGTCAATTAATCAAAAGGAGGTGGCCCGGTGGCATTTGGGTAGAAGCCACCAGTGACTTCCACAGACAGCCTTCATTTGTGGTCTTCATAGTCCCTCTATTCCCAGTCACAGGGCTTCCCAAGTGGCACATTCTCAGTGTGTGAGCATGAACTGCATTGAAGCCATGGGAAAAACTAAATCTGGGCCCCCCCCCCCGCCATGTCCGAGGCCACCTGCTGCCTGTTAAATAATGTGGCAATGTTTGCAGCAGACGTTCTTGGAGGACTATGGTGGGTGCCTCAAATGAAGTTTATCATTTCTCCAAATTCCCTCCTGTGTTTGGTCTGGTCAACCCCGCCGTTCTCTACTGGCTGACCCCTACCCCCTATAGGGACTCAGCTCAGACACTCATCCACCCCTGAGCCTTCCTGGCCCCTGCCCGCGGCTCCCAGTGCCAGATGCTTCTCCTCTGCTCCCCACATGTACCCCAGTTTCTCTCCCCTCTCCCTACTCCCCCCCTGATTTCTTTATAAATAGCAAAAGCCCTTTTGTTCTTGTCTTTTTTAAAAAAAAACGTCTGCCCTCCTCTTCTTATTGTCCAACTAGATAACACTCATCTAGAAGAGAGGGACCCAGTGGCCTCTGGTCTCTCAGCAGGTGGCCCCCTGCACGGCACATAGGAAGGGCTCAGGGCTTGTGTCTGCTGTACCGCTCAGAATGACCTGCCTACAGTCAGTAAGAAGTTTGGATCGGAACCGCGATCTGGATCAGTCTGTCCCATTCAAACACCACTGCCTCGCTCCTGAGGGTGCCCCAGGCCAGAGGGAAACGAAAAAGCAACACAGGGCGTCGGACACAAAACAGACCCTTTGAGCCTGGGCAGAGAGGACTCTGAGCCCCACCCTTTGAGCTTGGGCAGAGAGGACTCTGAACCCCACCCTTTGAGCCTGGGCAGAGAGGACTCTGAGCCCCACCCTTTGAGCCTGGGCAGAGAGGACTCTGAACCCCACCCTTTGAGCCTCGGCAGAGAGGACTCTGAGCCCCACCCTTGAGCCTGGGCAGAGAGGACTCTGAGCCCCTCGCCTTCCGTAATTCCGAAGCCATCATCACGATTGTCCCCACAGCTCTGCATGTTGAACTCCACACATCTCTCCCCTCCCCGTCTGCCACCGGGCCCCTCCCCCCAGATGACAAGTCATGTCCCTAAGCCATAGCAGTGCGTTCCTCCCCGGTTCCTGATTTCCCATGCTCCACTGGCCTGGGATTGAGTGGCAGCTCGGCTCCAGAAAGCAGGTGCTGTGGAAGTGAAGCGAGCCCCGCAGACAGCGCATTAGGTAGCATCCATCCCGAGGGAGCCCCAAGGCTCCAGGCTTTTCACACTCCCAACTGTCCCTCTGAGGAGCGGGAGGGCCAGGCCTGCCCGGCCCTGACCAGATGTTTGGGAACGTCGCCAGCCTGCCTCAAAGAAAATTGCTGTTAACTTCTCTAAGGTGTAATAAGTATTAATGAAGCTCCTTTCTCGTGTTTTTGTTTATAAGAAAAGGCTCAAATCAAAGGTGACAGGGGGCAGCAGTGTGTGCCAGAGGGTGGGACTCAGATGCCGGTATGGAGCACTGCCCAAGGAGCCCACGGGGGCAGATCCCTATACTGCCACTGGCTTTCTTGATAGCCTGGAACAGCCCTTTAGCCTTTCTGAGTTTTATTTCCTCCATTGTAAAGTGAGATGGAGAAACTAGAAAAGCTCAACAGTCTGTTTCAGAGCTATAAAATGATGGAAAAAGTGAGACTTTACAGGTGCGTCTTCTGAGAAGGTCTGGCAGACTATTAGAGCTCAGAAGACCTGAGAGCCCAGAGCCCAGGTCCTCACTTTCCCAAGGGTCAGGCTGAGGCCTGGAGGAGGCATCTGTGCTTGGGTGCGCTCAGAGATCACCATTTGGGGGCAGAGAGCCAGATTCAGCCCCACAGACCCAGGTCCGGTCCACCCTGCACCTTCCAGACCACTGGTTTCCCAGACAGCACCTCACAGGCGAGACCAACTCACAGAGAGAGGTAGAGAAGGTTCTGTGTGAACTGCTCAAGAGCGAAACTTGAAAGGAGGTGAGCCGAAACTTGAAACGAAACAAGCTGACTGCGTTCTGGCCCAGAGGAAGCTGTGGGCTGGCCGGCCTCAGACCCGGGTCTGGGAGCCCCGGCCAGCGCCTTTGATGGGGCCCTGAGACTGTGCCCCGCTCAGCAGTTTCGGACTGTTTCGCCCCCAACCAAGCAAAAGTTGGGCCAGGTTTCACGCGAAGTACAGAGCTCACATGAACGCCCAGCTCAAAGTGAAACACAGGGCAGTGAGAATTCTCACAGCCTGAAACCAAATGGTGGGGGGCGCAGGGGGCGGGGGGGGGGGAAGCAGACATGCATGCATTCCCTCCAACTTCACCCAAACCGGCCCCTGACAACTCACATCCACCTTCCAGTCTACCTTGACTTTGTAGGTCACAGTGATCTCAAAGGCAGGCTCATGCACAGGAAAAAGCACTGGGGTCCCAAAGTCCAGGGCTGAGATCCTGTACCCACTATTTAGTGCTGTGCATCCTCAGGCTGGTGACTTAACTTCTCTAAACCACAGTGTACAGAGAAGAGAAGGATGCTTTACAGGGTGCTAATCACAGTATGACAACAGACACAGTGCATCTGCCTGTGTGCCAATCTGCTATGTGATTTTGACCTGGTATCTCTTTTACCCCTTCATAAAGCATGATCACATCCACATCCTTGCCGTCTTCATTATTTTAACAGCTTTATTGAAATGTCATTCACATACCATAAAATTCACCTGTTCCTAGTTCTTTGTTTTATAGACGAGAAGCTGATGTTCAAAGGAGTGGAGTTCACCATGGGTCTCGTGGTGTAGATACTTTCCTGTGTGCTTTTTCTGTAAAGGGCCAGATGGCAAATATCTTCGGCTTTTTGTCACAACTACTCAACTCTGCCCTGGAAGCTGCATGGCAACGTAGACAACGGGCATACAAATGGGTGTGGCTGCGTGCCAATAAAACTTTATTTACAAAAACAGGTGGTAGGTGGGATTTGCTGGTCCCTGGGGCATGGAGCCCCCTGCTGAAAACATTACACTCATTGCCCCCATTGTACAAAGCCTCCCACAACCCAGTCCCTGACTTCCCCCAGTACCCTGACCTCCTTGCTGTGACTTGGCCCTTCCGTGGCCTTACCCCTCTCTGCCCAGGTGTGGGCAAGCTCTTCTCTTCCTACAGAGTCCTCCCTCTTCTTGCCTGGCTGGCCTCCTTTCTCCTTTTTGGTCTCAGATGAAAGGCTGCTTCTTCAGAGCGCCCCTCCCGACCATCCCGCAGAAGCAGCGCCCGTCACTGGCCTTGCCTGCCCCCTTCAAAGCACTCCTCACAATCCTTTGATTAATTGGTGCCTTTACTAGTTTTTCATTAGTCTCTCTCAGGAGTGTAAAGGGGCCATGAAGACGGGGATCAGATGAACCTTGTTCCACAGCCCCCAGTGACTGATACAGAGAGGAGCAGCCTACATATCAGCGAAGTGAACATAAAGCAAGGCCCGAGCCTTCTGGATGCCGCGGTCCATGCTCCGAGCCTTTTTCCTGCCACAGGAATCCCCTGATCGGCCCTGGCAGAGACCCGGGACAGAGGAGGTGCCAAGAGCTGCTCTTCATTCCCGGCTCCTTTCTCCCCTGCCAGCTGGTATGAGACCCGCATCTTCAAATGGTGTCAATAGCTTAGGTGACGTGGGCAAACCAATTGGAAAAACAGTCAATTTTCATTACCCATTCTTCCCTTCCCAGTTTTCTGAGCTGAGGAGATGGTCTGGAACGTGGGCTTGAAGCTGTGAGCAGATGTCTTCCAAAGACCCAGGCAGAGGCCATCCTGGCTCCCAGCATGGCCCCGGGGCCCTCCCCTCCCCTCCCCTACCAGAGAAATGTGAGGGCACCACACCTGGCTTCTTATCCCTTTCTAGCAAGTTGTCAGAACTACCATTTTGTCCCGGACCCATTTAGAAACTGTGCCCGTGCTCATTGTGTTTGACAAGCTCTTCCCTTTGCTAGTTCATTGAAACCTGCTTGAAATACTAAAGGTGGCTGCCAATTTCTCTAACCCTGAACAAAACAATACAAAACAAAACAAACCCCCGACACACATGTTTAAAATGCAGTCGTTCACTTCCACTTTGAGTATCAGTCAGCAGAGATTTTGTGCAAACTCTGGATCGGCGGCCCTGAAAATCACTACACTCAACACCAGGAAACACACAGGTCCTTCTCCAAGAATGGAAGCAAGGCTCCGGCCAAGCTCTGCTCTCTGGGGGGTGTTCATCCAGGCACGGAGAGGTGAACAGAGACATGGGAGTGAGGGAATCACTCTGTCTCCTCGGGATGCTCTGTAAACATCTGACCCTGTTGCCCCAAGTTGGCAAACGGAGTGAAGGCTCACGAGCACTGGAATCCAGTCTGGAATCCAGTCTGGAATCATATAGCTCCTCGGGTTTGAATCCTGGCTTCATCACTTACTCCCAGGCACACATTAGCTACATGTTTAAATCTCTCGGATCTTTCGATTTTCTTTGAGCTAAGCGAGAATCACAATTCTTAAAGCCTGCAGGCTGACTTCCGCGAATAGAGGCGTAGCACCTTTATGGAGTCAGTACATGTCATCTCTTATAAGGCCTTCAATAAAGGCAAGCAAGTGTTATTATTCCAGCGTTTTCTCTAGCATGTGGCCTTGGCTGTGTAGAGTTTGCCTGCACATCGTGCATACAAAATACCCCATATGTTTGATGTGAGCTCCGGGGTCTGCGACCAACCGTGATTTAAAAAGCAGATGTTATTAATCTTCTAAATACTGCACACCAGCCATGATGTCATTTAGGACTGACAATGGATGGGCTGCCTGGTTCCCTTTTGGAGATAATTATTTTGAAGCACTAGGAGAGGCTGTTTGTTTTTTAAGAGAGTTGGGGCCAATTTGCCTTATGAGAATCCAGTGGCAGCCTGTAATGAAAACATGAAAATAAGCACGGGCCCCAAAGCTCAGTGCTGAGCAGACTTTCAAGGTGGGAATGCTGCAAATCAGAACAAAGCTCACCGTGGACCCCAGAGTACCTGCCTGTGACCTACGGGGTGGTGTGAGCAGAAGCTGGAGACACTGGGTCCCCAAGGAGTTTCGCAATTTGAAGGCACACTTAATAGTGCCAGAAAACCTATCTCACTGATTCCAGACTTTGGAATAACGAGAGGGCTGTTTCCAGGTCCAACTCACCTAGAAAAGAGTTTCTATTATCAATAGCCATGGTAGGAGGTGTCCTACCTCTCAAAGCATCACAGACACTTCACTAAACTCAACAAATGTTAAGTATGCACCTACCATGGCCCCGATACTGAGGAGATAGAGATGGCCACACAACCATGCATCCTCCCCACAAGCTGCTCAGAAACAAGTGTAAACTGTGTAAAGGGTGTAATGAGCATCAGTAATCCAAGCTTCCTCTGGTAACAACAATAAGCAGAGAATAAAAAAAATACATGTCCACAAAAACAAGGATGACCACAGATGCAGGAATAACAGATATTCCATAAAAGAATGGAGGCAAAGGGCCAATAAGCTCATGAAAAAAGTGTTCATCATCATTAGGTATCAGGGAAATACAAATAAAAATTGTGAAAAAATACTGCTTATCAAAATTGAAGAAGAAGGAGGAGGAGGAGTGAGGAGGAGAAAGAGGAGAAAGAGAAGAAGAAGAAGAAGAAGAAGAAGAAGAAGAAGAAGAAGAAGAAGAAGAAGAAGAAGAAGAAGAAGAAGAAGAAGAAAATTGATGACACCAAAAGTTGGCCAAGCTGTGGTACAATCAGAGCTCACATATACCATAAGAGTAGTGAAAAGTAGCACAACCATATTGAAAAAAGTTTTGGCAGTCTCTGGATGAACTAAACATCTATTCTGCCCCCCAACCCCAAAATTCCAGTCTTAGGATTACCCAATAAAAAAAAAAGGAAAAAAAATCACAAAAATAATTGTATAAAAGTATTCATAGTACCTTCACTCATAATAGCCCCAAACCGGAGAAAGCACAGGAATCCATAAAGACAGTAATGGCTCCACACACAGCACTGTTTGTACAAAGGGACACCCACCCGACCGACACATGGTATGACAGGGACCAATCTCAGAGACATGCTGAGGTAACAAAGGAGGACATACTGCATCATTTCTTGAACACACAGTTCTAGAACAAGCCATATGAGCGTGTGGTGGGAGAAAACAAAATGATAGTTGCCTTGGGGGTAAAGGTTGGGAGTGACCTAGAATGGGTATGAGGGAACTTTCTGGGGTGTGGGAAATGATTTATATCGTGACCTGAGCTCTGAGCCAAAGTCAGATGCTCAACTGACTGAGCCACCTAGGCGCCCTGCAGAAACTATTTTCTACCAAACAAGGCTTTATTATACTACTGAATGAATGGCTGCACTTGAGAAAGAGATGGATTCAGATTAATCTTAAAGGTGTAAGATGTGTCTATACAGATAGACATGTGTCTAACGTATTGTGCACAGTGTAAAGCATTCTGAAAAAAATTAGGAAATACTTCTCAGTATTGGAAGCAATTATTCCATAAAGCACAGAAGTCACTCACATTCTTCAGGAATGAAAAATCCTCAAAAACCAACTGAAGCGTCCCCTCTTAGTGTCCTATACTGTGGACGTAGAAAGACTACAGTAAGAGCTTTTATCTTCAGAACAATGCAGAAAATGGAAAGATTCTTTTAGTTTTTGTTTTCAAAAATGCGATATTTTACTTTTAGCTCAATTAGTTCTTTTCTTTATTATTTACTTATTTAGGGGCATCTGGGTGGCTCAGTAGGTTGTCTGACTCTTGATTGCAGCTCAGGTCATGATCTCACGGTTTGTGAGTTTGCACCCCACATCTGACTGCATTGATAGCTTGGAGCCTGCTTAGGATTCTCTCTCTCTCTCTGTCTCTCTCTTTGCCCCTTCCCTACTTGCGCATTCTCTCCCTCTTTTTCTCTTCCTCTCAAAATAAATAAAAACAATAAAAAATGTTTTTAAATAAATGTATTTATTTAAGTTCAAGTTAGATAACATATAGTGTAGCATTGGTCTCAGGTATAGAATTTAATGATTTATCACTTGATACAACACCCAGTGCCCATCCCAGCAGATGTCTTCCTTGATGCCCATCCCCCATTCAGCCCATCTCCCACTCACCTCCCCTCCAGCAACCCTCAGTTTGTTCTCTGTATTTAAGAGTCTCTTATGTTCTGTCTCTCTCTGTTTTTATCTTATTTTTCCTTACTTTCCCCTATGTTCACCTGTTGAGTTTCTTAAATTCCACATATGAGTGAAATCATATTTTTGCCTTTCTTTGGCTGACTTACTTTACTTACTAAATTCCATCGACGTTGTTGCAAATGGCAAGATTTCATTCTTTTTGATTGCAGAGTAATACTCCCATTGTATGTATATACCACATCTTCTTTATCCATTCATCATCAGTCCATGGACATTTGGGCTCTTTACATACTTTGACTATTGTCGATAGTGCTGCTACAAACATTGGGGTGCATGTGCCCCTTCAAATCAAGATTCTTAAAGCTTCCAAAGATCAAGAACGGGCAGGTGGCAGTCATCTCATGGAGATGTCATCAGGCCTGGGCTTCTCAGCAGCCACCCTGGGATCTAGAAGGTGGTAGATCAGCATCTACACAATTCCAAGGGCACAGTAGTCAACCCAGAATTCCATACCTGGTTGCCGAACCACAAACCAAGTGGGAAGTTCGAAAACAACATTTTGAGAAATGTCCCCTCCACACTTTTTCAAGGAATGACTGGAGAGTGTGTGCTCAAAACAAGGTCAATATAACCAAGAAAGAGGGAAACCTGGAAAGCTGAGGAAGGGGAACCCAACACAGGGGAGCAGTGCAGGGAAATCCCAGGATGAGGAAGAAAGAAAGCTGTAAGATGACATCCATGTGGTTTGCAGAAGAAAAGTTCGAGACCAACACAGAAGCACAGAAAGTTGCAGGAAAGTCATTTCCCAGAACAAAATAGATCAGAGAGATGCCTGCCTTCTCTAACTGAATCAGAGGAGCGTGTATAGGAGAGACTTTGGGGCTGAACTGATGCTAAGTATACAAAACCAAAGAAATAAGCTTCAGTAGATGAAGCCATGCTTTACTCAGTGGGACAACAGGAGGGGGGGGGCGCAATCACCACAATTACCGCACACCCGGTGGCTCTGGGAAGAGGTCACTGACACAATCATCATGACACAATGTTAAATACTGCCACAATGTTAAATACTGCTTCAACTCAGACCTGAGCTGCACCTTGGGAATGGATGAAATGTGTGCATTCATGAGTGTGCACAGAGACTGTTCAAAGGCACAGAGCCCATTTTATATGGTGGGTTCATACATAAAGTCTGAAATGCACATAACATATGTAGCTCTATTAACAAGTTGTCATAAACATAGAGAGATAAGTAACAGACAAAACAGCTAAATATTTTTAAATGTTGGCATTGGGTGTGGAGAGGGGTGGGGTAGAGGTTTGCCTTCTCTACCAAAATGCTTCTAGTCCTATGTGAGTGTTAAATCATGTATGTGAATGGATGGAGAGATGGATGGATGGAGAGAAGGATGGATGGATGGATGGATGGATGGATGGACGGACGGACGGGTGGATGAATAGATACATAGGTACACAGATACATAGATACATAGATAGATGCTAGATGGATAGATATTTGATTTTTTAAACTCTAATTTAGGCAAAGTGCAAAGTAACATGGAACCATCACCAGGTAACCAAACCCTAAGCCCTGAGCTTAGAGAAGCTCTGAAGAGGGCCTGTGGCTAGGCAAGGACTGACAGGTGACTTAAAGCTGTTGGGTGGGACAGGCAGGAGAGGAAGGTACAGAGAAAGTCAGGGTGAGAAGGATGGAGAAGATGCTACAAACAGAGGGAGTCTATTCTGTGTCCAAAGTGCTGTCACTCCATGGAGAAAGTACTCCAGAGTGGGGGTGCCCCCTTAGAAGTTTATTTCATGGAGACCATCCTCTCTGTGTGAAATGGAGAACTGCAAAGAAGGAGAATTCTCAGTACCAATACCCAAAACCCTGGAACAACAAAACCGTGGTCCAAAGAGGGATCTAGAGGAGGATCAGCAAACCTCATAGGACGTGGACAGCAAAGGGATATCCAGACAGAGGCAGAAAAGGGGCACCCTCCTGAGTGACAACTGCCAGGAGGTTTCCCAGATGCTCCTGAAAAGAGACCAGAGCTCAATGCAAACCCACAATGTGTCTTCATGTTATGCAATTTCGCCTCGTGACTCCGCACATCTGCGCTATAGAAACATCAGTCTGTGGGTGTGCACCATCATCTCCAAATCACCCCTCAGGGGCTAGAAGGCCTTGGCATAGGCCTCTGGGTGACTTGGTGGAATCTGAACCAAGTAAGCACTGAAGTCCCAGTAACCAGACCAGCAAATCGTGAGAGGGAGACAAGGCAGAGTATTAATCCTGTTCAGTAAGCAAGGCTCCGAGAAATCAAATGTATGCTTGAAGTCGCACAACCAGGTAGTGGGTGGTGGAATTTTTACCCAGTTACTATGATGCCAGATTAAGCAATCCTCCAATACTTCAGCCCCTGGTGAGGGTCAGAGGACCTGATACTGAATACCTTTCAGTTGTAGGCAGTATGCTAAAGTGATTACATATATTGTGTATCATATGCATAACAGTACCTCCACGTGGTGATAATTGTGCTCATTTTACAGATGTGGAAACTGAGATTCGGTGACCCAAAGTGCCGTCCAAAGGTCCGAAGCCAAGGCCTCCCGTCTCCTTGTCAAGTTCTATATCTGAGGTGGTTCTTCGAGGCCCCTGCCTCTCTGCTAATGCCCTTGATGCCCCCATAATTCACATCTCCCATATCTGCACATAACTGAACTGAACCTCTTATAAGGGCCTCCTTCTACCACCTTTCACCTCAGTCACAGAAGCTAAGAATCTTTTTTTTTTAGTTTTTTAAAAATGTTTATTTATTTATTTTGAGAGGTGGGGAGAGGGGCAGAGAGAGGGAGAGAGCATCCCAAGTGGGCTCCACTCTGCCAGCTCAGAGTCCAATACAGGGCTCAAAGTCACAAAACCATGAGATCACGACCTGAGCTGAGATCAAGAATTGGACACATAACCAACCAAGCCACCCAAGTGCCCCTCGATGCTAAGACTCAAGCCAGCTAAGGGTTGACCATGTGAGATGGCTGGGCTGCAGGGAGGTCTGGGGAGGTGTAGGAGAGGGTGGGGGCAGAGAGAAGGGGCAGCACCTCACATGTTCGTGGTGAGCAGGCATTCCTCTATGAATGGAGTCCAGTATGGCTCAGGTGAACTCGCGTGCAGAATGGCCACAGCCCAGTTCCCTGATTAGAACAACCCCTGCAGTTCTGAAAATCCACCGCTGTGGCCCCTCTACCCAGAAACCACAGTGGCTCCGCAGAGCCATGTCCACCAGCACCCCAGTCCAAAGTCCCTCTCTCCTTTGAGGACAACACATCCCTTGGCTGTCAGGTGGGTATTTAGACATGCTAATCATCCACGAAGCAATTTACCCCTTTGGTTTTTAGCTAATCTCTCACCTAACTGTGCCCCCTCTATAGAAAGCCAGTCATTTTCTAACCTATGCTCCTGAAAACAAGTCTTTCAGATTGTGGGGTTGGGGGGGTAGGGGTAAGCTCATTATGTAAGGTGGCTAGAAATTGGATCCCCAACGACGGGGGGCACCACACTCACAACCACAGCTGGACTTGCTGAAGTTCAAGGGTGCCGTTTGGCACAAGGCTATAATCTGCTGCTGGCATTTGCTTGTTACAATGCACTGATAAATAATCAGTATGTGCAATGAAGTCATTCGATAATGATGTTGTGCATGCAAGAGCCTAGACTTTAAGAAATAATTTCCACATGACTCCTGGCAGTTGGAGAATTTGGTAGGACACACACACCTCATGATGTGGGGACAGGGAGGTAAGGATTTATGGCAATGTGATGGGTGGCCCTCAAATCCACTAGTCAGGTAGGTCCCCTTATGTGGCCACATTTCAACCTCGCAGTAACTCCTTTGGGTAGTTTCAGTTTCTTTCGAGAAAAAAAACTAAAGACCAAAGAATTAGGTATGCTGTCCTTCATTGGCCGAGCGACGATTTAAATCTGACTCTATGAATTATTTTCTCTCCATATTCCGAGTTTCAAACCATTTTCTTGCTCTTCCCCTAGTAAAAGTTTAGGTTCACCTGAGGTTTCTAAAATAGATTTAGAAATAGAGTTCAAAAGGTATAGACAATTACTATGTACCAGTGCTATGGTAACTCATCCAGTCTTCACAGAGAGCCAGGACATCAGTATCTTATTCCTCCCACTTCTCATTGAGGGGAACTGAGGCACAGAGAGGCTGGGGAGCTTGCACACAGTCATACGATGAGTTAGTGGCACAGCTGGAACTTGAACCCAGGCAGCCTGGCTCCCAAGCACCGCACGAAGCTACTCAGCAAATCGGAATCTGATACAGCACCTTCTCCACGTGCCCTACTCCCAGAAAGGAATCGTTTTTTTAGGATTATAAATGCTGCTGTGCTTCATTCATGCCATTTCCTGAGCCAAGGCACAGAGAGCTTGATAAATGTAGCTGTATCCACTTCCTGTGGCTGCTGTAACAAATTATCATGACCTTGGTCACTTAAACAATAAAAATATATTATCTTGCAGTTACAGATTAGAAGCCCAATGTTTCATTGGGCTGAAATTGGGAAGTAAGGCTGCCTTTCTGGGAGGTGGGGGTGGAAATTGAGGGTAGAATTTGTTTCTCTGCATTTTCCAGCTTCCAGTGGACATCTGGATTCCTGGCTCATGACCCCTGCCTTCATCTTCAAATCCAGCAGCACAACATGGCTCTCATCCTTCTTCCGTGTTCACATCTATCTCTCTGTTCAAACCTGGAAAGGTTCTCCACTTTTCAAGATTCATGTGATTAGGTTGGATCCACCTGGAAAATCTAGGATCATCTTTTATCTCAGGGTCTGTATTCTATATCACACCTGCAAATTCCCTTTTGCCATTGAAGGAGTCAGGGCTTCGACATGGACATCTTTAGAGTGTACCATGCTTCCCTTCATTCGTTTTAACTTTGGGTTAAGGCAACTCTCAGGGTCTAGATGTGAGAATCAAACCATCCTTAATGAACGCTTTTATGTTCATTAACTCAACAAACATTTGAATACCTGGCCCATAAGGGTTATTATTGTCAGCGCTACTGTTCATGTAACACGATTATCAGCACTAAATTATCACCATATTAACTAGCACCTGAACATCAATGTAGAAGCTTCTCACATTTCATCATATGATTGCATAAAATGAGGCCAAATTTGGAAAGGACTATATAAGCCCTAAATTTCTGGGCAAATGTAAATCACAGTTATGGGCTTGCCAGTAGAAGGTAGATGGCCATGAGTTGCCCATAAGCATCTGCGGAACTGAAGAGAAAGCAATCCCTTTTGCTATTACTTAAATGGAACAGAAGAATCTGAACTTAATTTAAGCTTAAGAAAAGCTGTTGATTTTATTGCTTTCCAGATTTATAAAGCTGCTGAAGATTCTTGAAGAATGAATTGCTAAGGCTGAAACTATAGTCCAAGCACAGCTGAGCAGATGAACACCCTGCTGGGGTAAGGAAGACTTTCTCACTCCAGGGCAGAGGAGGCTACCTTGAGCAGCCTTGAACTCTGCATGTATGTTTGACCCTGTACACAGTGCTGAACACACAAGGGCAAGGGAAATTTTCCTGTGGTAAGAAAACCAGTGAGCATAGCAAGCTGGCTTAACATCATGATGAGATAGGAACAAGCTCTCTTTCCCTGGACTATGAGATTTCACAGGCTTCTCTCTACTTCCCTTGGCCTCAGCCTTCCCATCTATAAAGTGGGCCAAACGGACAAGAGGGGATTTGAGAAGACTTGTATCCTGAATCCACATCACTTTATCTCAATTAACAAGCACCTATAAGGGTGTCTGGGAGGCTGTTGGTTAGCATCCAACTCTTGATTTGGGCTCAGGTCATGATCTCACCGTTTGTGAGTTCGAACCCCACATCAGCTCTGCACTGACAGTGTACAACCTATTTAGGATTCTCTCTCCCTCTCCGTCTCTGTCTGCTCCTACCTGGCCAAGCTCTCTCTCTCAAAATAAATAAATAAACTTAAAAAAAAGGACCTACAGAGAAGTTGGGTTTTTCTCTTGATTCTACTGGCTGCTCTGATTTATTCTACTAAATCAATAAGTGATTCTATTGATGTAAAGATAAGTGCTTCTCTCAGTTTAATGCAATATGAATCTCTAGAGGATCTTGTGAAAATGCAGATTCTATAGTAGGTCTGGGGCTCTGCGTTTCTGGTAAGTTCCTAGGTGGCATTGAGACTGGTGGCTTGTGGAGCACACTGTGAGTAGTGACAATTTGCACCTGCTGGGTTCTACACTCTGTCCTGACCCTCTGTTCTGCCAACCCTCACATCCCATGTCCCTGGTGTCAGCCAGGCGCTGGCTAAGGGACTCATGTGATTTAGAACAATTTTAGTTGCGAGTGATGGGAGCATAGGGAGAATTAGCCTGAAAAAAGAGGGGGGCGTGCACTGACTCACATCACACAGACAGGCTACAGTATAGCTGGGAAGGCTAGAGTCAGGGTTCTCGTGCAAAGCACCGGACCCCCTGCCTCTCGCCCCTCTGCTTTCCCTCTGCCGACCGCACTGGCTAGTCCTGAAATAGCAGATAGGTCAACAGGGCAGCTGGACTCACAGTACTCCGGCCCCAGGTAAGAATCCTGAGTGAGCCACTTCACCAACCTCAGTGAGATCACGGCCTGGAGCAGTCGTTTGGGAGATAGGTGTGTGAGGATGGGGGCAGGGGTGTTAGGTCAATCCCTGCGACAAACCGGCAAATCCCGTGCTTCTCATAAGGTCGAGGCTTGGGGAGGGGAGAGCTCCCCCAAAGAAGGAGAGAAACAGGGATATGACCTCAGGGATTTCTGTGCACATGCCGGCCGCCGCCCTTCCTCGGGGTCTATTACAAACTCTGAGCACTGGTATCCCGGAACTGTTTTCATGGGAGGTGAAGGCTGGTGGTTGTGGGCAAAGTGTCTTTCAGGCCCACCCATTTCCCTGGAAGGAAGGTCTATCCCTCTGCTAAGGGGTGGGTGATGGGGCCCCATGTTCCCAGCAGCAAGGCTGGCACATATGCAGGTCTGCAGTTTGGCTGGGGAAACTCTGACTTCCCTCTGTGTCATCTGATTATCTCTAGTGCTGCTTTTCACCGACCTGACACACCCCCACCACTGCCCGGGGCTTCCACTTGGTCGGAAGTTCACCATCACATGGGGCTGGTGGCACCAAGTTCTCAGGAAGTGACTCCTTGGAGAAGCCTGTATTCTGGAATCACACCTGGTTGCCGTGAGATCCTGGCGAGGAAAGCCACCCACCTCCCAAAGTCTCAGCCCCTCCCTCCGCAGCCTGAGCTCAGGGCAGAATGAAATGAGACCTCTGAAGTTCCAGGGTTAGCCTAAGATCACGTACAGGAGTAACACCTCTTTCCTGGTTTTCAGGAGTTTTGACTTTGATCTCTACCTCCAGTCCCAGAGCTTGAACATCAACAAGCCAGGGAAAGCTCATTTTGGAGTATTATCTCCGGTTCTTCCCTATCAGTTCTGCGGCTGAAAGACCTCAGTCCTTGGGGCCACATTAGGTCGATGTCTTCTAAATGTTCCCATTTAAAATCAGAAAATTTTGACCGTCTTTGTTGTTGCTATTATAAATCCTATTGGATTCACATCAAATGGGACAAATTTCAAATTTCACCCATGAGACCTTTATCGGGTTTCCATCCCACTCAGAGACCCACAGTGGAAAATGGATTTTAAAATTGTGTGCACTGCATTTTGAGGCTGAATATTTTAAAACCCGAATGCATAACCAAACATCCGCACGGGGCGAATAAACCATACTGACCCATATCAATGAATGATATCAACTCCATTTCTGCCCAGAGTGAGAGGAATTGCTTATCAAACAGATCACTTCCCATATTCTCATAAATTACAACACCAGAGAGAAGAGATTGGACGCCTTCCTATTTCTTCCTGAATCTTCCCGGCATGGCTGTCTCGCACCATAGCCTACTAAATAAGATGACAAGAATGTGTAAATCATTAGGAACTTACAAACCATACATGTGTGACTTGGAAATTGGTCAATTAGAGAAAACAGCATCATTTTATATTTACAAGTTTTGAAATGGACACCATCCGGTTAGGTTTAAAGTAGGTGATAAAGTGTACTTTCCAATTCCAACCTACAGATACCCTTTCCACAGTTGAAAAAGTTCCTCCGACACTAGAAACATCACAAAGTGTCATGCTCTGGCATGTACACTCACTGCCATGCCTTTAACATTCTGCAGAATCGCTGAATCTCATCTTTGTTCAAACTGATCATATTGTCAATTTCCTAATCTAATTCCTAATCTTGCAAATGTGCATCTCAGATTTCTATTTCACCCCAGCCAGTAATAAGATACCGCTTTCCTGTTTTATCATCGACTTTCCGTGGTTATCATGATGTCGTCACTTATCACTGTTTATGGTCCCTAATATATATCTCGACGTCCAGGGCATATATTGTCAAACTCAGTGAAAACACACTGACTATTTATAAGGGCTGGAGGGGAGTGGAGCTATCATCATGAGTCATTTCTTCCTAACGCCTCGATAGCCTATGATAATGCAGGAGTCTTCCCACTCAGGTATTTCTCATTGAACAATTCTGGGATGGTGTGTTCCAGGTTCCAAAGGTACAGGGATGAAAGGGACTCACTCCTCGCCTTCCGAAGCCGGAAGTCTTGGGAGGAGGCAGGTGTTTGAATGGACAAGCTCAGTGTTGAGTGATGATGGCTCAGCCTTAAGATTGTCCGCAACTTTGGAGAAGACAAAAGGCTTTCACGTTTATGATCTCATATGATTTTTTACAAGAGCTCTGGGAGTTAAGAAAGGCAATTATTATCAACACTATTTAGCTTGCAAGGAAGCCGTCAGGAATCAAGGTGGCATTTTGTAGTATTTGAGGATGTTCAGACCAGGGTCCCGTTAAGGATGGACTTCTAGCCAAGGGGTTACAGGTCCCTCTGGCAAGATACAGACCCAGAATGAAAGGCTAGCTGGGTGCCCTGAAGCGGGCCTGGGGTGAAGGCATCAGCAGAGCTCTGGACGGGGCCAGGCACAGCTGGTAGCCAAGGCATCCCATAGTCCTAGGTGTCTAAATCTTGGACTCTTTCATCCCAAGCTGGCCACATGGATAACAAATGTACAGGAAGAGGGATTTGACCCAGCCCTTCATGGGGCTCCCACTATGGGCCAGGTATGTGGAAAAAAAAAAAAGAAATAAAAAAAATTGCATACATACACATATAATTTTATTTAATCCTTTAAGATATTATGTTTAATTATTTTTGTTTTACAGATGATTATCTTGAGTTTCAAAGAGAATAATTATTTCTGCAGTATTGATGGATTTTATTGTGATAAAGCAAAATATTAAAAAGTTTGACAACAAATTATTCTCTCTAGAGATGGATGCAGGTATATAGATATAAATTATATTTTGTGAATGTCCTCATTTTTACATATGTCTGTATGTGTGTACATATAGCTATACATACAGAAACTGCTATAGATATGGAGATAAAGATAAAGATGGCTATGCATCTTACTTTTTGTTGAGATAAACAGCACACATACTGAGACTTGCACCTAAGGGTAAAGCTTAGTGCATCTTCACAAACCAGATGCACTCCTGTAGCCCTAACCCAGCTCAGGAAGCTGGCATCTCCACCCCCAAACCCCAAAGTACCCCCCCTATGCTCTCCTTAACCCTGTCCACCCACCCACAAGGGTTAGCCACCATCTGACTTCTCCCAGCCCATATAGGCTGTGCCCATTCTTGCCCTTTGTGTAGATGAAATCACACAGCCTGTGCTCCATTGTGTCTGGCTTCTTTCACTCAAGACTCTTTATGAGATTCAGCCCCATTATGCATCTTTCCTGGAGAACTCAACTGAGCTAACCCTCAAGTGAGCTTTTTGCTTAAGAGGGGCCAGCAACCCTGGCTTCTCGGTCTGTATCCCTGCCCTCATACATCATGAGACAAAAATTGTACATAAACATTAGAAAGCACAGGGTACAAGTTAATGGAAGTGTTTGTATCCACAGAGGATCAATAACTGGCTGTGTGGTTTTAGACAAATCCCTTAACCTCTCTGTGCCCAGAATCTACGTTTCTCTCCATCATCCCTTCGATTTGGTATTTCTGGATTCTGTGTCCCACAGGAAGGAATCAGGACACCTCTCCAGAGCCATCGGTGTTTATTTTGTGCGGCTCTCTCTTTAGACTTGGGAGCTTTGCTCAAACATGTTTAGTAACTTGTTGACGTTTCTGCTCAACACCCTCCTGTCAAATCAGGAACTCATTCTGGCAAGTTCCTTCCCATGGACTAGCATGACAACACCCTCATTGGTTGCTCCGCCACTGGCATCTTTCTTTGCAGGCCCTTCTCCACAGAATGTGAAGTGATTTTTCTAAAACCAAAACTAACCATGGCGTTCCCCTGTAGAATATTCTTCATCAGCCCCCATCGTTGAATGGTTAGACTCGTAATTATTTAGCATGACAGTCAAAGCCCTTTAAAACATGTCCTAACATGTTTTAGGACTAACATAAGGCTACATAAGGGCTTCATATTTGACCATTCTTCAAACAGATCCTCCCATCAGGCGCCCGACCATAGACTCTGCCGCATCCTGGAGGTTGTTTTCTTCTCTGCTTGAGAGATCCTCCTTGACCAAGGGGTGAACACATCTCAGCTAGAGTACAACAACCGGAGAACCAAGCCTGTCAGGGGCAAATCTGGCCCACCGTCTGGGTGTGCAGCCCATGAGCTAAGCATGATTTATGGCCGAAAAAAGATTTTTAGGAAAGAATAAGGTTTGATGACATGTGAAAATTATGTGAAATTCAAATTTCAGTGGTGTAAATAAAGTTGCCCTTGGACTCAGCAGTGACTTTCATTTATGTACTGTTTATGGATGCTTTCATGATACAACAGCCGAGTTGCTGGGTTATGACTGACTGGGTGACTGGCAAAGCCGAAAACACAGACTAGTTGGCTTTGATCTATATTCACAGTACTTCGTACAGGACTCTACTTTCCGTGTTGATATATAATGTATGTGCATGTGTTTCTATATATTTATGCAGGTGTGTGTGTATACAGTGTATTTATTTTTGCCCTGCATAGCATGCTCTAGTCAACTCTGTACCCTGGCCTCTAATTCAGAGCTTGACACACAGCAGTATGTAACTAGGTGTTTGTTAAGTTGCTTTGACAGGTTTGGTCCACAGTTTAAGTCAGTGGCTTGTGGGCTTAGCTGTGTGATGATTAATGCACCCGCCCAGACATTGTAGTACGTCTGAGTTTTATAGATGCAGAAGTTATGCTGGAAAATGGGAGGGGGTGAACTCAGTTCAGCTGGGCAGGTAGTTAAGAGTGGTTATTGAGTATAACCAGCACTGCATTAGGAATATCAAGGTCACGACCTTAAGAGGCAAAAAAGGGCTGAGCTCTCCTCTCAAGAACTTTACCTTTGTGGGAGCAAAGACAGTTGACAAATGGGTCACTGCAACACTCTTTTAGTTGAGTTTGTGTTTCTTGAGGGAGAAAATGAAAGAGAGGGTATTCTTTTCAGTAGGCAGATGGAGATGCAGACATTGAATTTCAGAAGTGGAAGAATATTTTGAGACCAAGGGAGGCAGCCCCTGGCTTGGCACTTCTCAAGCAAACTCTTGGACTTCACTAACCTTGATCTTCCTATATGGAAAGTGGGCTTGAGGGTAAAACAAATTAAGCCCAATGTCCTTTTTCGGTTCTAATATTACAGATGTATTTTTTAAATTATTTTAGTATTTTATTTAATTTTTTGATAGCCACCTTTGTAACCAATGGCATCCAAGCATTTGGCTTGCTTTAACATGTATGCATCTATCTATTCTAAAGGCACTATCCAGAGGCTCTTCATCATTAAACCCGAGATCTTAAAAAGTACTAGAACGCATAAACAAAAGACTCTCCGTATCAACAAGAAGATAAGACGGTATTCCGAAGTTCATTTTTTTAATTACCAAATCACTTCAAACAGTTTCCAAACGTAATAGGAACAATATGGTATGACTCTTGATGTTGGCTTCTACAATTAGTGTGTTATTAATTAAACTCTTGAGTAATATAATAACTTGACGGTTAAAGCTCCTCTTTGCATTTAAAGTGCATGCAAACTGTGGCTCCAATTATAAATAAACTCTACTGCTATGGGCTTAAAACAGCACATTTAATTATTCAGAGCAAATTGTTCAATCGCTGCTCCTTTCTGGGGAAATGCTTCCCGAATATTTAGGGGGTCTGTATGAATACGTGTCTAAGGTAGGGCTCTGCACAACAGGCCTTCTGGTGCGTCTCTTTGCCCCCATCTTCCCCACCCCCTCTGCTTCTGCTCCAGGTTGGAAATCCAAAGGGTTGAGCCTCCTGACTCATCCCTGCCCTCAACCCACCCCCTCTCTCCATGGCTGCTGGAATAAACTTTCCACACTGACCATGATTGGAGCATTCCCTTACATCACTGGAACATGGCCAGGGATTTCTGCAAGTTTGGGAATAAGGATTCAACCCCATAGCTTCACCTACTGTCCCTGTGAGGACATACTCCACCCCTTCTTGTTCGACCCTCGACCTCTTGCTCTATGGCATGGAAAGAATCCACATTCCTTCAATGAGCAAAACCGCCTCATGCCTCCAGTCTTTGCACACGTGGTCCCTTTTCCCTAGGACGTCCTTCCCTCTGGGGTGAATTATGAATTGCAGTTTGTGCTGTGATTCCCAGCACTGCTCCTTTTCACCAGTCAGCGCTGGAGCAGAGGTGTTTCCTGGAGGTCAGTCTGCATCACAGTGCTGAGAGGCCCTTAGCCGGAAGTCATGAGGACTTTTGGGACTATCACAGAAAAGGACACAAGAAATTCAGGTGATGCCAGTGATTGACACTTAGCGAGTCCTGGAACTTAGTCACTTCCCCAAGGTACTTGGCTTTTGTGACTTCTATTTGCTTCCCCACAAACACAGATTTCAGTCCAGAGCAAGCCCTGTGATGAGCATCTGAGGGCCCAGTGGTCTGTCTAACTAAAGACCTTTAGAAGACAATCTTGCTACACCAGAAATAATGGCGCTGACTCACTTCAGTGCACAAGCGAAAAGAATAAGGCGGCTGGGTACAGGACTTCCCTCAAGAAGACTGTTAAAGAAAATGAAGGACACGTAGAGAGAACTTGAAAGCAGGCAAAGCCATTTAGTTGTCCTACAAATGGTATAATAAACGGTTCTGGAGATGTAAGAAAGATAATGACCAGCCCTGGTTGGGGAAAATTTCAAAGCCTTCATGGAGAAGTGGAGTGTCCTTGTGTTAAGGACATGGAGACCAGGGGCACCTGGGTGGCTCAGTCAGTTAAGCGTCTGACTCTTGATTTCGGCTCAGGTCATGATCTCACGGTTCATGAGTTTGAGCTCAACATCATGCTCCAGGCTGACAGTGTGGAGCCTGCTTGGGATTCTTTCTCTGCCTCTATCTCTGCCCTTCCCTGCTCACACTCTCTCACAAAATAAACAAATAAACTTAAAAAAAGAAAAGATATGGAGAGCAGTTAGACTGAACAGGACCTGCAAATATCATGCACTAATCTCCACACATCAGGTAGGATTCACACACAGGTAGCCCTGTCTGTAACTCTCTACCTATTATTCTTATCAAAGATTTGGGGGTCTTTTTTGGTTTGTTTGAGAGGATATCTTTTTTTTTAATGTTTTATTTATTTCTAGGAGAGAGAGAGAGAGACAGCGTGAGCAGGGGAGGGTCAGAGAGAGAGGGAGTCACAGACTCTGAAACAGGCTCCAGGCTCTGAGCTGGCAGTCAACACAGAGCCCGAGGCGGGGCTCGAACCCACGAACCACGAGATCATGACCTAAGCGAAAGTTGGATGCTTAACCGACTAAGCCACCCAGGTGCCCCATGTTTGAGAGGATATCTTGATAGGAAGCAGTGATTTCCAGACTTCTAACTCTAAACTAGATGACTTTCATGACTTTTGCTATATCTAGTCTATCATTTATATTATTGTCTTATTACTCTTCCTTTTAATAGAATACACTTTTTTTTACTTGGATGAATATTTTGCACACACTCTATATTACATTTTTAAGGGGACGCAGTATCCCATGTCATCAGTCAGAGATGAAGGTAAAACAAAGACGGTGAGAATAAAACATCACTATGAAATTCTAGCTTGCTGCTGTTGCTTGCCAAAGCTTGGGTCTATGGCTTGCTACCTCTCTATTAAGGAGGGGCATTAGAAATCTGTGTAGAAAGATGTCAATAACACATATGTATATGGGCCTCGATCTGAAGCTTTCTCCTTGAAGTCAGTGAAATGTTGGAAATGACAGACATTTTTCATCATGAGATTTGGTGCTCTCTGATGCCATTGCCATGCATTGTCTTAGGTTCCATCTTTTAGGGCTCTATACTCAGAGAAGCATGGATTGGGACTGAAGAGCACTGGGCCCACATTCAGGGGCCTGGTTCTATTGCCAGGCCAGCCATTTGTGTCCTTCAGCAAGTAATCAGAACGCTGAAGAGTAATGTCCATGTAGCTACAGTGAGGATGATGATGCACATTATATTTATTTCCATGAAGTCTCTCATCCACCACATTCCCAATACCCACCGTGCACCTACTATGTGATAGGCGTTGTCCTGGGCTCCAGGCTGTTGTGAAGAACAGATGAGCTGTTGGATGTGCAAGCGCACTGGGAATAAATGAATAGTCATCATCATTACCGTGATGATAAGCTTTGAAAGTATATCCTTCCTTCCCTGGTAGTGTTCCCAGCTGCTTCACATCATACCTGAGGGAGTGCTATCCTGGCCCAGGAGTCTGGGAAAGCTGGGAATAGATCCTCTAGAGACTCCGTGAAGCCTGGCCCTGAAGCCCATGGTGTGGTGTTGCCCTGGATACGCTGGTCTGTACATCAGGGCAGGTACTGATCCTTTAATTCTGTGCCCACTGCAATTAAAATGCCAGCAAGATAAGATCAGAAGCTGGAGAGAACAGCTGAAGGGCAGTCAAAATATTTTAATAATGTAACCATGCTTCAGATTTTAATTTGGTCTTACTTTGCGTGCTTTATTATCTGAATGGGACAAATGGAAACGCAATAAACTTCAGAAGCCTGACTGGCTTGAACCTTAAAGCCCTTAATGATATTGAGGATGAGACTCCCTGGTGCTCCGGGCTCTTTCAAAGCAGGTGGAGTATTGGAGAGCTCTGGGTTTAGGGGTAGAGGGCTTGGGTCTGTCATTACCTCTGACCGATGTAAGTGCCCTGGGTAAGTCACTCCCTGCTCTCGGCCTGTCCCCTCCTCCGTCAGACATGGACTGTGCTCTCCGCCTCCTCTACATCTGTGAGCCTCAGGAGGCTCCAGTGAGTGTATCTCAGACCTGGACAGGGTTGAGAGAAGACAAGCAAGCCCAGCATCCTTAGTGTTCTGGAATGTTCCACCACCTCATCTTCCTAGTAGATTATCTTTCTCCTTGGTTTGGCTCTTTCCAAAAGGAAAGAGTTCCCTGGTGTCTGCGTATCTGCATGCTTACCGCTATATGTCCCCACTTGACTCACTTTATAAGGTTTCAAAATCTATCCATGCTCTATGGCCTTTCCAAGTTCTATCAGCTAGAAATGATCTCTACCCTCCACCTCCCCCCTCCACTGTTAACCCCCAGGCACATTCACAGAATATACTGCACTATCTCCCTCTGAATAAGCAATTAACTCTCCATCATTTAATCTTTTTCCTGTGCACACAGCCAGACTACATTTCCTAGACCCCCTGCAGTGGGCCGGGACTGAGTTCTAGAACATAGAACGCCAAAGAAGCTCTTCTAAACCTGGTCCAGGACCACCTTCCACGCACAGTTCCTCTTGCTCTTTACCTTTTTCTGGCTTAGTGCAGGTGTGTACGGAGGCTTAGGAGACCATGTTTTCAAGAGGATGAAGTCAGGATAAGAGTCAAGAGCCTGGATAATCCCTTGGAGTAGAGCTGCTCGCCAGTAGGAATGTCTGCTTTGGACATTCCATGAGTGCACGTCACAGGTTCATCATGCTGGAGTCATTGCCGATTCCAGGGTGTGTTTGTTACACACGAGCATGCCTTGTGCACCCTTCAGTGATCTCCTCTGGGGCAGGGCTCCCGCTCAAAGCATGCCCTCTCCTGATAGTGTGCATAGGTTTTCCTGCTGACATATGGATTTGCGAAAACGTTCGAAAAGCTGAAAGGTATAAACTCTACATGTTATCATCGTGTTGTGACACATGCATATCTTCTACATTAAAACCCAGGTCTGAAGTCACACACTCAGGACTGCATCTCATATTTCTCAACGTGTGATGCAGGTCCGACCTAAAGATCCATGTTGTCCTGCAATTTCAGAGTGAAGGGGTAACATTTTCTATCATGCGTACATACTAAGCATACACACATACTAATGTTGTGGTTATTGAAATGTGTTCCCTCACTTGCCTGCCTTTCTTTGTATAATTTCTTCATTAATTCAGCAAACAATTATCAAGCACCTACAATGGGTTAGGTATGGCTCTGGGCTCTGGAGATCTATCAGTTAAGTAAAAGTATCTGTTCGCATGAGGCATACAGTCTACTGCACACAGTAAACAACAAAGTAAATATGTGTGATGCCAAATTGTGATAAGCTCTCTGGTAAAGACATAAAGAGGCAGGAGCTTCACAGATAAGGTGACACCTAGAAAGAATGAAGGTATGAGCCATGTGAACTTTTAGGCAAAGTATCTTCCAGGCAGGATGTAGCAGGCGCAAAGGTCCTGTGGTGCAAGCATGTGTAGGGAAGAGCAGGGCGGCCAGTGAAATATGGTAGACTCACCAGCAGGAGAGCGATACCAGAGTGGGAGATGGGCCTGAGCTAATGACTGCGAGCCAGAGCCACAGATTATCCAGTCGCTTGGCACTGAATAACTGTCTTATACTCCAAACAAGGTGGAAAACCACCAGACAGTTCTGAGCCAAGGATGGCCTTGAGGCCAATATGCTATAACCACTTCACTTCTGGGTCCTATGGTGAAAACGGACTCTAATGTAACAGAACTTATTGCAATAATGAGCTCTATGAGCTATAACTGTGTCGTCCAATATAGTTACCCTGCCTTGCTCACCAGGTAGCTGCTGACCAGTTGAGATGCAGCTGGTACAGTTGAGTGAACATCTAATTGTACTTGAACTTGAATTTAAGCATATGGAGCCACATGGACCCAGTGGCTATTATCTTGGCTGATGCTCCTCTAGATGGACGGTGGCTGAGCTGGTTGGGCCTTCCCAGGGTAAAAAGTGGGTGATGAGGATGCTGTATCTCTGCACCTGGTAGAAGCTGGGATGTGGTGAGAAGTCATCATAGTCCAGATGATTCTGGGACCACAGCTAACAGAATTTCCTGACACAGAGAGGAAAAAAAGAGAAGGATTCCTATAAGACTGAGGGCCCCGAAGTGGGAAGGACAGAACTATAATTTCCTAAGATGAGGAAGACTAGGGGAGGAACAGTACCAGGGAAAGAAATGAATCAGGAGTAGGGGTCTGAGGCAGGTAAGATGGAGGGGTCTCAGGAGCATTGCGTGGAGCCATGGAGAAGGCAGGGGCAGATGCTTGTCCCCAGCTCAGGGGACAGGCCACACTGGAGATTTATATCTGAGAGCTGAGCTTTAAAGACACAAGACTAGGGGTGCAGAGGTGGCTGTCAGTTAAGCATCTGACTCTTGATTTCAGCTCAGGTCATGACCTCACAGTTGTGAGACTGGGCCCTGTGTCGGGCTCTGTGTTGGGTGTGGAGCCTACTTAGGATTCTCTTTCTCCCACTGCCCCTCTCTTTCTCTCCTTCTCAGAAATAAATAAGTAAGTAAGTAAATCTACCTATCATCTATCTATCTATCTATCTATTTATCATCTATACATGATTTAAGAAATTATAACTAAGTAAATAAATAAAAATAAAGAAATGGGGGCACCCAGGTGGCTCAGTCAGTTAAGCTTCCAACTTCAGCTCAGATCACAATCTTGTGGTTTGTGGGTTTGAGCCCCACCTTGGGCTCTGTGCTGACAGCTCGGAGCCTGTGTCTCCCTCTCTGCCCCTCTCCTGTTCATGCTCTGTCGCTTTCTCTCAAAAGTAAATAAACATTAAAGGGGTGCCTGGGTGGCTCAGTCAGTTAAGCGTCCGACTTCAGCTCAGGTCATGATCTCACAGCTTGTGGGTTCGAGCCCCGCATCGTGCTCTGTGCTGACAGCTCAGAGCCTGGAGCCTGCTTTGGATTCTGTGTCTCCCTCTCTCTCTGACCCTTCCCTGCTTACTCTGTCCCTCTCTCTCTCTCAAAAATAAATAAAACATTTTTAAAAAGGTTAAAAAAGGTAAATAAACATTAAAAATTAAAATAAAAGACACGACTAGATGATATCATCTTAGGAAAAGAGAATGTGGAGAAAACGTGTGTCTGGGGACAGTTGTAGGGCACCTCCGTGAGGTTGAGGGATCAGTAAATGGGGCCACCCGGGGAGAAGATCCAGCAGAGAGAGGGATTTAGGAGGCGGGAAGGGTCAAGGGGATATCGTGCCTGAGGTCACGTCCAAAGACAGTATGAACCTTCCATGGCACTGAAACCGGGCATCATCAGTAGTAGCCTTGGGGATCATCAAAAACTCTATTTGATTTGCTGCGAATGGGAACAGAGACCTCCCATGGGCTTGCTCATGGGCAAATGTGTACGGAGTCTGCACCGTTTCATGGGAGTGTTTAGTGGGGCACCCCTTGAAAGGGCTAAGAGGCCCAATTCTGGTCAGACAGGACTATCTCTTCCTTCTTTCCCTCACTCCCTCCTTTCTTGCCCTTTGAGTGGCTGCTAAACACAGTGGCTTCCTCAGAGAGATTTCCCCAGGCCACACAGGCAGGGCTGGATTTCCTCCTCTGCTTCCCCAGCTGCCCTTGGATGCCCTTGCACATCAACCTTCAGTCTCTGAACTAGACCATGAACTTTTTTTAAATTTTTAAAAAATATTTTATTTATTTTTGAGAGCAAGAGAGACAGAGCATGAGCAGGGAGGGGCAAAGAAAAAGAGAGACGGAGAACAGAATCCGAAGCAGGCTCCAGGCTCCGAGCTATCAGCACAGAGCCTGATGCGGGGCTTGAACTCACAGACCGCCTGATCATGACCTGAGCTGAAGTCAGACGCTTAACCGACTGAGCCACACAGGCTCCCCTAGACCATGTACTTCTTATGAGCAGAGCCCACCCTCCTCTCTTTCACCTGGCACAGCATGGGGCACATAGTAAGTTGCTCATCAAACCTTGTTGAGGGAATGGTTGTAAGAATGACTAAGACACAATCAATCCCTTGACCTTGAGTTGCCCGGGGTCACAAGGAGAAGAGGGGAAGCTCCTGAACTGCTAAATACAGCCTGGAGTGGAGGGGCTCCGACAGAGGCAGGAAGATAATGCCTCAGGAGCATTCTCTGATACTGATGTGAGGCGGATAAGGAAGGAAGAGCTGTACAAGAAGCGGCCTTAGCTGCATCCCAGAGAAACGCTCCTGGAACCCTCCGGGGTGCAGAGCCAGCCTTTCCTCCAGCCCTCACAGAGCATGATCCTGCTGTGTAGGCTACACACAGCTCTCACCACGTCGCTTCAACAGCCAGTGCAGCCCCATTGGGCCCCACACTCCAAGGAGCCCAGCACTGGGTTTTATCTCTGTGGGTGCCATCTTGAAATTCTTCCGTTTGAAACCACCCCCCACCCCTGGCCCACCGGTGTTGACCTTGTGCTAGCCGCACATGCTGTGCACCAGGTCTGGTCAGCCTTCATCCTATCCAGTAAGATGAGGTCACTGAATCCCACTGGACAGCTGAACAGGGTCAAATTGCTGGAAAGACTTCTAAATGCTTCCTCTCAATCCCTGCATGTACATCCTCCTGAGTTAGTAGCAGTTGCGAATGGACTGAAGGTCACACGTGGATTTGCACCTCCCAAAAAAGATGGAGGAATTGAAAAGTCAGCTCTTCCAGGCAGAAGGACAGGGCACAGCATTTCACAACTGTTTAACTTACCATCTAGGCACACACGGGAGGAGGGGAAGAAGAGATGAAGAGAGAGAGGGTGGGCACTCCCCTTCCTCCTCCTCTGCTGTGCACCTGGTCTGGGAGTGACGCTGTGTTATGTGAACAATGGATGCCAAGTCCATGTCGGGTTCCCTAGAGAACAAGAGGCATGTCTTCCTTGTGATGCTCAGGAATCCAACACAAGAACATCTACAACTAGAAGTGCATCTTCCTGCCAGTTCACAGACCTCACAGACTGTCCATGTCCATTCCAGGGCTCCTTACTATCCTTCCAGCAATGTGTGTCTGGGTCATGGCTATTCCTTTGTTCTATTCCCCAGTTAAGAAACTGAGCCCCAGATGAGGCGCCTGGGTGGCTCGGTCAGTTAAGCATCTGACTTTCAGCTCAGGTCATGATCTCAACAGTTTGTGGGTTCGAGCCCCGCGTCAGGCTCTGTGCTGACAGCTCAGAGCCTGGAGCTGCTTCTGATTCTTTGTTCCCCTCTCTCTCTGTCCCTCCCCCACTCACGTTCTGTCTCTCTCTCTCTAAAAAATAAATAATCATTTAAAAAAATTTTTAAATAAAAAAAAAATAAAAGAAACTGAGCTCCAGAAAGGTTACTGAGCTCTTCCGGGCCCAGAAATCTGCCCCCTCTGAGTCTGATGGCTGCCTGGGACCCAGTTTCTGTTTGTTGAATGGATGAATGGACTGGAAAGTGGCCTTCCACTTCCACACTTGGAAAATGTATTTTTTCCCCTCTTCTTTCTGTAAGTAAGCAAGCTGTCATTTTAGCAGGCGTCAGAGAGGTGAATAGTTTTGTGAAACTATTTCTATAAAGAATTCATGAGGAGGAAGGCTCTGAGGGCCAAGCCTGTGTGTGAGGAGCCAGGCAGGGCTCAGGAATGTGTGGGCAGCCCCTTCTCACCAGCCCGCTGCCTGTTTACCTGGAATTTGACCCCCAGCAAGAAGCCTCATGCCTGGGGAGAGAATAAAGAGGCTTCCTCCTTCTCAGCCTTTAATGTCTTGCTCCCTTTCATCAAGCGCCTCCACGCAAGGTTAGGCTTTCCTGCAGGCCCAGGGCTGGCTTTGGGAGTCTGGCCTCCAACAGGGAGTTCATTTCTGCTCAGAGGCTCCCCTTGAACCCAGGCCTTAACAGGGCAAAATGTACTCCAACGCTCACTGCTTTAACTAAACGCGTTCAGCTGATAAACGTCGCTCCTGCCACAGATGTGGTGCACAGGAACCGAGCTCCAAAGGGGACCCTAATTAAAAGTGAACGGTTTCCACGTCCGGAGTCGGCACATGGAGCCAGCCCGAGTCTGGAGGTGAGATCCCCGCTGCCGGCCTCGTGCATGCCGCGTGTGAGGTAGAAGCCAGGGCAGGAAGGTGTCCTTTGAAAAGGTGCCCAGAGCGCAGACGCTACTTCAATGCCGGGAAAAGAGCGCAGGAGGAAGGAGCCTCCTGCTTTGAAGGGTTGCTCCCCGCGTCAGTGAAAGGCTCTGGCTCCTTTCAGAGCAAATTTTGCCAAGCGCTGTTCTATCCATCAGGCGCTGGATGGGCGTGCCACACGGGGACCAGGAAACGCAGGCTCCTGGCATTCATTCACTCACTCAGTGAACACTTAATCGGCCATGACCCTGACCAGCTCTGCGTCCACAGCACCTTACCAGGGGTCACTTTGCATCATTGCACGGTGTCCCCCAAAATATGTTGAAGTTCTGACACCAGGACCTGTGAATATTTGGAAATAAGGTCTTTGTAGATGATTAGGTTAAGTTGAGGTCATCAGCCCAGGTGCCAATCCAATATGACGTGTGTCTTTCTAAAAAGGGTACATTTGGCCACAGATGCCCATTCCGGGACACCGTCACATGAAGATGAAGGCAGAAATCAGAGGGATGCTTCTACAAGACAATGGGCACTGAAGACTGCCAGAATCACAAGAAGCTAGGGAGAGGCATGAGCAGAACGTCCCCCACCCCAGCCTCAGAAGGAGCCCACCCTGCCCACACCTGGATGTCAGTCTTCCAGCCTCCAGATCTGCAAGAATAAACTCCTGGGGTTCAAAGCCACCTGGTGTGTGAGACTTTGCTACAGCATTCCTAGCAAATGGATAGATCAGGCTGGCGAAGGGCGGAGGGAGGCAGTCGTGTAAATTGTACAGTAGACGTGTGCATGGAAAGCCTCAGGGACGTGACGGGGCAGCTTGTGCCGTGGGAGGACAATGGGAGGGACTCACAGGGACAGAGACCTCCCCAGTCTCCCTTAACATCTGAGAAGATGCTTCCCATCCAGCAGGTGCATCAGGGCTGCGAGTAAGGACAAGGATAAGGCTCTGAGAAGGGGGGGGTACATGAGGACCCGTGTCCCCCTTTGACCTGTATCCCCAATAGTGGGAGTGCCAGCAGACAGAGAAGTCAGCCAAAATGCCCTGTTCTCAAGGGATGGGAATGGAGGCGTCTAATAGGATGCACAATCTCAGAACCTTTCTAACCTGACCCACCTTCCCCCCAACTTCTTTCAGTGGCATTTCCAAAGTCATCGTTACCTTTCTTACTCATTTCATTAAAGTCACTAATTTCAAGTTCCCTTAAATCCAATATGAGCTTTCTTTTCTCTCCCTCTCCCTTCCTCTCTCTCTCTCTCTCTCTCTCTCTCTCTCTTTGAGAAAGAGAATGTGAGTGCCGGAGGGGCAGCGGGAGAGAAGGAGAATCTCAAGCAGCCTCCAGTCCCAGTGCAGAGCCTGATGCAGGGATTGATCCTACAACTCTGGGATCAAGACTTGAGACAAAATTAAGCATCAGCTGCTCCACTACAGAGCCACCCAGGCAGTTTCATCTTTGAAAGGAAGCACCAGCAATCATAATGATACCTGCGAAAACTTGGTCAAAGGGCAGGGTCAGGACTTGTAAGGAGAAGGGTGCTGATTTCGCTCTTCTTGCACGTTCCCTGTGACTGGTAGACAGACGGCGAAATTGACTTGTTTCTGTTGTGGCCGAACCTGGCAGATGAAGGGGAAACATACTCGTCCACTGTTTCCTGAGCTCACCAATGTGTCTGAGGTCAAGCAGCAATTCGAGGTCTGTGTCAGGTGTGGGGTCTGTGTCCTCTGCAGTCTGGGATATTTTATCACCCAGAAAATCCCTGTCCAGCCAGACCAGATATCCGAGGTAACACTGGGGATTATGTGCGCTCTCTACACACAGTTGCACGCAGCTGTGGGTCTGTCTGGTTGCCTAAGTTTAAAAGTCGGGGTCACCGTCAGCTGCAGGGGCAGTGATGGCTGGCATTCATTGCCAAACCAATGGTCATTGGGTTTCAATTTTCATGGGTCACCAGCCTTGAGCCTTTAGGACACAGCTGGGACCCTGGGGGGCGTCCCCTACCTGCCCTCTCCTCCTGGAATCTTGAAAGATTGCTTCTGTTTCTATTTTAGTCCACATCATAATCAGGTGCTTCTTGTGTTTATTATAAAAGATAACTAATAATTATCAAATATGTATTGTGTGCTGGAACGTTTGCATGTCGTATACACAATTATTTGTAAAAATTACCATTTACTGGTCGCAGGCACGCCCACCAAGCTTGTGCTGGGCCAGAGCCTTGACCTGTAGGGACGATTTCTCATGTGATTCTTCTAACGATCCTGTGACTGACATCACTCCTTTTTTATAGGTGAGAAAATTGATCTTCAAAGGGGCTCACTAGGCTGGCCTTGGAGCAGAGACTCAGAGCCACTGTGGTCTGCTCTACACACTGCATGTCACTGTACCCTTCTCTTTTTGTCTAGGGCGCTGCTGCTCCAGGGTTGGGTGATGCTGCTTAGGCTATGCTACAGGTGGATTTCCAAAACCAGGCCCGAGAAGACAAGGGGGTTGGGCCATGGCTACGTTCGTGAGGGGTGGAGGCACACAAGAAGGCTATAGTATTCTTGAGGATAAGAATTAGGAAACAGTGGGGGCACCTGGGTGGCTTAGTCGGTTAAGCGTCCGACTTTCGCTTAGGTCATGATCTCACGGTTCGTGGGTTCGAGCCCCGCGTCGGGCTCTGTGCTGACTGCCAGCTCAGAGCCTGGGGCCTGTTTCAGTTTGTGACTCCCTCTCTCTCTGACCCTCCCCTGTTCACGCTGTCTCTCTCTCTCTCTCCTAGAAATAAATAAAACATAAAAAAAAAAAAAAAGAATTAGGAAACAGTTATACGGGGCTTGCACACACCAGTCACCTCTCGGACGCTCTCTGTTCACGGTGAAGCAAGAGTTTTGGGAAGAAAAATCTCGCCCACAACCACTAACATACAGCACTGGGGATGATTCCAGAAAACAACTGCTCGAATAAACTCTGGACACACTGTAGGCACCCTCCATGCGTGTCTAATTTCCATACCCCGCTGGACTTCCAGCCAGCACCGTTGGTGGCCCAGAAATCTACGTTTTGCTGTGTGCTCGCTATTTAATACCCAGCCTCATTCCCAGCTGTGTTCTGTAGACCTGCGAACATGGAGCAAAATTCCAGGAACGTCGACGAGGAAAGAGCATCCAACCCTTCTGCGTTGAGAGCACGCCTGTGCAGCAATGGGACGAGAGCTGGAAGACTGGGTTGGACCCACGGTTCGGTCACACGCCAGCTCTGGGAACTTGGAGAATGTCTTGATCTTCCCTGAGCCTCAGCTCCTTCACTTACCAAAGCGATAGTTACGGCACAAGGCTTCCGTAGGGTTAAATAGGGCAGTGTGTGTGTGAAATCCAGGCTTCCAAGCTTCGTGACATTTCTCCGGCACATGTAGCTAACCACCCTTCTTGGCTTCCTCTTTGTCTCGCACATGTTTCTCGGGACTCTATTTGTGAGCACAGCACAGAACTGGATAATGACCTGCTTCCCAAAATCCCCTGTCCCTGCTGCTGGCACGTGGGCAAGCGACTGCCAAGATAAATAGATAGGCATCCCCCAACGGTGCTCCAGTTTAACATGAGAAATAGATGTAAGTGCAGATACTATCAGCATAGGCATCAAGGCTGGGAGTTGTTATAAATGAAGGAATAGAGACGAGGAAAAGCCAAGAACAGGAGATGTTTCCCTCCGTCTGAGAAAGTCCAAGAAATTACCTTACAATGCTTACCCTTCTAAAGACAGGGAAACGTGAACTGGGTCCCGAGGAGTGAGCGAGTTGAATGTGCTAGTGTGAGAAATGTAACAAAGAGCTTTGCCCAAGCCACCAAAGGACAGAAAGATGGAGCACAGAGGAAGGAGGAGCCATCCTGAATTCGTCACCAAGAGATGGTTTGAGTTAAGCCCTTGAGGGTTAAGGGGCTTCCTGTTGGGAGGTGAAACACTGCATTTCTCACCAAAGACTGAAAATCAGTGGTCATTAGAGTACTTGATGGTCCAGATCACAGAGATATGAAAGACACCAGAGGCTTGGACTTCTTTCTGGAGAATGTGCTCTGGTTCCAGGGGAGAAAAGGAAAATAGGTTGTGGCTCTCTCGCAGGGAGTCCAGACAAATATGATGGCGGCTGACCCTACAGCACATCAGTAACAAATCATCTTCATGTATGTTTGCTGCATGAATGAATAAAGAAGGTGTCTGTGCGTGCACGTGTGCGTGTGCGTGTGTGTGAGTGAGTGTGTGTGTGATGGAATATTACTCAGCCATAAAAAGGAGATTCTGCCATTTTTGACACTGGGAGAAACTGGAGGGTGTTCAGCTAAGTGAAATACTCCAGATAGAAAAAAAATATTGTATGATCTTAAATGTGGAATAAAAAAAAGAAAAAGAAAAAAATTGAGCTCAGAAACAGAGTAGAATAGTGGTTGTGAAGGCCTGGGGTGGAGGAAAATGAGCAGATGTCAGTCATCTTGTAGACTTTCATTTAAAAGATGAATAAATTCTGGGCATCTAATATAATGGTAGTTATAGTTAATGATACTTCATTGTATATTTGAAATTTTCTGAGAGAATATATCTTAAGCGTTCACACATGCACACACACACACACACAAAGTAACTGTGTGAAGTGATGGCTAGTTAATTAACTCGATTGTGGTAATTAGTTCACAACGTATATGCATATCATCTCATTATAATATTCACTTTAAATATATACAATTGCATTTGTCAATTATACCTCAGTAAAGTTGGGTGGGGGGAAGTTGATTATAATCAATCATGCAAACTGTGTTCTTTGGCAGATGACTAGTGAAGTTCTGTGACTTAATGTTGACCTATGAACTGTGAGATCAGTACTTGGTAGTTCTTTTCCTTAATGTTATCTCTTTATTTTGAGAGAGAGAATGAGAGAGAGCAAGCGAGAGCGGGGGAGGGGCAAAGAGAGAGGGAGAGAGAGAATCCCAAGCAGGCTCCTTGCTGTCAGTGCAGAGTTTGATTCAGGGCTCGAACTCATGAACCAGAGATCATGACCTGAACTGGCATCATTGGATAGTTAACCAACTGGGCCACCCAGGTGCCACAATACTTGTCATTTCTTTTTTTTTTTTTCCTTTTTAAGAAATTACTGTTTTATTTACTCAAGAGAATTATTTGACCCTGAATTTTGCTCAGTTTTTGAATAGATTCTCAACATATAAGCATTTTCCTTACAATTGCACTGATTTTTCAAGACTAAATTTCTTGGAGTCTGCATATTTTCATCTGCACAGTCATTTCTAAGAAATATTTCCTTTCTTCTTTTATTTTAAAAATTTTTAATGTTTATTTATTTTTGAGAGACAAGAGAGAGAGTGTGTGTGAGCAACAGAGGGCAGATAGAGAGAGGGACTCCAAAGCAGGCTCCAGGCTCCGAGCTGTCAGCACAGAGCCCGAAGTGGGGCTCGAACTCACAAGCTGTGAGATCATGACCTGAGCCGAAGTCTGACGTTTAACTGACTGAGCCATCCAGGAGCCCCAATATTTCCTCTCTTCTTAAAATTGACCCAAGGGCTCCTGGGTAGCTCAGTCGGTTGAGCATCTGACTTTGGCTCAGATCATGATCTTACTGTTCGTGGGTTCGAGTCCCACGTCGGACTCTGTGCTGACAGCTCAGAGCCTGGAGCCTGTTTTGGATTCTGTGTCTCCTTCTCTTTCTGATCCTCCCTTGCTCATGCTGTGTCTCTCACTCTCTGAAATAAATAAAACATTGGGAAAAAAAAAAAAAAGGCAATCCAGACAGAAGATATCCCTTGCTTTGGGTTGAATTGTATCCTCCAAAACAATATGTTGAAGTACTGACTCCCAGTACCTCAGAATGTTACCTTATTTGGAAATCATGTCATTTTGCAGATGTAATGCATCAAGTTATGAGGAGGTCATTCTGGAGCAGGTGGGACATCTAATCCAATATTTCTGGTGCTTGCATAAGAGAGGAGAAGGGACACAGAGAGGAGGCCACCGCACAGAGACACATAGGGACCAGATAACCATGTGGTGATGGGGGTCAGTCTGAAGTGATGCAGCTATAAACCAAAGAATGACAAACCCCAGAGAGGAGAAGAGGCAAGGAGGGATTCTTTGCTACAGGTTCAGGGGAGCTGTAACTCCCACTCTGAGACCACAATGCTTGCTGTTTCAAACCACCCCATAGACGGTCCTATGTTACATCAGATGAAGGACCCTAGCACATCCCTGATTGTTGGGTCTGCATGTGAGACCGCCTTTGAAGCAGGTATATTCAACTTGGAGGGAGACTGGCCTGGAACATTCCACATATAATAACAGAAGCAAACTGCATCCTTGGATCTTTGAGTTGCTTTACCTCATGGAGTGTGATGCAATGTATCACCTGGTCCATTGGAGTTGGAGTAAAACTGTTTTCTGGTAAAAACATCTGATACAGTCATGTTGAAGCTGCCTGGAGGCTCCCTAACCTGGTGCTTTGTGAAGACAACAAAAGAAGCCTTGGTGAATGACATGCTCTCATTCTCTATGAGAATTTCGTGTGATTTCTCATTGTGCTGATACATCAAGAGTTCAATGTCACTCTCCATTTTCTCTCCTAAAATAACATCCGCCGCTAGGAATCTGTGTCTGCTGAGCCACTCTAGCCTCCCCATGGTCTTCTGGTCTTTCCTGTCCCCTTACCATGTCACTGGACTAAAAAGGGCACTTTTATTTCAGGGCCTTCATTTGTATTAAGCCACATTCTCTACTCAGCACTTGGCTAAGGAAGGTGTTACTAAAGTGCATTTCTACAGACCCTCTCACTTTCCTCCCTTACCCTCTGCAAACGGCCAGCTCTCTGCTTGACATGCTGAGAACAAAGTTCCGGGGGACACTCAGCACCCACGTGGCTGAGGAGGCTCCCTTCTCTCTGCCCAGGGACAGTGTCTTGAGGTGACAGAGTAACAGGAGGGGCAGTATCAGCCCCTCTGGAAGGGAAGGAGCACCTCTTGCTCAGAGCTATAGTGGAAAATGGATCCTCCACCAAGCAGATCAACGGCACTGCCTGGATCACGCCAGCGACCTGCTGCCTGCCAGCACCCACTACTGTAACACAGAAGTGACTCGGACATGTGAAGGTTTTGCCCTTTTCTGTCCAATTTCACGTGGGTACACACCACAGCGAAGACAGCGAGGGTATCGATACCCACTGGATGTGACCATGGTGCGTGCTTTTTGCTAAGGAACTTACACAAGTAACAGAAAACCGTAACTCACAGGTGGCAAGCCTGAGGCACAGAGGGGCTGGAGAGGTTGCTGGAGATTGCATAGCTGGCATCTGGTTGAACCCCATGCTTGTATTTCTTGGATACATATTTTAGGTAAGTTGGACCAGAGGAAGCAGAGATGACGGAAAGCTAGGGAAAAGGGAAGCCGTTGCGGGCCAGGAGCTCAGGTCAGAGTGTAAGAAGAGGAAGCTGGGATTTCTGTTTCTCTCCTGAGATAAAGACTCACTTTATTCATCAATTAAAGGGCAGGAGTAAACTGAAAGCTGGGGATCCCAGAGATCCCAGTTTCCCAAACCTGGTCAATGTTAACAGGAAGGAAGAACTAACTAACTGATGCCCACTGTGTCAGACACCACGCCCGGTGTCCTCTGAACATAACCTCACTTCTCCCCACCTAACCTCGCTCAGGCAGAGAAGCGGGGGCGCAGGAGGGTCCAGAGAGTTGCTCCAAGTGTTAGAGGCAGGAAAGTTCAAAGAAAGGGCTAAAACCCAGGCTGGCCAGATGCCAAGGTGTGACCTGTCCCCACTCACCCAGCCACTGACCAGGGGGTGTTTTCCGTGACTCAGAGGCTGCACACAGCTGCCTGACCATGTCTTATCAAGGGCAGCGACTCCCAGAAAAAGTCTTTGTTCCCCTTTGGGGAGCTTCTAAACCGCGAGTCCTTCCTGGTGCCCATTTTCTCTGGAATGTGCCTGCAATGTGCCCACCCTTCCTGGGCCCTGGGGTCCAGGTGTGTGCAGGAATATCCAGGCAAGCTCGGCATCCATTCAACTGGCTAGGGCCCATGGTGTGGGAAAAGGCACGTTTGCCCAGTGTCGCTGCAGGGGCCCAGCGTGCCTGTGCATGGGTTCTCTGTGTCCAAGGAGAGGATGCTCCTCTCTTTCTCTTGCTCTGATTTCTCCTTCTTACTGTCTCAACCCCTCTCTCTCTCTTTACCTCGGCACGCAGGAGACTCAATGAAAACATGCTTTCTCTAAGGGAACCTGGGTGGCTCAGTAGGTTAAGCATCTGACTTCGGCTCAGGTCATGATCTCAAGGTCCATGAGTTCGAGCCCCGCGTCAGGCTCTGTGCTGACAGCTCAGAGCCTGGATTCTGCTTCAGATTCCGTGTCTCCCTCTCTCTCTGCCCCTCCCCTGCTCACACTCTGTCTCTCTCTTTCAAAATGAAATAAACATTAAAGAACATTTTTACAACCATGCTTTCTCTCTTTCTATTTCTTTTCTTTTTCTTAAATTGCTCACTGTGTTTGTGAAATGTGCTCAGGACATTAGAGGAGAAAAACGCTGTCCAGCTTCCTGCAAACCTACCAGGAAGGTGGGGTAGATGGACAAATAGAGATACGGGTGTATGCATCTCTCTGCCTCTCTCTGTCTCTGTCTCTCTCCCCCATCTCTGTCCACTCTCTGGTGTCCTGCAGGCGCGAATCCTTGATAAAGGAGGGAACGTCTGAGCATCACCTTTGTCACATGACCCTTCCGCTTCTCCTCGTGTGGTCCAGCCCAGCCCCAGAAGTTCTGTATCCTTGTGAAAACCAGCAGCCTCGCTGGGCCCAGTGAAAGTGCCCTCACAAGGCCGTTCATCGTTACTCTTATTTTTGTGAGGCTGAGGTCCACACTGTTGGTGGTACCGAAAGAAACCACCGCCACCAGTTGAAAAGTTAATTACGGATTGCCCCTTGAAATCAAACGTAAGTTTTATTGGAAGCGGAGGGCTAAATAAAAACAGCTGGGGGGAATGGCATGAAGCTGCTGTAACGAAGCCCATGATGTTCTACTTAGAGTAAACATTCCTTTTATTTCTTTTTTTTTTTTTAAGCCGGAGTCTGCTGCGTAAAAGTCATCATCCCTTTCATGTGGGACAAAAGAGGATTTGGAAAGGGACTTTTCTTCAATCTGTGCATTGAAAATGCAGCTTATGGGAGACTAAGAAAATACATTTTGCCTTTTCTTACAGTGGGTTCCTCTTAATTGTGACTTTTATAAACCCCTTCTGTAGCCATCAGAACCATTCAATTAACTAACTTCATTTTTGTATGATGAAAAGAGCCTCTCTCACCGAACATACGGCAATTATTAGAATGTTTCTAAAGACTTTTTTGTAGTGATATGAGTCTTCTAGATAAAATAAGGTTGTATTTATAAAATCCCAAAATATATGTGAATGTGAGATCTATAAATAAACACTCTATAGTAGATGCGAAATCTCATTATAAATAACAATTTTATTAGCATATTCATTGAGCAAAAGGCCTTATGATGTTAATGTTAGCAAAATTAAACTCTAGGCATTTTATTCAATGAATAATTCCTGAGCTCTAAGGACCAGGCACCATGCTGGGTACCGAGGCTATACACAGACGTGTGTGCCTGTGTGTGTGTGTGTGTGTGTGTGTGTGTGTGTGTGTGTGTGCTTTTTCTTTAAGGGTTCATGTTATGGTAGTGAATTATGTACGTTTGTCTAAATTAACGCACTGTAAAACTAAGATGATTGGAGGACTTTCAGCATGCCAGCTTCTAGTCTAGACATTTTGCATGTATCACTTCATTGCATCAATTTACATCTATTATTCTCACCTGGTGGCCACCGGTGTCCTTACTCGGCAGTTGAATTAGGAGAGCAGACAGGGAAAACGGTCCACACTCACCTGGAGAGAACAGGGGAGCTGGGTACACAGTACAGCGCGTATAACAAAACATTATGTACATATGAACTAAGGGCCGTCTATGGAGGTATCAGAGTCATAATACAAAAAGCCACTGATTGTATTTTGAAGGACTTCTGACAAGCACGTCCCTGAAGAGGAACCTCTCCAACAGATTCTTGAGAAGATAAGGTTGGATGGAGAAAATATTCCAGGAAAAAGAAATGGAGACTAGAGTTTGCCAAAAGATAAACACTGGAAGTTTTTTGTTTTTTTATTTTTTAAATAAAATCAACAGAAAAGTAAGAGCCTCAAGCACGATGATAGGTGAGTGGAAAATTCTTACATAGTCACAATGGATGGTTGGTCATACAAAGTTGGGTTTTAAAATAATTTGAACACTTGCAAGAATGTCTACAACACACAGCTGAGTGAAAAAAGCACATATGAAAGTTCATAGTACAGTCTCCATAATGTAAATAAAGACAAGCAAATATACAGAATTCTAAAGGACAAATAGTATTTTTTTATACCTGTGAGATTAGGGTGATTTGTGTTTTCATCTCTTTATTGTTCTGGAGTCCACAGTTTCTTGTTTATTTATTTGTTTCTTTGTTTGTTTCATAAGAGTCAAATAGTTCTTTTGTAATCCAAAAACTCATGAAAATACACATTAGTTAGCAAATAATCTAGGGACCCAGTAAGTTCACTATTGGGTAATTCAAAAAGATATATGCATTACAATTTGCAAAGAAAATATAAGCATTCCTATGTGTATTGCAACATTATTAATGATAAGCAAGATATGAAAGCAACCCTAGTGTCCACTGATAAATGAATGGATAAAGAAGTAGTGGTATATGTATTATGTATATAAGGGAATATTATTCAACCATACAAAAGGATGAGATCTTGCCTTTTGAACAACATGGATGGACCTAGAGGGTATTGCATTAAGTGAAATAAGACAGAGAAAGACATAGACCATATGATTTCACTTATATGTGGTATCTAAACAAGAAAACAAAAACAATGAATAAATAAACAAAAAACAGAATCAGACCTATAAATACAGGGATCAAACTGGAGGTTGCCAGAGTGGGGGGAGGTAAGGAGGTGGACAAAATGGATGAGGGGTGAGGGAGATACAGGCCTCCAGTTATGGAACGAATAAGTCATGGGAATAAAAGGCACAGCATAGAGAATACAGCCAATGGTATGGTAGTAATGTTGCCTGGTGACAGAAGAAGCTAACCTTGTGGTGAGTGTAGCCTAATGTACATAGTTGTTGAATCTCTAAAGTGTACACTTGAAACTAATGTAATATCGGTGCTCCTGGGTGGCTTAGTTGGTTAAGCGTCCGACTTTCGCTTGGGTCATGATCTCGCGGTTCGTGGGTTCGAGCCCCGCGTCGGGCTCTGTGCTGACTGCCAGCTCAGAGCCTGGAGCCTGTTTCAGTCTGTGACTCCCTCTCTCTCTGACCCTCCCCTGCTCGCGCTGTCTCTCTCTCTCTCCCCTAGAAATAAATAAAACATAAACAAAGAAAAAGAATAAAAAAGAAACTAATGTAATATCGTGTGTCACCTATACTCAAAAAAAAATTTTTTTAATTGTAAATTCAAGCTGTTTTCTGCCTGTGGTGTTTCAGTGGGTGGAGAGGATGGGGGGGAGAGGGAGCGTAACGTTGGATGTGACTTTGACTGTAACTACCTGTCAACAGAAGCGAGCACCAGAAGGGGGTGGGGAAGATGGGACATCCCATAAGTTCCCATGGCTAATGGGGTACTAGCATGGGACTGAGGCGTGTACAATAGGACCTGGGAGCAGAGACAGTGCTTTGAGCCAGGTAGATTACCTGAATTACTTAAGCTTTCACTCCCCACCAGCCTTCCCTCTCCCTCCCCTCCCCCTTCTCTCGCTCCCAGTCTCCTCCCCCCTTCCCTTGTTCTTCCCTCTGCCTCCCCTCTTCCTTCTCTCTTCCTTCCTCTCTCCCCCTCTCTGCCTCTTCCCCTCCCTCCCCCACTGTCTCCTCCCACCCCCCTACTTCCCCTCTCCTTCCTCGCTCTTCCTCCCCCTCTCCCCCCCAACCCCCATCCACCTTAAGATGACTTTCTGATGGTCAGAGATTTGTCCCAAATCACACAGCCAGCTAAAGAGTAATCTGGCCTCTGTTTCTTCTCCTGTCTGTGCTTTCTACAACCCACGGGTGATCCTGGCAACCCCCTTCTTCCTTTGTAGCATTTCTCTTTATTCTTTCCTTGCTTTTAATCCATTTGTGTCCTATGGAGCACGTGCTCCTTCGCAGCTCAGTTTCTGCACCATTTTTCAAATTGCGCAGAACACTTTTTCCCCAGGAATACAAGGCAATCCTGAGTAATGAGTGAGAACAACTTTCCGGAGTCTCTTTTTCCAATTAAATAGAAGTTAGGCCATGCAAACAATAACGACTTATCTGAAACCAATTCTTGCCCGTTTGGGGAAGACTCCAGAGAGAATTATATCCAATACCTGAAAAGGCCAATAGAACTGAATTTGGTGTTAGGAAAAGCAGGCAGCGCACTTGGTAATTTAAAATTCAGTCTCATATTCAAAAATCACTCTCACTAGAGGATTTTGTTTTACTCTTTCTACAGTTTGAACCAGTGTTAAAACATCAGCACAACATAAAAGGTGAATAGTAACCTGGCAGAAAAAAGACAAGGCACCAACCAGAACAGACGTAGAACAACAACAAAAAAATTAATTTGTATGAATTCCAGATTATATTAATTATAATAGTAGCATTTTTTGTTGACAATATTAAATTTCTTGGATGTTTTCACACAGCAATCAAATGATCAAGGTTAATAAGAAAAACACATCTTTATACTATGCCTATATTGTCTATTACAATTCTCAGAGCACTTCAGTTTTTGTAAATTAAGTTTTTCCTCAAACTAGAATATAAGAGAGTATAAAATTCATATTAGTTTCACACTTAACCGAAGGGAACATAGGTTATAGAAATAGGAAAGATAGTGAGCTTAGATAATTGGGATAATTAGCGAATTTCTAAGGCTTTGCCTTTTCATAAATTCCCTCCATCCATCCCTCCATCCATCCATCCATCTTTCTATATATCCATTTATCCATTTTTTCTGTGTCTATGTATCTGTATATCTTTTTCTTTCTCTAAATACACACATATTGTGTGTATGCGATTTTGAGTATGCATATATGAAAATACCAGCACATTATACAAATAAGTGAGGCCTTGCCCTTATTGAGCACAATCTAATGATCTGATGGCTGGGATAATGCTAGGATGAACTTGAATGTGGTATCAGCGTGGTCTTCTCCTAGTGATATGGTCTTCTTTCAATACTGCAGACCTGGGGAATAGCTTCTACCTGATAGGTGTAATCCTGGGAAAGCCTCATGGGCAATTACCTGCACAGGGCAAGGTCACCCCAGTGTGGATGCCCAGGTAAGAAAGAGAACAGACCTGGTGTGTTCTGAAGGAAAAAGCACAGACATAGGTTAAACTTCAGCAAAGCACTATCAGTCTCTTGTGTATTCATGCATCACAGTTTCAAAACACTCTTGCAGCCATTATTCATCCAATCAGTGAGCCACTTGGTCAGGATTTGTAGATGCGTGTACCGTGTACAATGACCAGTGTCTGCCTCAGCCTTGTCTTGTAGAACTGAGTTCAAAGGAGAATGAAGTCAGAGCTGCCTGGGTGGCTCAGTCAGTTGAGTGTCTGACTCTTGGTCTTGGCTCAGGTCATGATCTCAAGGTTCATGAGTTCAAGCCCCACATCGGGCTCCGCAGTGAGAGCATGGAGCCTGCCTGGGATTTTGTCTCTCTCCCTCTCTCTCTGCCCCTCCTCCTCTCTCTCTGTCTCTCAAAATAAATAAACAAAACAAAGGAGAGTGAAGTGGGTTGTGTTCACCTCTGTTGTTGTTGGAGGGAGAGGAGGAGAACATCACGATGGTGGGTTTGGGGCCCAGGACTGCTGGCACTCAGACGCAGTACCCACAGTCACAGGTGTGGGAACCAAAGTCACCCTGGCCCTGGTGCTGGGTCCTCAGGCCAGCTGGAGTCGTGTGGTGAAGCACCCGGATGTTAGCAGAGACAGAGGAGGATTAGAACATCCCTTTCACGTTCAAGGCATGCATTCACCTTGCCCTTGGATGCGTTAGAAAACAGACTCTGAATAGACACAGCTGTGTGACTTCTACCACACGCACGCACAACAGAATATTATTCAGCCATAAAAAGGATGAAATCTTGCCATTTGCGATTGCACAGATGGAGCTAAAGCGTATTATGCGAAGCAAGATAAGTCAGTGAGAGAAAGACAAGTACCATATGATCTCATCCATAAGTGAAATTTAAGAAACAAAACAAGTGAGCAAAGGGGGAAAAAAAAGAGTGGGGGGGAGGGGCAAATCAAGAAACAGACTCTTAATTATAGAGAACAAAGTGATGGTTACCAGAGGGCAGGTGGGGGAGGGGACAGATGAAGTCGTTGATGGGGACGAAGAAGTGCACTTGTCCGACTGAGCACCGGCTGATGTTTGGAACTGCTGAATCACTATATTGTACACCCACAGCTAATATTTCACTGTATGTTAAGTTACTGGAATTCAAATAAAAACAACAACAAAAGATTCCATGAAAAGGGGTTGGCAAACTGTGGCCCTTGGACTAACCTGGCCCACAAAATATCTGTGTCAATAATGCTTTATTGGGACCCGTTCATTTATATATTCCCTGTGGTGGCTTTCCTACATGCAAGAGAGGCCTCTGGCCTGGAAAGCTGAGTGTATTTCCTGTCTAACCCTTTACGGAAAAAGTTTTCCAGTCCCTGAAGAGGAACACTTACCCAGGTAGGTGTCTCAGCCTGGTGGTTACCTTCATGTGTCAAGTTCTGAAGGGACACTAGACCTGGTTAGTCTGACAAATAAATAAAATATTACAGACCTTCCCAGTCAAAGGCACAGGGTACAAGAAAGAAAGAAAAATAATAATAAAAGGTAATCCCGTGAGATTGATCGTTTCAGCCCTGAAGCGAACTGAGTGCATCTGAAGAGCCCTTTCTCAGATGAGCAGTGAGATGGTTGGGGACAGCAATCCTTAACCAAGCTGACAGGAACGCCACCTAGGACTCAGGAGAGGGGCCCTGGAACACACCTGCTCAGCCTCTCCAGGTCAATGTCAGGAGGGACGCCTGGCTTTCTGAAGACGGCCCTGTATTTGTGAGTGCTTTTTGGATCCCGGAACCCCACTTAAATCTGACGTGGGGGAGCTCCCTGCTCCAGAAGGATTTGCAATTGAAATATAATCAATGCATTATTAATGCCAGGAGCCATTCTGGGGCAATTTTATTTACTCTCATGCAGTCGGAAGGTTCTCTCAAGAGAAAGGGCAGAAAGAAAAAGAGAGGACAGAGAAATAGTAGAAAGAATGCAGAGAAGAAGAGGGAGAGAGGCCAACAGAAAAAAAAGAAAGAAATAAAGCCTCTCTTTTCTTTCCCACATTTTTCTTTCTTTTCTTCCTTCCTTCCTTTCTTCCTTCCTTCCTTCCTTCCTTCCTTTCTTTCTTTCTTTCTTTCTTTCTTTCTTTCTTTCTTTCTTTCTTTCTTTTTTTGATGTGTTTGCCTTCATGACTTCGAAGTTCTTGCTAATTCCATCTGTCCACAACAGAGCCATCCACGGCGAGAAAAAGCATTTCCATATGTGCAAATTAGCATCAGCCTCCCTTAATCTGCGCCGTGGTCCTCTGAAGTAGATGGTGAGCTCGCTTGCCAAGCCCGCTAATGGCATCCGAATAGAGGCGTTATTGGCTTGAGCCGCTGTGGGCTGTTCTCCCCTCCGGCTCCGAACCCGTCCTTCTCTCTCTAATTTCCACTCTGTTCTAATGGTGTCACTTTGCTCAACTTGCAGTCAACAGGAGGCTGCAACAGCACCACTCCCTTAATGAAGGTCCGCTTTCCTCCAGACCTGCCTGCCTCCCTGCCGATGCGAGCAGGCCCCGCAGAAGGACACGGCTGTCACCGGCCCGGCCTGGCTGTCGGGGTTCCATGGGCGTCAGCTGGCTGATGACGCAGAGACGGTCCTGGATCAGAGGGAGCCAGAGAGTACAGCACCCACTGCAGCCCTCGCTCCTCTGCTCCTTGACCAGGTCTGAGCCTGATCCCTCCCCCCCTACCTGCTCTTGCTTCTTGGCACTTTATTCCGGCGCTCATTGATTCAACATACGTACAGTGGATCCTAACGAGGTGAGAGGAAACAGCAGAAGATGGGCCTGGGTCCTTTTCTCCTGTGGATTTAGCAGATAGAGAAGAGCTATCAGAAGCTTGGGGGAGGGGCATGCCAAGGCAGCTGTGTAAACACCCCCCTCGAGGTGGGATTGTGGTTTCCTAGCTTTGGTGGAGCCCATTCTTTTACCCACCTTATCAGGGCCCTCGGGGTGGGTGGTGGTCCCCATCCCAGCTCTGAGCCCCAGGAACGCATTCCTGACACTGCCAACTTTGCAGGCTCCCCGTGAATTGCTCCCGGACTAGGTGCTGTCATTTCCGGTAAACCCTTTGGGGAATGTCCACCTGTCCATCTACTACAGGATGTGTGGGACAGGTGGCACAATCGGAGGGGATGGGCCCTTGAGGTCGCTGATTCGACAACCTCCTTCCCCATCTCCGCCACCACCACCAGCAGACTCTTCTCCCCAGCAGGTGGGAGCTCCCCACTGCTGTTGAGTTTCCATCATTGTTTTTCTTGCAAAAGCACCAGAGGTGCATCTTGGTGGGAAGTAAAACATCCCAGGGGCATCTGGGGGGCTCAGATGGTTAAGCATACAACTTTAGCTCAGGTCATGATCTCGTGGTTCGTGAGTTCGAGCCCCACGTAAGGCTCTGTTCTGACAGATCAGAGCCTGGAGCTGCTTCAGAGTCTGTGTCTCCCTCTCTCTGCCCTCCCTCACATGTGGTCTCTCTCTTTGTCTCTCTCTCTCAAAAATGAATAACATTAAACATTTTAAAAGTAAAGAAAGTACAGCATTCCACCTGTCTTGGGCCGACAGAGGAGGCATGATGCCAGGATCCTTCTCCTTGGGGACTTCAAAGGACCGTGACCACCTCCTCTGTGTGAGCTCCTGCACGAGAATCCTCTCTTGCCCTTCACCTGCATGGTCCCAGATCCCCGTCCAAGGGGATCCATCCACACTGGAGAGCGTAGAGAATCCTGGAATGTGTTAGCTGGAAAGGGGAGGGGTCTCAGAGAGCCCCTTTTCTTCCTATCTGACTTCTCATTTCATGGAAAGGGAATCCCCAAGGAGATGGATGAGATGAGACTGCACTTGACCTCAGTGAGGCCTTGGGAAGAAATCGCACCCCTCTCGGTGCATCAAAGTCTGCTTTCAAAGGCCCAAGAGCAGACTGGAGAGGAGGGACAGAAAATGCAGCTCTCAGGCCCGTGGATGGCCGCCGTGGACAGGGGCACTTACACCTATTCCGTGTGGCCCTGGGGGAAGGCCTGGCAAGAGTGGGCAAGGGACAACAGCCTCAGGCTGAAGACAGAGCTGCTCCCCGGCCCTCAGATCTGTCCACATCTGATGCCAGCGACCCCAGTGTGAACATCACGGATTATTGTTGCTATGTCAAGGGAACTAGCAGGGCAAACGCCATCAGGGAAGCCCTTTGCGGACCAGCGTGCCCATTTCCCACACGGTGATGGGAGGCTCAATCTAGGTCCCACCCCCAGGCAGGTGTGAGCACTTACCTGCCGCTGACAAATGAGGAAACTAAGACTCTGTGGAGTATGGCAAATGGAGTAAGTTCTCAGGACTAATAATGAGCAAAGCCACAGCCAGCCTGGACCTACTGCCTTTGAGCTCCAAACTTTGTCATTGTCATACCGTCCGTCAACCCATGACCATTTCCATGTTATCCCAAGGGCTTCCCTCTGCCTAAACTACTCTTCTCTGTCCTCTGATTCTTAATAAATACTCATTTAATGGAACACCTGGGTGGCTCAGTCGGTTGAGTGTACAGCTTCAGCTTGGGTCATGATCTCATAGTTCGTGGGTTTGAGCCCCGCATCTGGCTCTGTGCTGACAGCTCAGAGCCTGGAGCCTGCTTTGGATTCTGTGTCTCCCTCTCTCTCTGCCCCTCCCCTGCTTGCTCTCTGTCTGTCTGTCTCTCTCAAAACTAAACATTTAAAATATTGTTAAATACTCATTTAATACTCATTTAATAAATATATTTGGCAGAAGAATCTAAATTTGAAACAACCATCAAGTTCTCAATCCCTCAGTCCCAGGTACCCTCCCCACACCGTGCAATTCTCAAGGTGATTTGTAAATTGTGTTACCTTTCTTGTATTCTTGACTAGACCATGAACATTTTGACGGCAGGACCTAGGCCTTATGTACCTTAAACAGCTTTGTCCCTGGCACAGTGTAGATGCTAAGGAAAGGAATGGGAAGGGGAAGGGACAGAAAGGGAAGGGAAGAAGGAAGGAAGGGAGGGAGTGAGGGAAGAAGGGAGGAAAGAAAGAGAAAGAAAGAAAGAAAGAAAGAAAGAAAGAAAGAAAGAAAGAAAGAAAGAAAGAAAGAAAGAAGAAAAAAAGATTAAGATATATATATAATTTATCTCTCCCGTTGCCCACAAGACCTGGGCCCCTGGTCCAAGGACGTGAGCACACCTAATGACCTGGCCAACTCAGATGTGAGAAGGTCCCGGGTTTTGCTAATCTTGGCTTGCCTCCTGGTGTCAAAGACAAAACCACAGCCTCTTGAGCATAGCAGACTCCATATGCTAGCCCCCTAGTCTGCTAAATCACCAGCCAGCCTAAATTTGAAACATTTCTAAAGTGTTATACAATGTTGCAATAATGTTTTTACAAAACAAAGGCTGAGTTACTGGAAGCCATTTTCGACCAATCAGCGTCTTATTGAAAGAGGCGCCCTGATGGTACCATTGAGGACCACAGTGTAAAAAATAATAGGTACAAGTACCACCCTCAAGGCTCAGCCAGGAAACCTCCGCTTTGGAAGCAGGGAAGGTGTGGTGAGGGGCTGCGGCTGAAGTGGAGCAAGGGAGGGGACGAGGAACGTGGGTGGAAAATGGTTTTAAAGTGAGGAATTTGAAAGCATGTCTGAGTCAAGTAAGGTCTTGGTTCCTAGGGACCAACTGATGAGACAAGGTGATAGATAAGACCGGGTGCTAGTTAGGAAAATTATTTGATATCCTACTTCACATTTAGATTCTATTCACATAGCAATTGCATAGCTCTCAGTGCTTTGTGTTCTTGGGTTATATTAACAGCGGTAGTATCTCCGGAAAGGGAGGTGACAGTGGTGCTCTAGAGTGGGCCAGCCTTGGCTCACTTGGCATTCTGTACTTAATTCTGAACACTGAGCTTCACAGAGGACATGCAGGAGAGAATTCTTGAGAGGAGTGACTGAGATGCAGACAGCATGAAAACTCAGGGCATGTAAAAAAAATGAAGAATATAAAAGTCAACTCAGAAAGAAAACACTTACTTTTGGGGATATGGATTATCTGCAAACATTTAAAGTAGTATAATGGGGGACCTGAATTTTATTTGCGTAACATTTCTTTTCACGGGGATTTCAATTCAAGCCTCCACGATATTTTAAAATACTCATGTTTAAATATGTAATTGCAATCGACAGTTAATACTGCAGAGGGATATGCATCTCTCTCCTAGATCCCTCATTGCCCTTGATTTCTGTAGTTCTTTGCAACTAGATGGAAACCAGGCATGAGTGTGTGCACACACTCACATGCACACATACGTTTTTTTGAGTTATTTTTTACACAGATGGGAATATACCATGCACGTGTACCCCTGAACTAATCTTTAATCCCCTTTTCTTTTTTTTAACTTTTATTTTTGAAAGAGAGAGAGCATGAGTGGGGGCGGGGGTGCAGAGAGAGAGGGAGACACAGAATCTGAAGCAGGTTCCAGGTTCTGAGCTGTCAGCACAGAGCCCCACGCGGGGCTTGAACTCACAAACTGCAAGATCATGACCTGAGCCCAAGTCGGACACTTAATTGACTGAGCCATGCAGGTGCCCCTAATCCACTTTTCAACAGGTAGAGCATTCCATATTAGTGTGCTGTGTGTTTGTGCGACTATATACATGCATACATATAGACTTACATACATACTATATAAATACATATACATGTATTTACATATGAAGGAATGAAATATGTCTATGTGATATGTACGTGTATATACACAGAGAGAATATGTGAAGATTGAAAGACTCGTTTCTTCATTCTTTCTAAAAACTGTCCACTCTTCCACTGTGTGTGTATATATCTAACAAAATTCCACTAATGAATATTTAGGGCATTCGCTGTAGTTTGATTCCACACCCAGCTATCTTTACAGTCATCTTTACACACCCTGCCTGCCACAAAACCGCTGTGACAGTGTCGTGAGCGCTGGCGCTGCCCGACACCGCTGCTCGCTTCGGTTGGGCGGCGGTCCCCTGTGTCCCCAGCCGTGAGGAAATACGGCAGCAGCTCCCCGTGCTGCCTGCTCAGAGCTTCCTGAGACCTCTTGATCTTTGCCAATCGGACGGATAAAAATATCTCACAATAACTGCGATTTGCATTTCTCTTTTCGCGAACAAAGTTTGCATATTTTCTGATGCTTGAAAGACACTAGTACTTCCTTCAGGAACTACCTGCTCACACTCTCTGTTCGCTTTTCTCCTAAGCTCTTTGTAATTCCTTAAATGACTGAGGGCCAAAGAAACTGACCAAGTTACTCCCTCCCATCCTCTAGACCGTGAAATCACCTGGGGAGTGTGCAAATGTGAGAGGGGCACCTATCTCTTCCCTTTTCCATGGAGGCACAGCCCCTCCCAGGAGGGGATCATGAGCTTGTCTTCTGGTCTCCACCCCAGATCTGGGCTGGGACTTAATCAAGCTGGGACTTAATCAAGGGATTCTCCCTCCCACCCCCAACCCCAACCAAGGGTGGCCACTGCCAGCTGGCGCATCGCTGGCCTCTCATTGGTGGGGAGATTCTAAGGGAAGGGTGCGTGTGCAAAAGAGTGTTTGCACACTGCATCTCTGGGGGTGTTTCTGGGCTGAAGCTTGGCCGGCTGGAGGGTAGGGGCGGAACGGAGCACACTTCACCTGTTTCCATTTCCTCTGCGCTCATCAGCTGCCTCCCAGATGTCTAACGACAGAGGCCATGGACGAGGCAAAGGCCTTGACCCGAGGACAGCAGCCAGGCCACTGCATGGGCCAAATCTTTGCCGCGATGTCACCTCTCAGACCCAGTGGCTTTTGGGTGAGGGGGTGACCAAGTATCCTCCAGTATCCTTCACCCCACCCCTCTTGGGCTTCATCCCTGAGTCCGACCCCTCAGAACCTGTGTCCAAGGAATATTGTTTGAAACCCACCAACGCGAAGCTGTGGGAGCCCCCGGTACCTGATCTCCGCAGTCCTCAGTGGGCGCCGGTGGGTTCTGCGCAGAGCCGCCAACTGCGGCCTGAGTCTGATCTTCATTCCAGCTTTCCCTGTTTCAGGATTGATGAATTATTAACGAGCCCTCTGTTTGTAATGCCGGGCTCTCCGCTTCCTCCAAATTAAATTACCGAGGGATATATTTGATTATAAACATACTTAGTAAATGTTTTCATTGTTGCTTTCTGTAGCTTCCTTTGTACAAAAGTGTTATAATGTCAAAAAGTCAGCCACAAACATCTACAGCCTGTGGTGGCAAATCAGTTGAAGCAAACGCTGGGCAAATTAAGTAATCAGAAATGAAAACCACTTTAGGACAATAGCGAATATAATTTGTCATCTCTCAAAAAAGGGGTGGGGGCCTTCTTTGAAGCAGCTGAGCACTTCTGGAAAGAGGGCGGAAACTGACACACAAAACTGGAGTCGGGGTCCACAGCATTTCCTAGGTGTATGTTCGTAACCTGCAACAAGCCAGGGGCTCTGTTTACTCATCTGCTAAGTGGGAACAGTAAGTCGATCGTACCTACTCCATGGAGTCTCTAAGAAAAGCAGTTCTGCTCACTGGAAATGATCGCCAGGGGTAGGTGCTAACGTAAAGTACGGAAAGCTGGAAAGATGGCGTTGGCTACAGTACAGCAACTGTGTGCTAACGGGGGAAGGGCTTCATAGGTCCCATGGGTGAATATCACACGGCCCCTGTCTTCTAGAAGCTACCACGTCACGGAAGAGCACACACATAAAAGAATCGTTGGGGTTCAACTGCTGAAGTCTAGCTGTGTACACACAAGCCAACCATTCTAAGTGAAGCATATGGTGTTACATTAATTATGCTGGAGAGGTGCCTCTGGGACAGGGGTCCACCCGCCGATGTGATGGTGAAAAGAAAGATGACAAGGATGTTCTTGGGTGGAGAAGGAAGGCACCAGAGTTACGGGAAGGGAGAGCAGTGTGCGCACAAGCCCATGGGTCCAGGAGAGCCCCGAGTTGAAGACCGACCAGCGCAGCAATAATGTCTGAGGGTGGTGTGGAGAAGGCAATGCTGGGCGAGATCACCGCGTGCTGACTGTGAGGGCCTTGAATGCCACCCTGAAGTTTGGATCCTCTTCCGTGGCTAATGGGAGCCACTGGACTCTTTAAGCAACAGACTGTCTTCACAGCTCTTTCAGAAAGATAACTTGGTGAAAGGCAGCATCAGTGCAGAGGGAAGTGAACGGGTTGAGAGCCGGTGAGACTGGAGTTTAACTTCTTAGCAGTCATGTGACCTGGATGGAGCCGCTGGGCATCTCACTTTGCTCATCTGCGCCCTGGAGAAGTTAACGCCACCCCTCTGAGCCATTGCGGGGATAAATGAGACCACTTGTGCAAACTTTCTAGCCCTGTGCCTCACACAGAGATAGATGACTCTTCGTTTTTGTCTTCCTTTCCCTGTGGAAATTATGATCTTTTGTTCCCCATTATGCAGAAGAGAAGAAAAAGAGACAAAATTCAGAACAGACAGGGTTATGGTGAGACCGTGTGACCACGCATAAGTCACGTTTACTTTCTCAGCCTCAGTTTCCCAAACACAAAATGAGAGGTTTGGAGCCAGTTCATCTGAAGGGCCCTGCAAGCTTTAATCGCCTGTCGTGACAGCATGTGGATGTGTGGGATGTAGGGTGTGTTTAATGGGACCAGAGTCCAGGGGCCCCTCTAAGACCGTAGCATGACAAATGGCATTTAATACAGGCTGCAAAGGCACCAGATGCAGACTTTAATGAAAAGAAAATGGTGTCCCCATATCATTACAAATTAACTCCATCTATCTGCACAGCCGGCGGTGCTGAAGTCATAGTTTGAAATTCAGTGACACTTATGGTTAACACATGCTGTTTTATTCTTTTTTTTTTTTTCTTCATCAAACATTTACTGAGCACCTACTAATACCAGGAACCATCCTGATTGCTGGGAATATCAGGATGAGAGGTTGTCGTTTTTGTTTGTTTTAAGTTTATTTATTTATTTTGAGAGAGAGAGAGAAAGAGAGAGAGAGACAAAGGGAGAGAGAATGAGAGCATGAGTTGGGGAGGGGCAAGCAGAGAGGGAGAGAGAATCCCAAGCAGGCTCCACACTGTCAGCACAGGGGTCAAACTCACCAACCATGAGATTATGACCTGAGCGGAAATCAAGAGTCAGACGCTTACATGACAGAGCCACCCAAGCTCCCCAAAAGAGGTTGTCTTTTTTTTTAATTTTTAATGTTTTATATTTATTTTAGAGAGAGAGGCAGAAGGTGAGTAGGGGAGGGTCAGAGAGAGAGGAAGACACAGAATCCAAAGCAGGCTCCAGGCTCTGAGCTGTCAGCACAGAGCCCGACGCAGGGCTTGAACTCACAAATCATGAGATCATGACCTGAGCCGAAGTTGGATGCTTAACAGACTGAGTCACCCAGATGCACGGAAAGAGGTTGACTTACCCAAGTCATCAGAACCCTTAAAAGGCATTAGCTATGTTCCATCAGCTTTCCATATTTACTGTCTTCTCTCTTTCTCACTCTCTCTCTCTCTCTCTCTGGCTGCCTGTCACCCTCTCTGCATCTGCCTCCTTCCACCCTGATGCTATGCCCTGCATAGCTGAGAGGACCAGAGAGCCATTTCTCTCTGCCACTAGTGATGTGAAGGCAGTGAGGTGGGGGAGGGGTCCATTACTGGGGTCAGAGGAAGAAGGGAGATGGGCTTCTGTCTTACCTGGTGGGAAGAGTTGGGACTCAGAATGAATGTGTCTTTTTCCCCAGGGAAAACGTATTGTAAGTGGTAGCCAGATCCCAGGATAGCCACGAAAGCAGCTTTCATCCACCAAGTCCCTGAAGTACAATGTAAACAAGACTGTGCACTTAATCTAACAAGTGCTGAAGCCAGGTTGATTTTTTTTTTTAAATGACTTTTCCCCCTACAAGTGATTACAATGCTGTATAACACACATCACAACAGAAAAAGTGTTCTCTGTAAGAGAGAAACCTGAATGCAGGGATGATTGTATGATGTAGAAGCTTCCAAGATGCAACTGTATCTCAGAAAGGTTTTAAATGTTGAGAGCAGGAATGGTCTTCATGCTTGTACAAAAGCAGTGAGTGTGGAAGGTTTGAGCATATCCTGGGAATGAAAGCAGAGCTGAGTGAGGAAGGAAACATGAGTCTAGACGGGATGTGTGGGGGGAGGCCGTCAAGGTGAAGGGCACCGTGAGATCAGGTCATGGGAGCCTTTGGATTCCACGCATGGTGTGTGAGCATTTTATTCAGGAAGTACGTTTCACGAAGATGCTCCGCAGACCACTTACAACTAAAAGAGCTCTCGGAACATGCAGAGCCATGTCCTCTCCAACCTTCTAGGTCAATCCTGTGTGAGGGTAGGAGGAAATCATATTTCTGGGCCACCACCCCTCTCACAGACACTAGGTTGGATGGACCATCCTTCTGAGCAATGATGAACCTTCAGAGGCCATTGGGCAGGGGAATCACAGCATTGGTGTTCATTTACAGTAATTCAGCTAAATAATCTTTTAAGAGTCTTCCTGGACAACCCAGAGAATGGCCTTGGGGTTAAGATTTGAGTTGAAACAAACTTTAATTCTTACAGGAATCTGGGGTGCCTGGGTGGCTCAGCTGGTTGAGCATCTGTTTCCTGGCTTCGATGCATTTCATGACCTCATGGCTCACAAGGTCAAGCCCTGTGCTGACAGTGCAGAGCCTGCTTGGGATTCTCTCTGTCCCTTTCCCTCTCCCACTTTCTCTTTCTCTCTCCCTCCCTCAAAATAAGTGAATACACTTACAAAAATTTCTTATAAAAATCTGAGGGAGGAATTCTAATTTCCATCTTTCAAGTGCAGAAATCTGGGTCAAGTATTCAAGGTCTGATGAAGGCTAAGCCTCATAAGGAGAAAAGCCAGAGCCAATGTGCAAAGATCACACAGTAAGTCCTTGGCAGACACAGAACCAAGTCCCACATCATTTTCCTCACTGCCCTCTGTTCCCCAACTCTTCATGGCTGCCTCTCTGGGGTTTCTTCTCTGAGTATGGGGGAGACTTCCCTTCCCCTACCACTGCCTGCTGACTGAGAGGCATCATGCCTGGTGACAAACAGAAGCTGATCACGGTTAGTTCATTTTCATCATCTCAGGCAGCAGGAGGAAAAAAAAAAACAAAACCAAAAAATAAACAAAGAAAAAACATGGGTTATACAGTCCCTGTCATTCTTCTCTTAGACTTGATGTCTTGAGTTTCAGGATGAGAGCATATAGTTTGAGCAGACTTCTATAAATGAGCATGGTTAACTATAAGCCCATGTATGCTCGTAAAATGTGTCACTTAAAGATGTTTTGGTTGGCACGTGGAACTCTGAAGGCATATCCAAAAAAACAACTTAATTTAATTACAAGTAGAGAAAGTTAAAAGAGAAAAAAACAAGTCAAATAAAGCAACTTCAATCAAACGTCCAAATGAAGGAAAGAAGTACAGTGATTGTGTGGGTTCATCGAAACCACAAAGGGTCCTTTCCCCCAGCATCGTTCAGCTCCCGCCTCTGACGTGTGGGCACCCGCCTTCCAAACTATTGGGTAAATAATGCATGTTTTCAATTTGGATGAATGTGCCCGTCCGGCCCTTACAACTGATCAGCCTGTCAGGGAAACATGATGCATTTCAATAAACCCAATATTTAGCCAAATACAGCAAAATCCCATAATAACATTTTTCCAGTGAGTGGGGAAATGAAAATACATTAAGCGGGAAATAGCGTGTGTGTGACCACCCAACCATGTCTTGAAAAGATAAATGTTACATACGGGAAAAGATTATAAGTGTGATAATTAAATGTGGACGCCCACATGAGAGTCCCTCAGAGGAGGAGGAGGAGGGCAGGCACTAATCCATGCCTCTCTACATCCCTGTGACTGTCCTGATGATTTTATTAGCTCCAAAGACAGTCAGAGCTTTTGGAAGTGAGTGGTAGGCTGAGGTAGGGGTGCCCAGTGCCTAATCTGCAATTTCTCAACCCTTGTCACCATGGACACGTCATCTGAGATGCCCGAGGTTCCTTTGGCGCACAGGTAAAGGGATTTAAAATACCCCAGTTTCTGGAAACAGACATCAAAAGTGCTCTTCATTCCCCCTGCCCCCCAAAATCAGATTGTCTGTCATTTACCAAAGATACCTAGATATAAACAGTGAGAGGCATTTGGGAGTAAGCTCACTTGATTCTTCCCTCCAGGAGCGGCTGGTACTTAAGTATTATTATCTGAATGTGTTTTGCTAGTGTGTACTGGGCAGCATGAAGAAGTCAAAGATGACCTTATACTGTCACAAAGGGAGGCTTCCAAGAAACGTGGCTGCTGGAAGGATGGTCAGGTGCATGGGAACAAACAAGGTCTGTGAACTTAGCTGCAGGCTCGCCTTGGCATCTGTGACAGCAGACTGCTATTAAATCTACAGGCTCTGGGTCCTGAACCCACCTCACAGAGGAGCCTGCCACCCAGCCAGCCTGGAGTTAGCCGGTGCTGCTGACAGAACACAGCGTGCTTCTTGCCTCCTGCACCCCACATCCCTCACCTCTCAGAAACCAGTTCTGTGCATCCTTCTTGCCCTTGTGCCCAGAAAGGTTTGGTAGGTTCAGGCCGAAGTGGAGACGTGCTTTCACTCTGACACAGTCCCTGCTACCCAGCCTGTGTGGGAAGAGAAGCAGCGCCCACCTCCCTGGGATCCTGGGAGCCTGCTGCTATTTACCAGGAATGATGGAGTAGCCACAAAGGCTCAGTGCATTCACACACCCTTGCCATTCTGCCCGGGTTCCCAGCTCCCTTCTCCAGAACTGCTCTCTGGTCCCCTGTCTCTGGCTCAGTAAAGATGACATGAAGACCCTGGGCTTTTCATTCAGGACTTTGGTGCCTTGAACAGCATCTGGAACTCCCCCATATTAAAGGATTGGTGTTGATATGGAGGGACAGTAATTTTGGAAGTCCGTGTCTGAAGTCACTAGCCATCTGCATATGAGGGCAGTAAGTCCTAACAGACAGCCACAGGCTGAGCTCTGGGGGGCCTGCGGGTGCCCTGATCCTTGCTGGGACTCACAGCTCTCAGCCAGGGATGCATTCAGCAGTTTCTAGAGACATCTTTGTGGTCATGGTTTTGTGGGGAGGGAGGGATGGTATTGGCATTAGAGGCCACAGATGGTGTCGGCCATCCTTCAATGCCCAGAATAGCCCCCCATGACTAAAAAAAATTATCAACCCCTTACTCATATTGCTAAGGTTGAGAAACTCAGTTTAAAAGAATGATTACTTTCTTCCCCAAATGCTTAAAAAGTGTTTTATCAAACAAACAAAAACTTAGAAATCATACAAAACTGAACCAAAGTGATTTTCTCTCACTCTGCATGTGTTATATTCTTTATAATAAGTGTACTATGATTATATGTATTTTATGTTATAAATATCTATAGTGTGTTATAAATATATGTTTTATGTATAATTAGGGATTTAATTATTAATATCAACATATATTATAATATAATTTTATAAGTAATAATAAAATGATGCCATAAGATACAATGATTATATATACAGCCAAATGGAGTAAGGAAGATATGGGATGTAAAGGGATAATAGAATGTTCTATTGAAAACTATAGGGTGGGGCACCGGGTGGCTTAGTCTGTTAAGCGTCTGATTTTAGTTCAGGTCATGATCTCACAGTTCTTGGGTTTGAGCCCCGTGTCGGGCTCTGTGCTGACAGCTCAGAGCCTGGAGCCTGCTTTGGATTCCATGTCAACCTTCTCTCTCTCATTTCCCCTGCTTGTTCTCTTAAAAATAAGTAAACAAACATTAAAAAAAAAAAAAAAAAACTACAGGGTGATAGCACAGGCTATACCTGCAGAGGAGACTAAGCATCCCTCCTATTGGCCATGACTGTCCAATGGCCTGCAGTTTTCCTTGGCCACAGGAATTGCCAGTGTCATTTCCTGCCCCCCACCCAGACCTGCTGAATTGAATCCCTGGCGCTGGAGCCCAGGATTCTGCAGAAATTCTTCAGAAAATTGTTATGTACACCAGAGCCCGAGAACCATAGTACCAGCCCTTCAAGAAATGAAACATCTTCATGTCTACAATCCCAGTTGATGCCAGACTCAGCTCTGAGCGGTGGGCGGTGGAAATAAAGGTTTATCTCACTCACCAGGACCAGGCAGTACATTCTCAGTGCTCCACCAAGGACCCGTGTTCCTCACGTTGTGCTCCTTCGCCACAAAGCCTCTTGTCTGAAGGATGATGAGGTGTTATCCTACACCTCACCCAAATGTGGCTGCCATCTTCCAAGAAAACACACAGTTGATTCTCCATGAGTATTTACCTGTTGAAAGATGGTCACGTGGGGTCTTAGACTATGGATGAATCAGGCAGCCTTAACTCTCTCCACTTCTGACTGGAGTACAAAAATCAAATCAATTACTCATAAACACTTGTGATAAGATTAATTTAATTTTTTTCTTAAACAAAGAGGGTAAATTAAAAGAATCAGCTTACTTCTTCCCACACTGTAGTGACAAGATTAAAAATTAAATTTATACATATTTCATTTCTACATAATAAAGCCTTTTTGCAAAAAGAAAAAAAAATACCACAGTTCATCTAATTAAATCAAAGAAAATTGCCTGCAGCGATGTTACAGTATTACAATTAAGCCACTGCCAAAACAGGCCTCAGAATTCTTAAACACTACTCTGGGTTGAAAATCCAAATCAGCTTTTGGTGTTTGTGTGTGTTTGTGTGTGGATTTTGGGGTTGACTTCAGGGAAATGTGGAGTATTTTCCCATGTAGGTACCCAAGGGTGGAAAAGGGATTTTCAAGCTATCCTGAAGTAACTGATACACAGAAGACAACAAGAAGATCTAATTTGGATTTAAAAAAAAAAAAAAAAAAACTCAGCCTGAAGTTTGGGAAAAGAAACAAATCAAGAGTTCTCACCCTCACCCGTTTTTTTTCATCTCCCAAAATACTAAAACCATTAAAAAATTTAAATATGCCTCAAATAAAATCCCCAAAGTGGTATGACTTCTCAATGTCCGCGAAGATCTCTTGCGTTGCTGATGGAGACGTGGGCAATGTGGTCCTGGCTTGTTCATGATCTACAACAAGCGCAGGCCCACTAGGAAGACAACACCACTTCATTATTAGGAGGCTAGACAGGTTGGTGGCCTTGGCCGTGGCCCCTACAGGGACACAGAAGCCTGACGCGTGGCCCCCACCTTCCTGCACACAATATGGCCTTCAGGAAGTTCCCGATTTGGTATCTGATGACATTCTGGCAGGACTGAATTTTGTTCTTGGAAATCAGGCCCTGGAATGGGGAGAGGCTCACACAAGTGCTGGCCTGGATCCTGGTTTTGGTGAATCATTCATGCCTTCTTTTAGGTCAGAAGGATGTTCCATGGCAGGTGCTGAGCAAATGTTTACTGAATAGACGTTTCTTTCAGCAACAGCTTGGCAAGCAGCATCATGGGCCCAGAGTAGCTGGTGTGGGTCACTGCATTCTTGGTGCCTTCTGCCTGGTGGAGGGCAAGTGTCTGGGCTTGAGGACCGTGTCTTTACTTGGAGGCCTATGGTTCACTGTCAGTTACAGCAGGAACGAGCTATCACAGGACTCTATTTAAAGTATGTCCCCCAAGCACCGTACCCTTTGTTGCACTGTCCCTCAGGAGGTACAAGTCCATGACTGTTTATCTGAAAGCCCCAAATCCAGAAAACTCTGAAAGCCAGATGTTTGTTCATAAATTTGGCACAAACTAATGTGACAGCAAAATCTGAACTGAACAAATGTGATATTATTTATGATCTTCAGTATATCCCATAGAATGAAAACAAGCTTAGATGTGGGTGTAGAATACTGATGACTTTCATGACGGGGTGCTCTCCCAGACCCCACCCCAGGCCTCATGAGATATCGTGTATGCACGTATTACCTGTGTTAGGTATCAACTGCTACATAACAAAGTAGCCCAAAAGTTAGCAATTAAAATGGCATGCACTCATTACCATAGTCTGCGTGTGGGTCAAGAGTCTGCATGGCTTAGCTGGTGAGTTCTCTGCTAAGGTCTCTTTAGGAGGTTGTAGTCAATGGCATCTATCCAGGGTCTCTAACACGGACTACAAGAAAGTTTCCTGGGCGGGGCCACAGTCATCTTCCACTGGGACTGGATTCTCTTCCAAGGTACCCCACGTGGTGATGGTAGGATTCAGTTCTCAGGATGCCGGACTGGGCGCCTCAGCTACTAGCTGGCTGTTGGCCAGGTCCCTCCCAGGTGGCCTTCTCCATCAGAACATGCATGTAAGACAGACCAGAGACACACCAGGAAGACGGGAGTCACAGTCTTTTGTGACCTAATCTCAGAAGTGACATTTCCTCTCCTCTCCATATTTTTGTTTTCAGTAGATAAGAGTCCTAGGTCTAGCCTGCAGCCAAAAGGAGATGACGTCATAAGGACATGAACACTAAGAGTTGCGGGGGTTGGGGGGGCGGGTTCATGTCACAATCTGCCGACCACATTGCCTTTGAAAATCTAATCTTCTCAGGCCCTGAGATCCCCTGAGGGATCTGCATTATCACCCCCACTTTACAAGGGGAAATAAGTTTTAAGCAGTTAATGTTCTAGGTCTTAAGACTGATGAGGTGTTGGAGGCACCTGGGAGGCTCAGTCGGCTAAGTGTCCAACTCTAGCTCAGGTCATGATCTCATGGTTCGTGGGTTTGAGCCCGGCATCAGGCTCTGTGCTGACAGCTTAGAGCCTGCTTTGGACTCTCTGTCTCTTTTCTCTCTCTTTGCCCCTCCGCTGCAAGCGCTCCCTCTCTCTCTTTCTCAAAAATAAATAAACATAAAATAAAAAGACTGATGAGGGGTGAGTAAACATTTGAACTCAAGTCCTCCCAGGCTGACCTTTTCCTCTCCTCACGTGACCCGCTCTAACTCCATCCTAGGTGTGGTGAAAGACAGCCTAGTGGAAAAGGACACCCCAAGGAGTTCCCATAAACCTTGGCTTGACCCTGGTTTCCATCAACCACAAGCTGTATGACTGTGAACAAGTTGCTCAGACTCTCTGAGCTTCAGTTTTCTCATCTGTAGAATTAAGGATTCTGCTATTCTCCTGGCTGTGTTGCCCAGGGGTGGGGGCGTGGGGAGGGGTACACAAGCATGCATGTCCCTGTGGGTACCAGGTGCTCAGTGAGAGGAAGCTCCTTCACCTGTGAGGTCCCCCTAACCCTTGCTCTCTCTGTTTCCTGCAGCAATCTTTGGACTGGCAAGCAAGCATGATCACCCCATCCTATAGTTGGGAAACTGGAGGCTCAGAGGCCGTTAAGTGATCTGCCAAATACCACCTGTCACAGCCCCGACCTGGTGATAATTTACAAGTCTGGTTATGAAATTATTTAATGCTTCCACTACTGTAATGTGGGCTCCATGAGAGAAGGGATCTCACTGACTCCTTTACTGCTTCTCCCCCAGCACCCTAATTCCTAGCTGCACAGTCACCGCTTTGTGACCTTGTGCAGGAGCCCCGCTTCCTTTCCCAGAACTCACTGAGGCCCCAGCTGCTAACCAGCGGTGAACACTGAAGCTTGCCACACTTACCCAGTAGCTCTGAAGAAGGAAGGAAAATTGGTGTTCGTTCATTCATTCATTCATTCACTCATTTTTGGTTGCTGGTCCTGGGGCAATCTGATAAAATTTATCAGTAAATGTTCCCAAATGTACTCAGAGATTCAGAAACTTTTTAAAAGGCTTCCAAAGACCTGATGAAGCCCATTCATGGACCACTGGGGTGGAAACCCCAACTCTTAGAGATGCATTTGGTTAGGTATGTTTCGATTTTCCACTTTCTCCACTTTCGTATGAATTAGCATGCACCTCACCAGCATTGCTTTTTTCTGAAACACAAAATGTGAAGTTGAAATTCGCTCTGTCTTCTTAGGCAGGTTAATGTTAGCTTTTACGACAGAACCATATACGCTCCCTCCCTCCTTCTAGCCACAGTGGACACTTTCGCTTCCATGAGACTCGAAGACAGGTTCTTGTGGCCCATGACCACTTCCTCTCCTACCTGGTCTCCTGCTCCAGCCTCTTGTCACCCTGCTGGGCCCGCTACCTGCACACAGGTCCCTCCAGGGACTTTATTTGGTTCCAAAGCCAGAAGCCATACCAATAGGGGATTCCCAGGCAAGGCATCCAATTCTTCCTATTATTAAAAATAATAAGAGCTAAATTTTGAGTGTTTAACACGTGGCTAGGTGCTTTTCTTTCATTACCTCAATACTCCAACTAAACCGTCACTGAATTTGGGGCACATGGGTGACTCAGTCCATTAAGCGTCTGATTCTTGCTTCCAGCTCAGGTCATGATCACATGATTGGTGAGTCCGAGCCCCACATCAGGCTCTGCGCTGACAGCACAAAGCCTGCTTGGGATTCTGTCTCCGCCCTCCCACCCTCCCTGCCCCTCCCCTGCTTGCTCTCTCTCTCAAAATAAATAAATAAACTTAAAAAATAAATAAATAAAAGCATTGAATTTAATATTGTTGGTGTCTCCAACTTATAGCTAAGAAAATCAATTCTAGGAACTATTAAAGTCAATAAAGCTGGTTAAGTATCAGGACCTAAAACGTGGGCATGATGATTTTAGATCTATGCATGTTTCTAAGCACATTGTTAGCCTGGTCTTTCTTCTTTAGAGGGTCCATGATCTATTGGTAGAAACATTCCATGAGCTGAGATAACTATGTTATAAAACACAAAGTTTCCAATGCCATAGGAGAGGGGGAAAAAAAGCTGTCAGGATTCAGAGGAGGGAAGAGTAACTCTGGCTAAGAACGAAGACTATCTTCCTGGTAGATTCAGCATCAGCTCTATAAACCTGTAACATAGTATCTTGAAAACCTGGGCTGGGCAGTATCCCCAGCTCCATCTTCTTCCTCCCCCATCAAAGTGCTCCCTCCTTCTCCTTCTCCTCCCCAACCCAACCTCACCCATCTTTTTGGTCCAAATCAAGATCTTATATTTTCTGGGAAGCTTTTCTGAGAAAATGCAAGACTTTCTACATAGAGGTAGGTCCGTGGGTCTTGAAATAGTATTAGAACTCACACGTCTCCATCTGGAAGTGTGTGGTGACTATGCACAGAGGTGTCACAAAGAACAGTTGGATGTAGAAGGCCAATGGGCTGGTGCCTTGGAGTAAAGGCCTAAAGAATTCTCTTGGCAGCAAGAAGAAAACTAAAATCAAAGAGTCAGGGATGCTGATGTGAACACGCCATCAGTGACAGCTGGATCCTGTTAAGAGTTGGAGAGGAAGCCGGGGGAAGTTGCCCTTGCCCCCTGGGTGAGCCCATGGATGTCTGCTGGGATTACCATAGTATACCACCAAGCACATGTGTATCCACCTCCTTGTGAAACTGAATGTGGTAGGTTACACTCTAAATTCTCTACATTTATGTCTGGGTGGCCTAGTATGTTACAGTCTTTGAGATTCAGCCAGGAGTATATATTTTAATAAAGCTTTGTAGATGATTCTGCTACATTCTATCAGAGAATGAAGTCTGTTCTGGAGTTAGAAGGTCAGTGTCATGCATCAGCTGTACTTAGGAGCACGGGCGCCTGAGTAAAGGAACCTCAGGTGCACAAACCCAGATGTGATATGAGTGGATCTCAGGCTAGAGTGTGTGGTGATTGCACTTGAAATTATCTGATGATACGTTTTTCCCCTTTGAAGACTTCATCATGTCATTTGTTCACTCCGTCCCGGAATGGGATTATTTGACAGTCAATGCCAAGAGGAAGAATTGCCCTTCAGAAACCATAATTAGGAATAGTTACCCATTGCTATTAGCCATAGAGGATGAGAAAATGCAGTTTTTGAGGGGTAGAAGCTTCTGCTCAAACTTGAGCATTTCTTGAAGACGGGAGCAGAGAAATAGAAGAATCCACTCAAACTCCCACCTGGAAGTCCCTGGAGCAGCTGGCTCATGTGGGAGACACAACTGTCTTCTCAGAATGAAAATGGACCTGCCCGTTCACCAAAAGCTTAGAGAATAAGAGAAGAATTCCAATGGCTATTTGACCACCTGTTCAGCTAAGGGAGGCACAGCAATCAAGCTCATCAACCCCCACCCCAGGTCATGTCCCTAAAATAAAACATTCTGGCCAACTTGATAAAGCAAATCACAGCAGGGAGTTTCCAAACTTTGATGTTCAAAAATGGCTAATTCCCATCATTATCATTGTTTAACTGATTTAATTTTCTAATGAACAGAATTATGAGGTCATTTTGCCCAGCTTTACCAAGTTACGCATGGGGAAACTGAGGCCTGGGGAAGGAAGAGCCTTGACAGAGATCCCATAGCCGGTCAGTGGCCTGTGTTGTCACAGTCCCCAGTGCTATATGTTTCCTTAAAGGAGAAGATTGATTGCAAGTGACCGAGCAAAATGACAGTTGCCAAAATGACCCAGCCAGGACATAGAAACAGACAGGGGCTGAAGGCCACCTGGGAAAGCCATGCATGGCATCGAAGAAACCAAGACAATGACAGGCAACAAGGAGCCTGAGACATAGCTTTTTGGCCTTGATTTACTGTAAGAAGCTCGCTAGACATTAGGAGATACCATACAAATTATCATTGTCTTTGACAATTTTGTAAAAACAATAGGCTGTGGAAACAAGTACACTGCACACATTTTCTTCACTTGCCAGCAAGTTAGGAGTTCTTGTTCCCATTTTGTGGTTGAGTATTGGGGCTTCTAGGGACAAAGTGACCTGCTGTGGCCACTGAGCATGTCGTTTGCAGGGCCAGGATTCAAACCCAGGCTATCGGGCACTTTCCACCACTCTTCCCATGCCTGCCACGTTGCTGCCTTCACCGAGGCTGACACACACGTACCCAAAGGTCATGGGGAAGGAAGTATGATGCTTTGGAAATATTTGCGGATCAGGACAATTTAGCTTCTTCAGAAAGTGATAATTTGCTGGAGATATATGGAGATTGAAAAATCCAGACAGCTTGAATATTTCTCATCTAACAATTTGTCACCCAGTAGTTTTGCTGTGAGAAGTGTTCATTCAGTACTCAGACACGTGCTGAGTACTTATTGTACATTAACCACATCGCTATACCTTAGAGTTGTTCCCATGCTCTGCTTTCCAGGAGCCCATGACCAGGTATAGAAGATGTGCTGATCATATAATTGTTCTTGAAGATTTCATCATACATCCCTGCTTGTTGCCACGTGGCTTGCTTCCTCCCCCTGTGGAAGATGGGTACTCCTTACCTCTTGATTCTGGACTTTCTCAGTAGGATCTGGGAGACATAAAGTACATGATGGCCAAGCGAAAGCTTTAAAATGCATTCCAGGTTTTTCCCCACCCCTCTCTGCCCTCTTCCATGACGATGGTAGTTCCCAGAGAAGTGTTGCTCCATCTGCCTGGGGTCCAGAATGGGAAGACAAACGGAGCAGAGCTTCACCTCACAGAGCTGCACCTTAGAGTAGAGTCAACAAGTGTCCTACACTGAAGACAAGTGAGCAATGGACATTGCTCTACATCGCTGAGACTTTGGGGCTGTTTGTTACAGAAGCAAAGCTGATAGACTGTGAGGACGTGAAATTTATACAAACTACCTTCTAATACAAGGTGGATGCTGGTGAGTTCTCAGAGAAATACAAACACGTTTTTTGAGTCTTTAGAATGAAATAGGTTGCTTCTGGTGATAAAAATAAGGAAGGGCCTATGGTGATAGTGGTACCTGAGCTGGACACTGAACATGGGAATGGACCATGGAAATAAAGTGGAAGAGGTTCTAATGTTCACATTATTCAGAGCTGGGGCCGGCAGTGGGGGATGAGGCAGTAAGGTCAGAACACTGGACAAAAACCTCTTTCTTCTCTGTTATCCTGTGAACTGTTTAGGGCTGTACTCATTGTGGTGAATTACCGTCTATGTATGGAATCTCCGGAACACTGACCAAATAGACTAACTTCTACCCCTGAGACATTCCAGTGACTTGAGGGTGCAGTGTGATAGAGATTTGATGGAGATCGGGGATGGGGCACTCCAGATTTAGAAGTGAAAAAAAAAAAAAAAAAACAACCTATGACTCAAGACATCAGAATATCTAGATTTATTGCTGTTCCTGAGATTAAAAGGTTTTGTGATCTTGGATTACATTCTTCCCCTACTTGACCTCAATCCGCTCCCTCCACTGGCCAAGAGGACAGAATAAGAATGTCTAATGACTCTTTCAACTCTCAGAACTCTGAGCAGCAAAGGGTTCATTTTCAGGAAAGACGTCAATGTTAGGTTTGATTTCAGCTGCCAATTAAGTGTCACATCACACACACATATAAGGTGGCCGTGTTGACCCAGACGGTGGAAAACATCAGCCTCGTCTACAGTAAAGGTCTCACAGTTCATTGCCAGTCTCCTCACTCCCCCGAGTCTTAGTCTTTCTCATTCATGGTAACCTTACATTTCCCTCTGTCATTTCTGAAAACTTGCATGTATTCTTTAGAAAGATTCTCTCTCTCTCTCTAATCTTAACTGCCTATAAACAAATGCCGAATCCCATATTCAAGTTCGTCCATTTCCATCCCCCTTATTTCTCCCTCCAATTCTGATAGAACCTTAAGTTTCTCCTTCTAGGACTCTTTCTGAGATGTGCAAGCTGACAGCCTGAGTTATTCTGTCTTTTATACCTAATGTTTCAGAGAATTCATTTGGGGCTCTATGTTAAGAATATAGTCAACAAGGCGCCTGGGTGGCTCAGTGGGTTAAGCCGGTTAAGCGTCTGACTTCGGCTCAGGTCACGATCTCACAGTTCGTGGGTCCGAGCCCCCAAGCAGGCTCTGTGCTGACACCTCAGAGCCTGGAGCCTGCTTCAGATTCTCTGTCTCCCTCTCTCTCTGACCCTCCCCTGCTCACACACTCTCTCTCTCAGAAATAAATAAAACATTAAAAAATTTTTTTAAATAAAAACATACTCAAAATCTGGGGTGCCTGGGTGGCTCAGTTGGTTAAATGCAGAGCCTGTTTGGGATCCTCTGTGCCCCCCCGCCCCTCCCCCACTCTCTCTGTGTCTTTCACAAAATAAATAAATAACCTTTAAAAATTGAGTTAACAATATTGGGGCATTAAGAATGACATAAAAGAAATGTTATTAAAGTATTGGAAGTAGTTGTGCCATATAGAAATTGAGGATTTCTTGTGTCTTAATGCAGGATTCTGGGATATGGGATTTGTCTGTTTAAAATATTAAAATATAACAAAGGGCACCTGAGTGGCTCAGTCCTTTGAATGCCTGACTTCGGCTCAGGTCATGATCTCACAAATCATGAGTTCAAGCCCCACATGCTGACAGCTTGGAGCCTGGAGCCTGCTTTAGATTCTGCGTCTATCTCTCTCTCTCTCTTTCTCTCTGCCCCTCCCCCACTCACACACTCTCTCAAAAATAAACATTAAAAAAATTAAAAAATATGTATATATAGTCAAAATCTGAATTCTTCTCGCCAACTCCAACATGATCACTGAACCCTCTCATCAGTAATGACTGTAGTGTGACCTGCATCCCTGCTGGCCCCTGGCCCCGCTAGAAGTAAATTTGATTCGGCAGCCATGAAAATGAGCTGTTCAGATCTTCTGCTGCCGGGCTCATAGTTGATGGATGATTCGAGCTATTGTCCCTTCAGATCCACAACCACGGCTGTGTTTCTCAAGGGCTGCCTCCAGCCAGTGACCAAGCTTGGTGGAGGGATCAATGTTGCAAGGTGTGGGACTCCACTGATTGGCAGCTTTAGCCAAACCAGTGGTTTGGCCAAACCTGTTTTAGAACAGCCCATGACTCTTCTTCTTTTTTCTTAAATAGTTTATTGTCAAGTTGGTCTCCATATAACACCCCGTGCTCATCCCCACAAGTGCCCCTCTCCGTGCCCATCACCCCCCTTCCCCTCCCCCCCACTCCCATCAGCCCTCAGTTTGTTCTCAGCATTCAAGAGTCTCTCATGGTTTACTCCCCTCCTTCTCCCCAACTATTTTTCCCTTTCTTCTCCCCCATGGTCCTCCGTTAAGTTCCTCCTCATCCTCCTATACGTGCAAACACATGGTATCTGTCCTCCCTTCTTCTCCTTTTCCACCTTCTTCATGGGAATTAAATTTGCATTTAGAGCCAAAAGTTCTCGTCACCTACATTAGCCTCCTTAGTCACATCCATCCGCACATTTCTAAATGGACTCCAATGAAACTAATTAAAGAAATCCAACTCTCAACCATAGCCAAAACATGGAAAGAGCCTAAGTGTCCATCAACGGACAAATGGATCAAGAAGATGTGGTTCATCTATATGATGGAATACTACATGGCAATGAGAAAGAATGAAGTCTGGCCACGTGTAGCAACATGGATGGACCTTCAGGGTGTAATGCTGAGCGAAATAAGTCAGGCAGAGAAGGACAAATACCATATGTTTGCACATATAGGAAGATTAGGAGGAACTTAACAGAGGACCATGAGGGAGAAGAAGGGGGGAAATAATGGGGGAGAGGGAGGGAGGCAAACCATGAGAGACTCTTGAATGCTGAGAACAAACTGAGG